>NC_137829.1:22866658-23191658 GCF_963921795.1 Nannobrachium achirus
ATGGTTCCTAGCCAATCGAGAAGCTGACGCGTTTGTGGTATGCACGTTTTTTAAGTGTATGCACCACAGTGGTTCTCAACCTTTTCAGGCCGCAACCCCCAAAATAATAATATTTTAACTGGGGACCCCCCACCCTGACGAGTACTGAGGAATTACTATTAAGAGTTGAGGAATTACATTTTGTACAACACGGTTCTATTGTGGAATAGACACCCTCGTTGCGAGGTGTTGTGAGCATGTAGATCGGCTATTTTCCACAATAGTCCTTAAATTGTCACTTTAGAAACGTGCAGATGCCCTCTATACTGTACACTTAAATTTCATGTTGTTTTGTTTACTGTTGTTACAATGTATCACATTAAGTTAATCATCTGGGGACCCCCCAAAATAATTTGGGGACCCCCCGACCCACAGGTTGAGAACCATTGATGTACCAGACGGTGCACGCGCGCACGCGCGTGTGTGTGTGTGTGTGAGGGGGAGGTGGAAGGACGGAGGTAGAGTGGAAGCACTTGTGTGCACATCTTGCGCTGCGTTTGTGGAGTTGCGTTGCCTAATGAGTGTGTTTTTTAATGAGACCCCGACAGACTCCCTGTGATCAGCAGTCAGTCGTCAGCCAAAGGCCAAGCTGTAATTAGCCGGTATCTTCACAGACACAGTTTATCAGCGCAGCCAAAGGACTACACTTTACATTCATTCAAAAAATATAAATAAACTGCAGCCTCTACTACTGTCTGGACCATTAGCTCAGGGGATCTCTCGGTGTGGGGTCTGGGAACCCCCAGGGGTCCCTGGGAGGGAGGGGGGTTCCAGGGGGTTCCCCAGCTAAATGACTGATAGTGAGCAACCACATAGACCCTTACGGGTCTGTAACTCAGAGAGAGTGTACAAATGGAACCAAATGGATCCATACATAATAATTATTGTTCCATTTGTAGTAGTAGTAGTAGTAGTTGTAGTATTTTTTAAAGTATTGTATACTTCATTCGACAGAAAAGCAGTCATACACTTCGGTAAAAAGGATAACCCAAATAAGTGCAGTCGTAATCCAATTCAGAGTAATATTAACACAGAAGATTTTACAGCGTAGATTGGGGTGCCAGAGTTAAGTGTGTGTGTGTGGGGGGGGGGGGGGGCATCTGTAATAGCATAGCTTATTGTATCAAACTGGGGGTCCTGGTCCTTGAAATGAAAGAGGTTGAGAATCACTGCATTAGCTTATCTTGTTCTTCTGGCACAGCGTCTTATGCATACTATATGTAAAGCAGGCGCGAACACTGATCACAGAGGCAGTTAAGCTATTTCCTGGACAAGAGCCATGTCTCTTTCACATGCCAGTAGTCTGCTGAGAATGCAAATGCAGGGCAGTGCAGATAGAATGGTGGACGGCAGGTAGAGAGGCAGGTGGTTGAAGGAAGTGAGGGAGGTAGGAGAGGTAGAGGAGGTGAGAAAGAGTCGGAGGGGTAGAGGGAGAGAAAAATGAAAGGTGAAGTAGGGAGTCAAACCCGGCATATGCCAGATTCTGGTGTTCAATGCCGTTCCCGATTTTGGAGGATCCTAAACCACCGATTACCGATGTTTAGACCAATATTTTGTCAATATAAAGTTTCTATTTGAGAACATTTAACACTTTAGAGTTCGGGGCTACACGGCCCTAACATCTACTGCACCACCGATTTGATAATGGGTATATGGAGATTTCTGAGGCAACGGCTGTCGTGTTAAGCCCTTTGCACACAGGCGCGTTTAACCGCACGGATAAAACGGACAATATAATTTTTTGAAAAGAAAACAATGATTCTCTATGACCTCATGCACACCAGCTCCGAATTAGCCGTGCGACGAGTGGCTGCCGCCGTGCGTTTTTTTCTCGATCGAACCCAGTTCAATTCGTGCGTCTTGTCGCATGCGGTAAAAAACTCATCACTCCTTTTATGACTCCTTTTTGGATCCGCAGCGCCGATTCCGCACAGCCTTGCACACCAAATCCAATGCGTTTTATTCATGCCGCAAACGAAAAAACGCAACTGTCCTGTGTGCAAAGGGCTTTATTCGTGTCCATGCATGTGCTGTGTAAGTGGGGAAACGTGGTGCATTATCGCGAAGGAGCACTAACAAGTATCGCATAATAATGTAGTTATATAGGGCCACAGTGTGGAAGCATATATATATATATATATATATATATATATGTCACCGGATGATAGAGAAACAAGACGGTCGAGAAACGTAGCACTCGTCATGCAGCACGGGGCGGAGCGGAGCCGCTCGATTGTCCACGACATTGCAAGCGGCGCGCAGGCCAGCGGGCCAGGGCCGCGCGGCCGGCGGAGCGCCGCGCGAGTTACGAAGCCGTGGTGAATGCAATAGTTATATTTATGCCCAGGCCGTAAGGCCTGGGCAAGCCCACGATAAACACCCTGTCCAAGTGACTACAATGGAGCTAATGGCTAAGCTAGGCTAGGCTAGGCTAGGCTAGGCTAGGCTAGGCTAGTAAATACAGTCGCAAACGAGTGACGTCAGCGCCTTCACTAGTGAATGCGAGTGAATGGCTGTCGTCGCCACCTGGTGGTGATTAGTGTGTGGTGAACGACAAAACAAGCGCTCTTACAATGAACGTCCTGCGTTACCCAAACATCCTGTAACATATATATATATATGAGGCGGAGAGAGAGAGAAAGAGAGAGAGAGAGAGAGAGAGAGAGAGAGAGAGAGAGAAAGAAGGTAGGAAGAGGAGAGTGATGATATAGATCGGCTATTTTCGGCAGCAAACAGGTTTGGTGTAGAGGGGGAAAAGAGCAGACTAAGTACAGAGTAAAAGGTCAAATATATTAGGTAATGGTGGCTCAAGTGGTTAAATATCTGAAAACAAATTGAAATGAATCCAAAACACACTGATGATTGTGCTGTCAAACGCTGAAACTACCGGTATGGAATCTATGAAAAGGTTGTGGGGGTCCCTGCTTCATCTCTTTCAACTAAGAGGTCCTTGGCCTGAAAATGTTGAAGACCCCTGATGTAGTGTGTAGTGGATGTGACACCAGCCTGCTGTCCTCTCTTCAGAGGCATTTACAAAGCTAATGACAGGCGGTAGCCTACAGCAGACTGGACCATTCCTCTCAAAGACTGCAGTCTGTCAACAAGACTTAAAGCTATACTGTGTAAGTTGCTCAACTAGTGGTCTGTAGCAGTATAGCAAACCGCGGTCGCGTCTGCTTTTTTCGTCCGTTTTTTCGCCGCGGACCGGGCCGTCAGACCACCGCTTTCAATGAGGTCTTCCGTGTCTCTCTACGAGCAGCGGTTGGGCAGTTACATGCTAGACTCGACCAGTGTAAACACTGCAGTGTACTTCCTGAAGGCGTGTTTCCTAAACCCACCAGAGAGCCCGGCAGTGTATGATCTGCGCTGTGATTGGCCGGTAGTGTATCATGTGTGTATGATCTGCAATGTGATTGGCCAATGATGCAGATGACGTCATTTTGCCAGGAAATCCCGCCCCTGTCAAGGCTAAGTAGAAAACATATAAAAGAAAAGGCTTTTGGGGCTGAAATGAACGGAGTGGGGGGTTCTAAAACTTTAGCGATTTAATAGTTAGGACAATTTTAAGATATGTTTTATAAAAAAAGTTACATAGTATAACTTTAACAGGAGGCAAGTGAAGTGAAGTGAAGTGTGTGTGTGTGTGTGTGTGTGTGTGTGTGTGTGTGTGTGTGTGTGTGTGTGTGTGTGTGTGTGTGTGTGTGTGTGTGTGTGGTTGTGTGTGTGTGTGTGTGTGCGTGTGCGTGCGTGCGTGCGTGCGTGCATGTGTGAATCTGTGCATATATATGCACAGATTCATGTGTGAATCTGTGCATGTGAGAAGAACAGGGCGGGCATGTGTGCATGCATGACTGCGCCCGTCATGTCAGTGTAAACTGTATTGTAATGTGGACACGTGCTTAACAATAGAAGCTCTTTTGAGCTTGTAGATCTTCTATTTTCAGATTTATGTAGAGCTTCTATTTACTGATTTTCACACATTTTATACATTTGAAAACGTGAAATGGATATCCTGCTTAATTAATACTTTCTACTTTTGGTACTTCAAGCACATTTTGATACCAATACTTTTGTACTTTTACTCAAGAAAATGTTTTGTTCCAGACTTTTACTTGTAACAGAGTATTTCTACATTGTAGTATTGATACTTTTCACTTTAGTACAAAATATGAGTACTTTTTCCACCACTGGTGAGAGTGTGCGTGTATGTGTGTGTGTGTGCGTGTGTGTGCGTGAGTGAGTGTGTGTGTGCGTGAGTGTGTGTGTGTGTGTGTGTGTGTGTGTTTGTGTGTGTGTGTGTGCGTGCGCGACAGGGGTTGCAGCTACCTCTGCTAATGGTATTAACTTAAGAGTGAAGCAGTTAACATAGTGTGTCCTGACCAGGCCAGAGGTCCCATCCACTCCATAGTCACAGACTAGACAACACCAGTACACAGCCATTAGACCTCAGAATAACGCTAGGCAGCCTGAATCTCTCCAAAGGAAAAAAAGATTAACTACTTAAGAGGCCAACACACTCGTTATGTGCTTAATGTAATTGGACAGGAGTTCAATTCAAAAAAGACACATCTGCAGGAGGTATGGCTATTTTAATGTCCAAAAGCATCTTATTTTCTTTGTAGTGTTTTAAATGACAAGAAACGTTCAACGGGTGAGGCGGAGCAGGGATTTCGATCACAGTAGCTTGTCATTGTCAATGTCAAATCGAAAGATCCTAGACTGGTCCGTTCCTTCCACGGAAATATCCACTGAAGGAAGGTAGTGCCAAAAAAGCGCACCAGATTTACTTGGAAAGAATGGGCAACTAGCTCACCGGGTAGAGTTCATACAATGATGTCAAGGCTGGTGTGGGTTCAAATCTGACCGCAGGCCATTTGCTGAATGTCATCCCCTCTCTCTCTCTCTCTCTCATCTCTCTCTCTCTCTCTCTCTCTCTCTCTCTCTCTCTCTCTCTCTGCCTCCTGTCTTTCCCGACTGTCAACGGCTCTACACAGTACACACTGTCACTATCGACATAAAGCACAAAATTACTTAAAAGAAAAAAAAAACCTTGACAATGCCACACTCAGCTCCCTAACCCCCCCCCCCCCCCCCCATCCCTCCACGGCTTCCCACTTTGACAGCCGGCTTTGTGACGCTCCCCACTAAATAGGAAGCTCTGCTAAAAATAGTCACGAGAATGGAACCGAAGAAACAGACATGTTTTAGAGAGAGAGAAAATAAAACGAGACGGAGAGACACACAAGGAAGAACTTTAGGCCGTCTAAGATTATATCCTAGTGAACATTTATTTTTATTTTCTCAAACCACAGTAGTGCTTCCTTTCCTTTCCTTTCCTTTCCTTTCCTGCTCTCAGTTTTCTGCTCCAGAACAGAGCGGAAAAAAACAATGCAGAGAATAAATCCTACAGGCCATATAAACCCATACATACACACATTCCACAAAGTATGACGCAACTTCTTATTCTGGGCCCTGACTTTTGTTGTTGTTGTTGTTTCCCCATGCTCAAGATGTGCTGTGTTTCCAGAGTTTCCAGCGCATCCCCTGAGGGTACCTGGCCTTGGCACTGTCCTTGACTGATTGACTGATGGACTGCCTGGCTAACAGACTGCTGCAGGTGGAACAGAACCAAAATAAAACGGCCTTTGAAGCCCCTAAACTGGTGGGAGAGAGAGTGGGAGGAGAGAAAGGGGAAAACTGTAGAAAACGTAATGTATTAGTAGCTAGAACAATGGGATGAGGCGACCGAGTATTTCCCGGTGAATCTGTGCGCAAAGGTGGGGGCTTGGGAGTGTGGGGGACACGAACCACTGACTATTGCTGATGATGGAGAGGTTATATAGCGTAGCTTTTATGTATTATGTTATGTAATGTAATCTTGCCGATTTAGTAAGAGACTCGTCGCCAATTGCAAGATATTTAAAAGTTATTTGGGGCCATGATGATATCCTTTCTTCCCACAACAAGGATTTATATTGTCTGTGTTATTGTTTAGGCTACAACCTACAACCACAATTATTCACGTGTGGCAAGATCGCGGTTCACTAGTTTTTAGTAGGCTATAGACTCGAGGTGGGTGAAGCCTTTTCAGAAGTTAATTTAATGTTTTCCATTTAATGATTTCCTTTCCTCATCTAATCTTGCGCTAATGCACGCAACTGTTTTTGCCATGTTTTAAGGCCGTGTAGCCTATGCTTTTAAGAAGTTAATTTAATGTTTTCCATTAAATGATTTCCTTTATCGTCATCTTCCGCTAATGCACGCAACTGTTTTCGCCAGGTTTTAAGGTCTTATTTTAGTTGTTTCTCATAAGCTCGCAACCCTTCTTGCCCATCGGCCCCCACCTTTGCGCACAGATTCACCGGGAAATACTCGGTCGCTGGGATGAGAGAGTAGAAGGAAAGAGACAATAATATAAGAGCACTGGAGGATGAGAAAGAGAGAGGGAGTGGATTTAGAGAGGAGGGCAGAGACAGAGAGAGAAGCATAGAAACGGGAAAGAGAAAAATACTGTACGCATAGACAGCTTACAGGAAGAGTGAAAGACAGAGAGAAGAGAGTGAGTGAAAAAGAGACGGAAATAAAAAGGACAGGAAAGAGAGAGAGAGAGTGGAAAAAGAGAAGGAAAGGGCAGTGATAGAAGACAGGAAGGAGAGAGCAGGAGTTTCTTTGAAGTGTGGGCCCCAGTTAAAAACCTGTCCTCCCAAGAGTCGTAGTAAAGCGTTTGGAGTTGTATTGGCCAGGGTGGAGGAGGGGTGCAGAGGCAGGGGGCTCCCATGAATCTTGATGGGTTGGCCAGGAGTTATTGGACGGCCCTCTCCCTTTCTCTGTTTGTCCCTTTCGCTCTTTCTTAGCTTCTGTCTGTCTGTCTAAACAATTACAATGACAATTTAGGCATTTAGCAGACACTCTTCTCCAGAGCAACTTGCAAACGGAACCCACTGGACGTGCAAAGTAAACCTGCGCACCTAATAAAGCGAGTGTGCAGACACTTCTCTGTGGGTTTGGGTGCGTTACAAACTGCAAGATTAGAGAAAATTAACCCCAGTCAAAAAACTACAGGGTGAAAGGTCACATAGGTAGAGTGCATTCCACAACCTCAGGTGTCTTATAGACGGGACGGACAGACTTCCTGTGTTTAGTGAGTTAAGTCAAGTCAAATTTCACAAGCGATGCGTTGTGAGCTTGTAGATCTGCTATTTTCTCTAGTCTGGGGCAAATGTCTAATTTCTCTTTTGGGTCTTGAGCTAAAAGGTTTGGGAACCAGTGTTGTACACAGTGCAAACCTACAGGACCAAGTGACTGTCCAGGACCATCCCAGGTTCTTGGCAGTAGGAACGGCAGCCATCCTGCAGCTGCAACGGGATGATCAGGGTGTTGTCGTTGGAAATGGAAAAATCCTGCATTGGGCAGGTCATCCCAGGAAGAAAATAAGTATTCCAGGGGAAGAAAAGAAGGTCTAGTTTGCCAGAGCTTGTGGTGGCGAGAAGATTACTGAGAGATGTCACCCAGCAGGGCGTGCAAAGTACACGTTGTACACTGGGTTTCAATATAACTCAGTGTAAACATTTAATGAATAATATATTATTATTATTTTCTTAGTTTTTTATGGAACAGTGAACAGAGTAAGAGAAAGTGCCGGTGAAGCAAACCTGGGATGTTGCCTGTTACCGTACAAAAACACAAGATGCTGCAAAAATTTAAAGCGCAAATAAAACAACCCACACACACACACACACACGTCTTTGATGTTTCTGCTTTTCCTTTACGCTGCCTTTCAGCTGCTAAAACTCTGTGCTTTGGGGGCCTCGGCCACTCCTTTTGTATCACGGCCTCTGGCAGTGTGTGAATCTGTCCATCTGATTCATGTGGGCCAACAGCGCTGATTTAAGAGTGAGGCTTCCTACATCTGCTAGCCTCTTGTCTAGAGATGCCTGCTTCGTCCAACAGGGGGAAACAGCCTAGCCCCCCCGAGCACAATGTTGCTGGGGCGACGGCAGCGGTGGGTCCCTTGGGTCGCCTGCCACTGGGGAGTGGGGAGTGAATGAACAAGGATGGTGGTGGTGGGGTGTGTGTGTGTGTGTGTGTGTGTGTGTGTGTGTGTGTGTGTGTGTGTGTGTGTGTGTGTGTGTGTGTGTGTGTGTGTGTGTGTGTGTGTGTGTGTGTGTGTGTGTGTGTGTGTGTGTGTGTGTGTGTGTGTGTGTGTGTGTGTGTGTGTGTGCGTGCGTGCGTGTGTGTGTGTGCGCGCGTGCGTGGGTGCGTGTGATGGGGGGGTTTGATCTCCCATCCTTTATTGACGGAATAAATGATTATATAATTAACAAAGCTAAGGCAAACAGTGGCCCTTCACTGGCCTTATATCTACTGCTCCATGATGCATGCAGCTCACTTTGCACGCCAACGCAAACAGACCTGCTTTTTGGGGAAGGGATTTGGGAAGGGAAGGGAAAGGGCAGAGGAAATAAAAGCATGGACAGACAGGGCCACTGGACAAGTTAAGAGCGAGAGAGATAGAGCAATGGAGATGGAAAATGAAAGAAGATGGGGTGGGGTGGGAAAGAGAGACTGTGTGCATGGTGTGCGCGCGCTCGCGTGTGTGTGTGTTAGGGATGGGACAATAAGCGATATTATCGTTTATTGTGATAAAAAAACACTCAAGATAATCGTATCGTGGAGAATTTATCATGATATGGTGCTCCGTCATGCACTGGGATCAATTCAACTTTTATTTGCAGAGCTGCATATCCGGTAACATTTAACGCTCTATTGGTAAAAGGAACTTATAATATACGTACTTGATACAGTCTTTTTTACACTCTCTACCAAACCTCTTTGTCAAAAAATAGCCGATCTACAAGCTCACAACGCGTCGTTGTGAGCTTGTAGATCTGCTATTTTTGGGTAAATGTTCCGCCCCAGGATAATGAATGTTGGGGATATTTCGATTATCGCGATAATATCGTAAATCGCGATTTCTTTGGTCACAATAATCGTGATATGACATTTTCATATCGTCCCAACCCTAGTGTGTGTGTGTGTGTGTGTGTGTGTGTGTGTGTGTGTGTGTGTGTGTGTGTGTGTGTGTGTGCTATGGGGGTGGTCTTTTGTCAACAGCACGGTACAGGAGTGCAGTGGGCGTCTCAGATGGAGAGATGGCTTTATCTCTCCTTCACACTCCGTGGCCTCTCTTACAGTTGCCAGGCACTTCCTGCTCCATTGTGTGGAATGTTGGCTGTCCGTACAGGAAGTGGGCTCTTTGTTTCCTATCTCCTTCCTGGCGGGAGGGGGGGTGTAGCTAAGAGGGAGGGCCAACAGTCTCTCTTGTTTGCGTGTTACCAGGATGCGGTGCATGGAGACCGTTATAGAGGGAAGTCCATTTGCACCAGTTTTACCACCACGTGCACGGCATGCACATACACACACACACGCCCACAGAGCGTAGGACAAGAAGAGCATGGGCGAGTTTGATTTCAGTGAATGCATGGGTATCTAGCACTAGTGTTCACTTAACACACACGCACGCACGCACGCACGCACGCACGCACACACGCACGCACGCACACACGCACACTGCATTAAAGCTCATTACATTATACACCTGATCCATGTCTGTGAATTGAGCAGTTTTATGACTCATCAGGGATTTGAATAAATCAACAATGACAGGCAGTTACAACATATGTCCCCCTCTACCGTCTCTATATTTACCATACTATATTGATTCACGCCTGCACACAATAGGCCCTGGGAAATAATGTGTCGCTTACAAAATAAGAAGCCTGAAATAGCCCAGTCCCAGTTACCTTATCAAGCCTGCATCCTCTAGATGGCCTAGAGATGAAAGGGAATTTATCACGACGACGCTCCATCAACCAGATTAAGAGCTAAGTATATGTCTCCAGATCTCTGAGTCTAAATGAAGGCTTCTTTGTTTGTCTTTTTGCTATATTACATCAGCAGCAGCGCTCAGCCCAGAGGAGAAAACCCTACTTACTTCACCGAGGGTAAACTAGGTTACAGATCATGTGCCAAACATGGCAGATAGACTCGTTGGCGTCGTCGCCCACCTCCCTGTCTCCCCCCCCCCCCCCCACACACACACACCCCCCACACACACAAACACACACACACAAAAAGAGGAATATTTCGATGTGAGAAGCTCACACAGGACCAAAAATGAAATCACATTGGTGCATTTTCCATGACTGCTACACTAGCAACAACTTTCATTCATGCCAGGGGAAAAAAAATAAAACAAAGAACTCAAGTCTGAAGCTATCTTGGCTTTAGCCAATGTGTGTTTTTTGGGGCGGCATTGTCTTGCTACATAACTGCAACAGTATGACATGCCTTTTATCAAGAAAAAAAAAGAAAAAAAAATGTTTTCGATGAGCAGAGAAAACAGAGAGAACATGGGCCTGGGCTACCTAGCGAAACTAGCTGCACTGGATGGACAGGTTGCCGGAGGGAGGGAGGGAGGGATAGATGAAGGGCGAGAGCAGAGCAGAGGGGAGGAGGCGAGAGCACAGCTGTCTTTCGGAAAACATCGATTTAAGGCAATGGAGCACCCTTCATTGATTAAAAAGGGAACGTTCCCTGCGTTGACACTGACGCGATGCCCGATGGCTGCAGTGGAGCCCTGGCATAACGTCCACTGTAAACATATCCACTCCAATTCTGTCCTCCTCGAAAGCAAACAGTGCTGCTGTCACACAGAGCTAACAAGACCAGTCCTCCGATTGCCCGTCTTTGTTTCACTACACTCTGGACCAGAGGGATCATGTTCAAGCACACTTATCTCCATTGTGTCCACTTCAATGGTTAATGTCTGCGCTCATGTGTGTATGAATGGTGCATACAGTATAAGTTTACTTTCTTCATAATGAAGTCAGCGCTGCAGGCAGAAGGAATTAACCCTATGCATGTATTACATTGCGTGCGTGCCTGTTTCTGCACATGCGTGTGATGTACGCATGTCCACTGGCCAAGCTGCAGGCTGGACGACCTTCTGTATGTGTGTGTGTACGTGTGAGTTGAGATGTGCAGCATTGTCTTAGGGTGTGAGGTGAGGGGCTGCAAAGCGGAGACAGCTGGGCCAGTCGCTGCCGAGAGCACAGCTCAGGCTTTGGTGAAGGTTTAATGGAGTGCAATAACGACAGCAACTAATCTGAGGGACAATGGGAGGTCGAGCGACCCTGATTGACTCAGGGGTCAACACGAGAGGAGAGGAACATGGTATTGTGTGTGTGTGTGGGGGCGTGCGTGTGTGTGTTTGCACGTGTGTGCGTGGCTGCGTACATTGGAGAGGGGGACGTCATCATCAGAAGGGACGATGACAGAGTAATGGGAAGCATTGTGTACAAACAATGGCAGCGCCAGGGGACGAAACTGATCTGGAAGACTGAAACTGAACAGAAACGGCAGCTTATGCCATTGTACAATCAAGGAAAGAACGTATCCAACATATTAGGGAGATGTAAAATAGCTTATATTAAAGTCATTTAAGAGAGTGAAAGACAGAAAGCGGGAGAGCAGAGGAAGGTAATGAAGAAAGGAGATTATGGAGAGAATGGAACAGAGAGAGGAGATGAACAATCAGAGACAGTTGTATATTTCTGCTCTCTGATGACATGAGAGTCCAACACTGACATAGAACATAAACAACTCTATTGCTTTCCATTCCAACCCTTTCCCCCCCTCTATATTTATTTTTAACCAACATTTTGTCTGTCCCTCTATTTTCTCCCTCTCTACCTTCCGCTATACCTTTTGCCCACGCTCTCTCTCTGACTCATCTAACAAGAAAGGGAAAATAAACTTCTGCACAGGCTGTCAAGTTGAAACACAGTCTGTCTGTCCTTTGTGGCCCTTTTTTCCCTTCTTTTTGGCAAAACTTTGATGCCACGCTATAGCTATAGTTAGTCAACCGAGTTCAGTGAGCTTTGGAGGTGTTTCTGTGATTGTGTAAGCCACCTACAGGTGCAGAGGAGCGTGGTGGATTTTTCAACCGTTGCTCGAAAGAGGAAGTCCTCCAATATCCCAGCTGCCACCTGTCACACCAACGACCACCTGGTCTATTGACTGTGTCAAGGAACAATGGACGCACGCACGTGCACGTGCACACATGCACGCACGCACGCACGCACGCACGCACGCACGCACGCACGCACGCACGCACTCACACCTTCCCTCAGTCAAGTCTCACAAGAATGTGCCCGCATGCATGCTAAACACACTGTGGGGAAAGTAAACAAAGTAGTTAATGCACCCGTACATGGAGGTGAAGTCACATACCAACATACTTACTGTAGCACATGTCCTTTAGGCCGCTGGTTCCCAAACAGTTTTAATATTATTTAAAAACATTTTCAAAAGACATTCCCAAAAAAGCAAAGTCTTTCATGATAAAAACAAGTAATTTAAGAAGAAATTCCATATATTAGAAAACAAATGTTTAAGAAGTAAAGAAAAGGGTGTTCGACCTAATGAAATGTTACCAAAATTGAGATCAAAATCATCTGTCAAAACATCAGTAACCAGGAGACTATGCAACAAAATCGGGTTCAGCGTTGAACCCAAAGATCTGGCATTGGTCGGTCACATGTCCCCCCCCCCCCCCATCACCTCCAGTTCAGAGGTCCAACTAGCTCTTAACAGCTCAGTGTGATTCTGTCCTATTAGAGCATGAAGATTAATGCATTTCTACAGGCCACATCTGGGCCGAAGACTACATTAATGACAGGCTGGCGCTGCACATTACATATGCACGTGGCACACACACACACACACACACACACACACACACACACACACACACACACACACACACACACACACACACACACACACACACACACACACACACACACACACACACACACACACACACACACACACACACACACACACACACACACACACACACACACTTACTTCACGGTTGGATTCCCATGCAAATACACTGCACACTGATCATATATAGTATGCGCGCGCATGTGTGTGCACACACGCGCTTGCGTGCATGTTGCTACAAAGTACAAACCCCCATGAAACAGTCAACCGTTACTCCAGATAGCTGTGGGACTGGTGGGGTGGGGGGTGTTTGTTTTTTTGCAGGCCTGTGAAGCGAGCGGAGTGTTTGTACTGGAGCCCTCATATCTTCACACACAGAGTGAGAGACAAACCAGCTGAGTGAGTCAGAAGCCATCTGCCGCCAGTCGGATCAATACCCCACCAGGGTCTCCTCAAATGGACTACGGCGTCAGTTTCTAACCACTGTTTTATCCTTTGTTGTGTGAAGGCGTTGCATGCAACGGCAGTTGGATGGATGGTACATCCAACTAGGGAAGGGACGATATGAAAATTTAATATCTCAATTATTGTGACCAAAGAAATTGTAATTTACGATATTATTGCGATAATCAAAATAATCACCAGCATGTATTATCTTGGGGCGAAACATTTGCCAAAAAAATAGCAGATAACTCACAACGCGTCATAGATCGGCTATTTTTTGGCAAAGAGATTTGGTGGAGAGTGAAAAAAGATTGTATCAAGTACTTATTATATACATAAGTAAGTACATTTTACCAATAGAGGGTTTAAATGGTACCAGATATGGATCTCGGCAAATAAAAGGTGAATTGATCCCAGAGTGCATGACGGAGGGCGATTTCACAATAAATTAAATCTCCACGATACGATTATCGTGAGTGTTTTTTTTTATCACGATAAACGATAATATCGCTTATTGTCCCATCCCTACCGTACATAAAAAAACAAGCATGCAGAAACACATGCGCTGATCATGCACTCAACACACACACACACACACACACACACACACACACACACACACACACACACACACACACACACACACACACACACACACACACACACACACACACACACACACACACACACACACGACAAGTTAGACACACTATATTATAGCTTAATCCTGAACCCTAATCCAACCAGATTTTTCATGATACACAGTCAACATAACCTAAATAAAGCTTGCTGTAACCGAGTACAGTTAAAACCTGTCACTCATCTGGTATTATCTCCTCCAAGTGAACTGTTTCTCAATGAGTGTCAAGAGATAATACAGGCCCATCATCACACTGAGAGGATTAGCATTGTAAACTGTGTTCTCTGCTCTGACCCAGAACTACTGCCACACACCAATTTCCATTTCACAACTTTTATTGTCAACATTTGCAAGCGAGAGTAGAAAGCTGTCTTTGGTATATTAAAAACCCTGAAAAACACCAAGACAAAGGGGACGAAGGAGGATATGCACAAAAACAGGGATATAAACAGGGATAAAGTGTACAAAGAACGCCTATCTACAGGTAAAGTTGTGGTCAATAGCTCTATAGCAAACCTCGGTCGCGTTCGCGTCTTTCGGCCGTTTTTCGGTTCTCACACCCCCGCGTCTGCCTCCACCTCGCCGAGATCTATCTTTTGAGGGGTCCCTGGTTCCTGTGCGTTCAGCCATTCCGGAGATACACTCCTATACCCATGCTTCACCGTGCACCCGAGTATAGAGACACACGGGAGACTACAAATATGGCCGCCCTAGCGACCCCACTCCAAGATGCGCTGTGATTGGCCGGCAGTGTATAACCCTCGCTGTGATTGGCCGGTAGTATGACGACGTCATTTTGCCGCGAAATTCTCCCCCCCTCAAGGCTCATAGAAAACATATAAAGAGAAGGCTTTTGAAGCTGAAAATAACGGAGTGGGGGTTCTAAAACTTTAGCTATTTAACAGTTAGGACCATTTTAAGATTTGTTTTATAAAAAAAGTTACATGGTATAACTTTAAGTACTGTACTTACGTACATGTTTGAGTTATTTGTACTTTACTTGAGTATTTCCAATTTCCAGTACTTTTACTTCTACTCCACTACACCTCGGATCCAAATATTGTACTTTTACTCCACTACAATTATTTGAAAACTTTAGTTACTACCGGTATTTACTTTGCAGATATAAATTATAATATTTTAAAACATACATAAACCACTTTAGCCCTATTTTATACTGTGGCTATTTGAAAATAGCCGATCTACAAGCTCACAACGTGTCGTATCGCAACGCGTTGTGAGATTGTAGTTCTGCTATTTTCAAAGATTTTGTACTTTTACTTTTAGTACTTTAAGTACATTTTGATACCAACACTTTCATACTTTTACTCTACATTTTTAATTCCGGACATTTACTTGTAACAGAGTATGTCTATATTGCAGTATTGATACTTTTCCTTAAGTAAAATATGTGAGTACTTTTTCCACCACTGGCAACTGGAGCATTTTGCTAAAGCAGGTTTGTGGAGCCTGCAAGCTGATCTGCAAGCTCGAGCTTGTAGATCTGCTACTTTTGCTATTTCTTCATTTGAATCCTGAAAAGTAACATTTTTTTTCAGAGGTTTCCACCCGACCGATACAATATTGTAGTACAAAGACAGGGTGACATTTCTGGTAGCAAGTCAGCTGTCACCCTTCAAGTACCTGCACGTGTCTTTACATGAATCTGCCAAGAGCAACGTGTCGTGTACTACTGACCTGGGAACATTGGTATCTCATCAATTGATCAATTGTGCTGCAACTATTTTATAATCAATTAATCTACCTATTAACCGATCTATTTTGTTGTTGTTGTTGTTGAGTAATCTAGTATGTAGTTCATTTATACCACTGTATATGATGATGGTGAAATAAGATAATAAGGTCATAAAGAACAAAAGTATGGTATAATGCAAATCAAAAGTTATCTGAACTCATCTTGAAGTTGTACATTATATGGTGCATATTAAAAATAGATACATCACTAAACCAAAAATTCCATTTACTAAAATCTAATTGGAATACATTTCTGATAATTCATGAATCATATCCAGTTAATTGTTCCATGTCTACTCATCAACAATACCATACCCTACTCTCACTCCTTCTTAGTCTATGCGCCTGACTCCGCTCATATGGGTTTGCTGCATGCTATGAATCAAAAGGAAAGTCTAGGAGTGAGGCAGAGATAGAGGAGGAGGAGAAGGCATTGCCATACATCAGCAGTTAAACATCTCTCTGAAGCACATTGGATCATTCCCTTATAAGGACCAATGGGCTAGTGATACAGTTCTGTGTGTGCTGTAGGTACTAGCAAGACTAAAAGCTCTAGTGCATGAGACACAGAGAGAGAGAGAGAGAGAGAGAGAGAGAGAGAGAGATCATTTTGTTTGTGTTAAAGTTAGATTTTAGATTTTCAAAAAAGCACAATTTTTCATGAGTTCATGAAATCAAAGGAAAATCAATAAATTCCATAAATTAGAAAACAGATGTTTAAGAAGTAGTGAAAATACGATCTAAAAGCTCACAATGCAGCACAACGCGATGCGTTGTGAGCTTGTAGATCGGCTATTTTCTAATTTCTCTTTTGGGGACTTGTCATGTGAATAATGCAAGCGGATTGGAAGTGAATTGAAAAGAAAATAATTGAGAAATAGGAGGCACCAGAGAAACAAATACATATATCAGTAGATATTCATAGCATTCATGCTAAACATTGTAGAACATTGTGCTTAGTACTTCCATGTCAAATAGGACAGAAGTTATCAATCCACGCCTTGGATGTCTTCATGACACATTTATTGCAACTGTAGGTTGCCGTTTACTGTCAGAACCGGCACAGCTTGTCCGTATACGTGTAACGCCTGACACTGTGGTTCCCCTGACACATCACTGTGACATCACAGGTGACATCTACAGTGATGTCAGATACTCAGAGCAGGGATAACGCCTGACACTGTGGTTCCCCTGACACATCACTGTGACATCACAGGTGACATCACAGTGATGTCAAATACTCAGAGCAGGGATTTCCATGTATGGGCATAAAAGGGATTGTATTGTGATGCCATGGGAATTGGGAACCACTCTATGCCCATATATGGAGATCCCTGATGTCATCAATATTAAGCCCATATCTAACAGGACTTCATATCCGTATATGGGGAACTGGTCCGATATACATCACTGGCCAGACGGCCAAGACATGGCGCGAGGTCGCTTGTCGCCCTGAGGCGTCTTACTAGTTTGAAATAAAGATGTGTTTTATCGTATCCAATATCCATAGCAATAAGCATTATCTGGTACCCCAGGAAAGTAGGTGACTGAACATGGAAGTAGGACGCTTATGACCTAGTAGTATTTATACTTTTATATTTATGGGAGGCATGAAGAGAAACAATACAGAGAGAGAGTTAAAGAGATGGGGGAGGTACAGTACAGTACAGTACGGTAGGACAAGAAAGAAAGAGAAGATATTTAAATTGCGATAAACTGTCCTACATTGATTATTAAAACTATTAAACAAGATCTTACTAAATGGGGGACACTTCCGCTAGCTTTGTGTGGCAGAGAAGAGACAAGGAAAAAATTATGTTTCCCCAGACTGTTTTTTATGACCACTTAAGTTACCGTAATATTGGTTTTAAGCAATTACAAAAAAAAAAAACTTTGTGTAATGTAATGTTTCTTTGGGGGAAAATAAAACCAAGAATCAGTCTCAATAAATGTACAAAGCATAGAAATAAAGGGGGGTTAGGGATAGCGGACATATATTATTTTGGCCTTTAAATGGCAAATGCCGCATGCTTTCGACCTATGGTGAACAGTGTGAGGTCAGCAGCTGAATATGTCTGGAACATAAAATTGTTGAGTAAAAAACAAAGACCAATCAATGGATTCCTTTTTGCCTTTGTGTCAATTATGCACAAATCCATTATTCACTGCTGGAGGGAAGACTCTTAATATTATTATTAATAGGGAGTGGAAAAGTAATAATGTTGGGAATCTGGGCCAAATTGTAAAACACGATAGAATAATGGGCTTTAATAAGCTTAAAGCTACATTTAACGATCTATGTTTTCTGCCGTATCTACAGCTGAAATCTATAATTAATGCAGAAACTCTTATAATATAAAGGTAGTAAGGTACCATTATTATATTGATAGTATTCTCTGTCTTGTGTGTTTTGTATTTGGGTTGCATTTGGTCTTCTTTTACAGAAGACCAAACTGTAAATAACAAAAAAGACAGAAAGACAGAAAGACACAGGGGTATTAATAAAGAAAGAGAGTCCAGGTTGGGTGGGTGGGGGTGAACAGAGAACAGATAACAAGGAAAACACTAGAAGCTGAGATAAGCACAGCAAGGGATGTACAGTACAGAGTAGAGGTGTGTACAGTACTTGTAGTGATCCATATCAGTCAGCTCATGATGTCCCTAGAATAGCTTATGCAAATCCTACAGTCAGACAAGTCTGTTTTGAGAATGTGAATGCTGTAAGTAGGACCTCATCCAGAACAGTTAGGAATTTCAGTATCTCGCTCAAGGACATGAAGCCAGGAGGAGCCAGAGGTCAAACCAGGAGGAACATTCAGGTTCCAAGGGCCACTCTACCTCCTGAGTAGTCTTGCGTGGCCAGACTGTTGCCTCCGCGATTTGCAAATGCTCCCAGCATACAGTCTGGGGCACGGAAATAGAAACGATGAGTGTGAGATAGAGCGGATGTGACGCAACCGCTCCCTTGGTGCAGTAGCGATAACAAGTTCTACTGGAAGCGTTATGTCTCCTTTCAACATTTTTGGGGGTGTTATTTTGTCTTTCTCTGGTGTTGTTGGTGTTATTTCCATGATGTTTTCAGATGTTTTCTTAAACTATACACGCATAACAAGAATATGCTGCTCAAATTACTCTGTCTGTGCGAGTGTGCTTCTGTTATATTTCCAGTGGGACTACAGTTCCGCCAACTTCCGTGCAGCAGTGGCTACTTCCGATACTCGCCGTTCGGGAGCTGCCGTTCCAGACTCTATATAGCATTCGGAGATTGTTTTCCGGATTCCCAAGGGCTCTATACTAGGCCCCCCTCCTGTTTTCGCTCTACATCTATGCAGAAATTAGCCGATCTACAAGCTCACAACGTGTGTGTGTCAACACGAAACATTGTGAGTGTGTACTTTAGATGGGCTATTTTTGCCAAGTGTTCTCCCCAGAATCAGGACTTCAGGTTCCATGTGGTTAACAGGTCTTTGTAGAAGTGTGTACAGTCAGCAACATGGAGGATGAAAGCCCATGTTGCTTATGATGTGAAGGATGGAGAGAGGAAGAGCGTTTCTTCAGTGTGGACATTGACAAAGAGACAAACATGGAGACACTGACAGGAGAAAGACGACAAATCAAAAGGAAAGAACACAAAAGAAATATGGTACTTGTAAATAGAGATAATAAAGATATGACAGAGAGAGAGCGTGTGCGTGTGCGCGTGTGCGTGTGTGTGCGTGTGTGTGTGTTGTGCCAGGCAGCAGTAGGAAGCGGTGTGTTTATCTGGTCTCCAAGAAGGAAACGCAGTCCCTGTCAGGGTCAACATCACAGAGCTATCAGCACACACAGAGAAGTGCAGGAACACTGCGGGGAACTATTACAGCTCATGAATATACTGTAGTGTAGGCATGTACATACTGTAGAGACACACAATATAACAGCCATCGTTTCTCACTAGAATTCTTTTTTTTTACTAATGTACATATCCAATTCTGTAAATCTTTGAAAACGTTTGAAAACAAATATGGAGGTAGAAAGTGATATAATACAGATACAGATTTTTTTTAAGGTATCGAAATATATATTTGTAAGGCATGGTTAGGTATGGCTAAAAAAAACATATTTCAAAACAATTTTAGAGGTATTTTTCGTGTGTTGTGAAATGAGTTTGTTCGGTTTTTGCTGCGGTAAGTGACTAGCCCGGTGTTTGCCATTATCTTTAGATAGCAAACAAGCCGCTATGACCATGTATGGTGTAAAAATATTCCATTACAAACAATGTTACACACGCAAAGGCGGGGGAAAAGCCCACATTGGAGGAGCACTACATCACTGGATATTTCTGCACATCAGTCATCTGGCTGCCTTACCAACTGGTGCAAGGCCGGGAGGTGGGAAGTAACTAAGTACATTTAATCAAGTAATGTACTTAAGTTCAATTTGAGGCATTTGTAGTTTACTTGAGTATTTTCAATTGCCAATACTTTTACTTTTACTCCACTACATCTTGGATCCAAATAGTGTACTTTTACTCCACTACATTTATTTGAAAACTTTAGTTACTAGTTACTTTGTAGATATTGATTATTATTACAAAAGATGCATTAACAGCTTCAGCCCCATATACATTCGGCCAATAGAAATTAGAAGATCTAAAAGCTCACAATGTGTTGCGATGCTTGTAGATCTGCTATTTTCAAAAGATTGATATTTTATACATTTGAAAACTTGTGAAATGGGACATTCTACACAATGAGCACTTTCTACTTTTGGTACTTTAAGTCAAAAAAAATGTATACCAATACTTTTGTACTTTTACTCAAGTAAATGTTGTGTTCCGGACTTTTACTTGTCACAGAGTATTTCTTCATTTCCAACACTGGCCGGCACCAGGCTGCTAGGCATGATGCTAGTGGGGGTCAGAGATATCCCCGTCAGGCGGAAACCTTGTATATCCATAACTGTTGCTTTTCAGGAAAATGGAAAAAAGATGTTTATTATACTTTTCATTGGGTCAATATTTATAAAACCGTCAGACACACTTAACCCCTTTCGCTTTCAAAATGTTTCCAAAAATAGAAGATCTACACGCTCAACAATGCGTCGCAACGTGTGAGATTTCAGATTGGCTGTTTTTGAGTTACTATTGCGCGTCACTTACACAACAAAGTAAGGCATTCATTTACAAAACAAAACACACCCAGTGTGAAGTTAATTTCATTAAGCGTCTCACGAAGCTTGGCCAATGAGCCATGTGTGGGACAAATATACATACAAACAGACAAAGCCAGATGTAGGAGCGGTTAGCCCCGCTCAACAACAAGTATGAAATATGGAGGTACAAGGTTTCTACCCGACAGCAACAATATGCTAAATGACATCAGGGTAAAGGCAGGCTGGAGATCTGCCACGTTCAACATAGTACGGGAGGAAGAGGGGGAAGAGAATGAGCAAGGATTCCAGGTTTCCCAACGTGCTTCTCCCCATGTTCCCCTTTGATTCTCTCTCTCTCTCTCTTTTGGTAGTTCTCGTCTTCCTCGATTCTTTCTTTTGTTTGTCTGTTCATTTTGTTGTTGTTGTTGTTGTTATTGCTATTGGTTTAATCACAGGGAGGGCGGTGCTCGCTCTGTCCTGAAGGAAGTTTGGTACTGTAGCAGTGGCTCATCTTTCAGAGGAGCAGCATATAGAGGAAGGAACTGTGTGTGTGTGTGTGTGTGTGTGTGTGTGTGTGTGTGTGTGTGTGTGTGTGTGTGTGTGTGTGTGCGTGTGTGTGCGTGTGTGCGCACAAGAGGGCTGAGACTGTAGTAAATGGAAACCGTCCTTTGTTTAGACTAGGCTATATGACTCATGAAATAAGAATATATGAGTCTGAGATGGGGAGAGAGGCGTCAGAGTACAAACCAGTCAGTGTAGTGTAGTGAAGGGATGTATGTCCGTCTCTCTCTCCCTCTCTGTCTGCTTCCAGCTTTCTTTCAAACTGGAGGTGTAGTAGAGTAATGCTTTTATGGACTTAATCCTAATGAAAACCACTGTTCCTTTAAACTGTGCAGGCGGACTTCAATATTCCTGAGTTGCGTCTCTCTCTCTCTCTCTCTCTCTCTCTCCCTCTCTCTCTCTCCTCTCTCAGAATGCAGAATGCACGCAAACTACACACCACCACGCAGTGAGCCACTGACATCACATGGCCAGTCTGCCTGCAGGGCATGACCCCAGTGACATTTCACTTAATTCGGTGACACAGCAAAAGCTGCCACAGCTCATCCGTCTTGTGGCCACAGTGTCTTTCTACTGCAGCAAGAAGCTGTGAGTAGAATCCAAATCAAAATGCTTCTGCAGAGCATTGAGGACAACTCGTGTCACATCAGCCAGACATCAAAAAGGCAGGCTGAGGTCGGTGTCTGCTTTGAAGCAGGTGACCCCCACCGACTGGGGTCTAAAGAGCCCCAGGGCTCATGGTGTCATGCGTGACCTTAGCGTGTGGGGGCGGAATCAGCCAGCCGGTGGAGCACAAGGTAAACAACTGAACACAAACTGGCCTGCAGCCTCAGAAGTTACAGTACAAGGAGGTAGGCTTCAGAGGGTGTACACTTACGGTGCGTTTTAACAGCGGGCGACAGCCAGCCATATTTTCCCGAAGTGCGTTGTTTTGTCAATGGGACCCGGCAACTACTGGCGATAGCAGACGAAGAGGCGATAGTCAAAAGGTGGGCGGTGGAACGTCGTCCAAAAACATGAAATATTTTATCTTTGGACAACATCGTCCGGCGATAGCCAATCAAATTCATGTGTTCCTTTGTTTACCCAACTAGCGTCTAGTCGGCGACCTGGCCAACTCGGGAACGATGTAAATAGGGAATGAATGCCCCGCCCTTTAATGCAAACCCCATTATACCTGTTGTCATAGGACCCGTTTTGACCATCTGTTTGCCTGTGTCCATTTATGCCCATATATGGAGATATCTGTTATCTGTCTGTCTGTCAGCGTCCATTTTATGTCCATATATGGAGATCACTGCAGATATAGTTCTGGGTCCATTTTATGCCCATATATGCCCATATATGGAGATATCTGTCTATTTGCGTCCATTTCATGCCCATATATGGAGATCTCTGTATCTGTCTGTCTGTGTCCCTTTATGCCCGTGCCATATATGGAGATATCTGTCTATTTGCGTCCATTTCATGCCCATATATGGAGATCTCTGTATCTGTCTGTCTGTGTCCCTTTATGCCCGTATATGGAGATCTTTGTGATTCTGCGTAAATTTTATGCCCATATATGCCATTTGCGTCCATTTTATGCCCATTTATGGAGATCTCTGTATCCGTCTGTCTGTGTCCCTTTATGCCCGTATATGGAGATCTTTGTATTTCTGCGTCCATTTTATGCCCATATATGCTATATATGGAGATATTCAGAGATTTTTTGTTGACTCATGTGGCGTACGTGATGTCAGAGCCTTTTATGAGTGATGTCACAATGAGTCAGCGCTTGCGCCGATTTCCTCCGGAACAGCCTGATGTCAACAATCAACCCCGCATAAGGAGATTCCGAACGTTTCGCGCCGGTTCGGGAAAACCGCGCGTCGGGTCGGGTCGAGACCCGGCACTGCACTCCGTGCCGCGGCGGGGAACGCGCGTGCCGAATCTGAAGCCGGTGGGACGAACGGTTCTCGAGATACGCGGATTACAGACAGACAGACAGACAGACAGACACACACGCAGAGACTTCTCGCATTTATAGATAGATGAAGGACGTACGGCAGGGGTAGGCAACCTTAGGCACGGGTACCACAATTGGCACAGGGGAGGGTGATCACTGGCACACTGGCAGAAGTGTGAGAGAAATATATTGTTTTAATTTGGTAAATTAAATTAAGTCACATAATTCTGACTACAATCATTAAAAAATGAACTTGGACTAGAGAGTGAGTTCGGGGAGATAGGTGGGATATTGCTCTGAGTCTAATGATCGTTATAACAATGTCCTGACAATCAAAATATGTCAGAATCATTCAAATTTATGTTGACATGGCACACTGACTATCTAGAAAATAAAAACATGGCACTTGTTTGACTGATTAGTTAGTTAATGTACCTCATTAATCCTACTACAGAATGAACAAAACTGTCTAAATATACAGCATCCTCTTTTGCACACGTACACTCACTGTGACACAGAGAGAGATCCAAGGGACTTGTAGCTACGATGTGATCTGTTCAAGTCAGTGCTCTATTTCACACACATCACAGCTTACACAGTATTGCACACACAGACATAAGAAACAGAATATGCACTGTGGATGGAAGCATGCCTGCCTGTTTCTCAATTGGATAGAGAATTTGATGAGATCAAACATGCATAATAAATAGTTGATGGTGTCTGTGAAGTGTGGATGGGATTTTGGCCCGCAGGCTCTTGTTAAACAACTGTGACATGGCTCTGAGTAAATACATGAGGTACAAAGACTTGACTGACAACCTGCTCCTCAACTGGATTCTGAGGTGAGCCACAGTACATACCAACATACCAACACCTTTTTTTTTTTATCATTTATGTGTGTACAAGAGCAGTTTGCAAATCCTTGCCACTTCTGATAGTAACTGCAACCTGACGGTCGCAATAATAATAAAAAAGATGATACATTAATTGAAATCGGGGCAAACATTTGAAATAATGGTGATATTGATTTGATTTCATATATCCCAGCCCTAGGCTTGAGGAGGGGGGTAAATACCTGGACGATGGGAGAGAGAGAGTCGATGTTTGATCACTAAGCTGATGACGGACACTTCCTCCAGCAATCCGCCCGATAAGGCTGTTTACACTCCTCGCTTACCTCATTGCACAGCACACTCCTCATCCACACAACTCCTACATACATTACCAAGCATCCAAGCATTTATTGCATTATCCAGGTTCAAAGATCTGGGCTTTCTCTCTCCCTCTCCTTAATGGAGGATGTCTGTAAGTGCTAGAACTAGATGATATAATGGGCATTATTTAACTTACTTTATTTGACAAAGTCAGTCAGTACCTGCAATTATGCAGCCGATGTGTCCCCAATAAACACATTTTAATAGGTGAAGGTGAATAGTGGTTAAATAAATAAAAGAACATAAAGGTTTTGTGTATTTTTGAATTACTTGTTTGTTGTATAATTAAAGTAAAATTTAATTTTCATACATTTAAGTTTATTTAAAATAAATATAAAATCAAAATCATGTGTTCACTGTTTATGTGTGTTTGTTTAAGTCAAAAGAAATTATCACATTTTTGTAAGGTTTTTAAGTTTCTCAAAGATGAGAAAGCAACTTTTCCACAAAATATCAGTTGCTTTAAAAGATATGGCCTGGGTCAGGCCACGTCCTCTGTTCAACCATTCGATGACAATGAGGCAGAAATACACTTCAAGGAAAAGGTTAGCTCAACACTTTTAGGACGGTCTGGGGAGGTTCCGGGTATCTTCTTGGGTACGTATTAAAATAATACGTAAGAGTAGCAGTCGTAGACTACCTCTGTTATTAAAAAAAAATCGAACCTCGGTTCGAAGTGGAGCGGTGAATTTGAGCAGCTGTACCCTATGTGAGTGAGTGAGTGAGTGTAAACTGTGCCTGTGAGTGAGTGGTGAGTGTGCCTGGCCTGCACAAAACAGCGCCCCTCCTTTAACTAGTGTGTTGTGTGTGGCCACTCAAGGTATTGCCAGGCTACGGACGGACACGGCCAGCCAGCCAGCCAGCCAGCCACCCACCCAGCCAGCCACCCACATACCCACGGACATACCTGTCTATTGGGAGCGCTTTCACAGCTCCAAAAAGAGATGAGATGAAAGTGCGGATTGTACTTTTTTCTAATGAGGCAGCAATACCATGGCTCTGAACGAGTGATCCCCGTGCTGACAGGCCGGCTAATCGTAAGGGACTCTCCACATATTTGAAGGACAACAAGGACAACAGGAGCACAATGTTACCTCACACTGCTCAGCAGCCAGGCAGGCTGCCCAGTTCCTGGAGAGTGAGGGAGCGCACGCGCGTGTGTGTGTGTGTGTGTGTGTGTGTGTGTGTGTGTGTGTGTGTGTGTGTGTGTGTGTGTGTGTGTGTGTGTGTGTGTGTGTGTGTGTGTGTGCCTGTGCTAAGGTTGAGCAAGGGCCGAGCGTGGCACGCGCTGACCCGTGACCGTGCTTTGCAAGCCAACTTAGGCACTGACACACACAGACACACACACACACACGTCTCACACACACACATTCCAATCCCACCCTGCAATCACAGTGCACACTTTAACGCCCAAGTAGCTGGAGCAAACATTACATACTGCATGCACACGCACACACGCACGCACACGCACACACACACAATACCATGCCAATATTATGTGTAGGGCAGAATGGGAGGGGGTTGATCGTTGATGTATGTCTGCTCACAGGAAAAAGCAGCATGCTTGCTTGTCTAGTCTGGGTGGCTTGGCTTCACAGTCACACGTCCCTGCGCTGGGACAAAGGCACTTCTAAAGGCCTTATCTTGGGGCAGGAAACACACAAACGGTGTAAACGCCCAGGGACACACAGCGAAAGTGGAGAGATTCAGTGTTCCCCTGTGAGTTTCCTCTATTACTGTGTGGTGGCCAAATATCTGTATGTGTGCTGTGTGTGTGTGTGCGTGTGTGTGTGTGTGTGTGTGTGTGTGTGTGTGTGTGTGTGTGTGTGTGTGTGTGTGTGTGTGTGTGTGTGTGTTATACTTTGCATGTACGGTGACTACGGTCGGTGTGAAATGTGAATGTGTGCGCGGCTGTGCGCATGTCTGCCTGAGTGAGCCCTTAATCTTGTTTCCCCTCTACTGTGCAGGTATAAAGAGCTGCTACTAAATAGATTAGTGCTGCTTGTTCTGAGGGAGGTGTTTAGGGCATAATTGCATCCAGCTCCATAAATAGTTATTAAGACTAGTCAAGAGGCCTCACAGACCATACTTTGGACTCGATCTGTGCGCCTTTATACATTTTATTCACGTTTTTAATTCGAACACCACTTCTCAGCTCTACTGTAATGGTGACCCTGTCAGCCCAGGTAATAATAACGCTAAGCCAAGTGTAGCCTCAAAACACTTCCTCTCATCAAGGAAGCGATTAAACCCATCCCGAGGCAGACAGAAAACGCTGTGATTGCTACCTTGGCTGTTGAGGTTTCTTGGTCTGCAGTGTGTCAGAGAGACCCATCATCAATGGTGCACTGACGCACTCTCACGCTGTCACAGGCACAGACACACGGCCGGGATGAGGTAATTAACCTGGTAGCCACCAGCTTGAGTGTTGTACAGACAAAGATGATCTAGGGTACCAGTATTCAGTTCTTCCATCAGCAGCACATACCTGGGATGAAACTGAGACCTAAGGTGGCATTGAGAGGCCTATACATTAACTCTGGGAAAGCCTAAAGGCCTTGCGTGATGGAACGCTTTTGTACATCCTCACGTTAAAACATCACTCCACCTCCACGACACAATACAAGCCCATACACAATGTGATGTGAAGGCATGAGGTATGTGGCCATGCACAGATACATTATGCTCCTTGCTTCCCTCACAGGATTGAGAAACACAAGGGGCGTCTGAGTGGCACAGGGGTACAGTTCCTGCCCAGTGCCCACCACCAATGGAGACAAGGGTTTCTATTCCTCCACAGAGCCTCTGTCTTGGCCACTCGAACAATCATAAGTGACCGTGTTCACGGATGTGAAGCCGGCAGTGGAGGCCATTCTCTGTCCCTGCACTAGCCGATCCAACACATTGGTCTGGGCGCCATTCAGCAAGGAGCGGAACTGGTAGGGAATGGCGTGTTCCTCTGCACATGTCACACCTTTCAGTGAAACTCCTGTCAGATGAAAAAAGGTGACTCTAAATTGGCTAGAAAAAAGAAATGCATTTAAAAAAATGGCAACACATAAACACAGAGACATCCAGTAAACTTAGTATAAGGTTGGTAGTCTTGCTCTTGATCTAAAGTAAAATCTTTTTACTGTAAGTTTTTAGTCAAAAAGTTTAATTTAGCCATGTTTCCTCCTTCTGGCCAAAGGTCTCCAATGTTTTCAATTGTTTGTGGAAGATTAAAACAAGAGACATGGACCACCATCTAACTTCTAAAACAGTGCACAACAAAACCCCAGACACGAGATCACTTTAAATCCAATGTCCTTTCTTCCAATGGAGAAGGCAAGAAATTATATGCTGGAGTGGTAACTGAAGAAGTGAGAAAGGGAGGCTGTATCTCCATTTTATGCTAAGTGTTGTCTGGGAGCCGAGTCTAAAACGAGAGCCATAATGAGAAGGGTGGGGAGGGGGGACCATTATGAATTGTGCACCATGAGATGATGACACATACACTCGAGTGCTCACACACACACACACGGGACTGATGATACAGGGCAGTGAGTGTCTTTGTTACCAGGGCAGATAAATAGTTCTGTGTCCTGTTCTGTGTCTGTGTGTGAGGGAGAAAAATGAGCACACAGGTGAATGGCTGCGGGGCTCTCGGCTATAGAATGACTCATGCAGATGCTGCTTCATAACATCCGAAGTGACATGGGGAACTATTATTGTCATGACTTGAGGCACACACACACACACACACACACACACACACACACACACACACACACACACACACACACACACACACACACACACACACACACACACACACACACACACACACACACACAATAGACTTGGTCTTGATTGAACTACAGCTTACTGTGGATACTATGAACAGCTTGTTAAAAAAAAGAAAATAAAAAGATTTCTTTTATCACAGTAGGGATAGTCTCTCACTTTCAGGGCAACCCCACACCTTGCTCCACCCTTTTTCTTCACACAATCTATCATTCTGTCACTCACCTCTGAGCCGTGCAAACCGCTCCTAAGTTTCACTTTGTTTGTGTTTATGGTGATCCATGCTCATAAAGTAACTGATGTCACGGACAGAACGGCCCATACAAGCAGATATATGCACGTGTCGTGTTCGCACCGCTCACTTCGTGCCAGTGCGATTTTATTGCTTTCCATTTCTCTTATATTTCCGTGTGTCTATGTTCCACCACCCAAGCCCCTTCCCGTTCCCCTGCCATAGTTCCCATTCTTTGGATTCTCTATGCCCCTTTCCTCACGCACGCTGTTCTCTTCCCTCCTCCATCCGACAACATTGTTGTAAGGGGACACGCCCCTGACTCAACCACTCATTGGGGAACCTGACAGAAAGAGAGGGAGAGTACAGACAGGCAGACAGACAGACAGACAGACAGACAGAATAGGAGGTAGGAG
The DNA here is from genome assembly GCF_963921795.1 of Nannobrachium achirus. Classification (NCBI taxonomy): domain Eukaryota; kingdom Metazoa; phylum Chordata; class Actinopteri; order Myctophiformes; family Myctophidae; genus Nannobrachium; species Nannobrachium achirus. The sequence continues at coordinate 22,895,619 of NC_137829.1, forward strand.
CCAGAGAGAGAGATTCCTTTCTGAGGGTAGCCGAGGTTAGCTTAAGTTACAAGGAAAGCGAGAGAGAGAGAGAGAGAGAGAGAGAGAGAGAGAGAGAGAGAGTACACAAAAGGAAGAGATGGAGACATGGAGAGAAAAAGAGAGAGAACGACAGAGACAAAGTGAGATGGGAACATAACACAGCAGCAGGCAACACCGCAAGCGCTCATAACCTGAAGCCAAGCCCGCAACATCCAATGTTAAGCAAAGCACGCCGTCTTGATGCTCTGGGCATACAGAGAAATCCCCTCATCATTAGAGCACACACCGTTTCTGGCTCACAACAAATGTGTCACAGCAAAAAGGTGGCGCAACGTCACAAACAGTATACGGTAACTGGAGTCATCTTTGCTCATGTCTCTCACAGCGAAGGTAGCCTGCACCAACATCCTTGGGTATTCTGAAATATCGCTGTCAGGCTGAAACCTGATCAGGCTGATCTCCAAACATCTTTTAAAGTATTTTTCTATGTGAAAAGTGTTGATACTATGTTGAAAGAGACCTGTCTGTGGGTTTTAACAGTTAACGAATGAAAAGTGTTAATAATAGCCTGAGATGAAATAATAACTAACTGGATGCAAATTTGGAACACAGGTCCTTTTTTCCACATTTCCTGAAAATGTACGGTTTTGCACATACAAGGCTAGCGCCCGACACCAACTACATCTTACAAAAGGTATCCCCAGCACACAGAGAGAACAACAGAATGGACACGCATGAGGTTCTCAAAGCCCATCCAGGCCTTTCATTCCAACCCCACGAATACCCCACATTCCGCAATCCACGTACAACCACAGTTCAAAGTCAGTCATTCAGTCAGTCTTTCTGATGAAGCACTGACAACATCACTATGGCTGTTCACTGCTCTACAGCTACATGTAGAAGATAAGACAGACAGAGTCAGCTCAAAGCCTATATATCGTGAGCTGGACTATCGCTCAGTAACACTAGCCAGGTGATACTATCTGGAAACACCACTGCAGGCTAATAAGACTCTATTAGTTACTGTAGTGGGAAAGCCTCGTTGGGGAAGTTAAGTTCAGAGTTACAAGCAAAAAAAAGTGTGTAAAGTGTGCAATCTTGCATGTGGATGTAATCATCCGTCCTGGGTAAAATATTTACAAATAAATCAGTGGAATGTAAATAATCAGCGTTGGATGGTTTAGAGTAGACCTATTTGAAAGCAGAAGTTGGTATACTTTTCATTGATGGACAACTTATCTGACACAATCTTAAAGTGGGTGCCATGCCATTAATCAGACAGTCCATTGTTTCCGAAGTACCATCCTAACCCCAACCTCACACAAACCTAACATTTGTCGGACTATTTGGACATCGGACGGGCAGCCCCCATTAAAATGTGTCAAAACTCATTCTTCGGCTGATCCTGGTCAGCTGATTCAAACGCAAAATATAGATAAATGTAAAGTATCGGCTGATTCAAACGCAAAATATAGATGAATGTACAGTATAGACAAGAGTATTTAATGCATACAGCACTAACTGTTTAATTTTTCCCGTTTGACGGAGGTTGACTTTTCATGAACTCACACGGAGGCATGCGTGCCGCTGAACACGAGAACGTTCCATCAACAACACAAAATACTGCTTTAAAACAAACTCGGACAAAGAATGCAATCAATAAATAAGGGTCCACTTCGCAATCGCCAGACAAAATATCCTTTATTTATGGCACCACTATGAGGTCCATTATGGGTGGGTCTCTTAAACGTGTGAGACGATACTTGAAAAATAGGTGGCGTCGGCTCAAAGACAAAAACAAGAGCTGGTCCAGGCCTAAAGCTTGTAATAGCATTCTTCAGTGAGCGTGGCGCTCTGTGCTGCAGGCCCAGCGCCTCCTGCAGAAAGAGGACTGGGAGAAATAATAAATGGTCAGCTCCAGAGAGAGGGAGAGGTATACGGCCAACACTGGGTCTGCTTTTGCACTTATCCCCACTCGCACGTGTAAGCCAGGGGCCAAAGCCGCAGTCTAACTCAATAAACAAGCTTTTACACAAGGGGAAAGGCGTGGGATAGGGTAGTCTGTGTTGTGTGCGTGCGTGTGTGCGTGTGTGTGTGTGTGTGTGTGCGCGCATGCTATGTGTGCATTATGTGTGCATGCGAGAGAGAAAGTCTGTTTGTTGTGTGTATGTATGCATGTGTCGAGGGCGCCAACGGCCAGGAATACAAAGTGGAGTGGGGTCAGGGGCCCCAGATGATCGTCTCTAGGCAGACAGATGCACTAGTAGTACTGCTCTCTGCGGAAGCCCCTTTTCTTTGCCCCCACCCCCAAAATCACTGATCGATGGGACAACAGAAGCCCTATGCAGGCTTATCATTTGTCTTCTGTGGCCTGTAGGGGATAATGCTCTCATGGAGCATCAGTAGCGGAAGGTCAAAGTTCATATAGGGGCCTTCGGGACGACGACCCGTCCATGTCCCCTGTGGACAGTTCATCTTCACCGTCCGGAGAGGCTATTGGTTTTCAGGAGGGAGTCAAGAGAGGTGCCACCTTGCAGTGTGTCTCGCGAAGGAAACAATATGTTCCAGGGCTTGACATTAAGGCTAGTCCTGTAAGAAATCCTTCCGGACAAGTTCATTAAAAAGTTACTTGTCCGTTGGACCAGTGGCTCTTGGTTTCACTTTTTCTGTGACGCTCTTATAGCAGCGTTGTGCTGTATGCAGACTATGGACTGCCCTGTATGCAGACTATGGACTGCCCATACTATGGAGTGGAGGGTGGAGGGAGCACTGGGGTCGTTACAGTCCTTTTGTTGTTCATTCTATTTCAATGTCTGACTCCTATGCATGCATTTAAGAAATAAATGACTGTGAAATGTCTAATTTTTATCCGGACAAGTGACTTTTGTGCCCGGACAAGTGAATGGGAAATGTACTTGTCCAAAGAAGGACAAGTACCTCAAAAAGTTAATGTCAAGCCCTGTGTTCCGTATGTGTGAACGATAATTCAAATTTACGTTCTGCCGCATGGGGCGTAGTCATATGATGAAGTATAAGTCGGACTTACGAGTCACGACTGAGCGAGACATCGCACCTCTATATACGTTTCCTTCTTGGTGAATGTGCTGCTACACAGAGACAGACAGCATTGTGTTAAATAAGACTTAATAAGGATTCCCAGCACCTTCCAGACTGTGGTATAGGGAAGTATAAAACAAACAGCACCTGAAGTGTGTCAGACTCTGCTGTTGCCATGACGACCTAGAAGAACTTTGCATTGCAAGGCCACAATGTAATGACTTTTGATAAATAATCATCAGTTCAGTTGCCTATATATAACTAAAAGTAAAAGGCACATAATTTGAAAAGCTAGAAGATGCAGGCAAGTTCACTTTATTGTATTGCAGCCTTTAAAACTAGGAAAAGAAATCATTCTATATTACTATATTACAATATCAACAATCCAAGACCGTATCTAGTCTCAATACAATTATGAAAATATGCAGCAATGCAAATCTCCCTTCCATTAAACGCTAAATGCCACACAATCGTGGCCGAAAATGTTCTTAGATGTAATCATTTCTTCATAATACAGTACATGTTCCATTTAATTACAATGGAACATGTACATGAAACACAATCGTGTTTCATGTTCATCAAACCCTTTCTTTCTTTCTTTTCCTACTTTTCCTTTCCTTCTCCCCACACCGAGAGTAGCCTTGGCTTGGACACGCCAAGACCACAACCACCACCACCTCAGTAGAGTGGCACTGTGCATTTTATTTTCCATCTAATCCTTAAATTCAATTTTAATTTGTCTGTTGTACCAAATTAGTGAGATTTACGTTATATGGGGCTTGTCAATCACCTAAAAGCATTTTTAATTGCTTCTAAATTACTGCCATAATTCTGTGTCTACTCTCCTCAACTTATTATCCTATGTAGTAGGTCGGACACACCATTCTGGCACTTCATGCGCAAAGCAGGCTAAAACAAACCCTATGACTTACTTGCGAATGCTATTTGACCCGGGTCTGACACAGCCCAGCTGGTTTCTGTGAAACACTCGACCCGAAGTAGATCCAAATACATCCATGATCCCATTCCCTCCCTTGTATTGCCTCCCACTATTCCACGGTTCCTCTCCTCTCCTCCCCTCCTCCACCTCATTCTTCCCCAGCTGACCCTGTAAACACGGCCATTGAAATATAGTTTTCTCTTTATGGGTTTGACTTGGAGGAACTGACAGTGACCTCAGAGGCCCAGACTAAACCACAGTGCTGCTGCGGGGAGTGGCACAACATGGTGGTAAAGGAACACTTTGCCCTTGTAAAACGAGGGTCCTGCCAAGACAATGTATTTATGAAATGTCCACTTTTCAGTGTGGCTGTGTCCTATGTGAGTGTCAGTGTGTTGTGTTTTTTCCGTTAAACCCATTTAGGCCCAGAATTATTTAATGCTTTAACTATTGAAACATAGTAGATATACAAGCTCAAAGCGTGGCACTCAGCTTGTAGATCTGTTATTTTAGAAAAATCATGTTTTCTTTTTTTTATAAATCTTTTTAAAAGCGAACATTTGTAACTCAAAAATTTGCTTCTGGGGGGTCCCAGGAACAACCTATTTTATATTTATTTATATGAACAAATACATTTAATTTTGGGGGTCCTTGACATGAAAAAGTTTGAGAACCACTGATTTAGAAGAAGGATTTAGGACGGAGACATTTATAGAATCGGGTCAAAGATATTCAAAGACTTTCAGATTTTTCAAAAATAGCAGGTCTACAAGCTTGCAGCGCGGCACTCATTGCTACGCTGTGAGCTTGCATATCTGCTATTTTTAAATAGTTAAAGCATAAAATCATAGTAGTTAACAGGTGAACTTCATCCAAGCATCATATAGCATTTCCTACAAATAACAAAGTCAGATGTGTACCAGAGATGGGAGGAGGCAGACAAGGAATAATTAAAATTGCAGGATTAAAAACCTTTGAAGTTTCAACAGCTTCAACAGCCGTGTTCACAGAAAACCAACTCTCCTCCCAAGCCGCATGTAAAAAGCCAAGCTGCACCACGGGCCCAGATATTACATTACTAGCTTTTAATCACGTAACCAGGGCCAACAGAGCATTTAGCTTTCATCATACGTTGACAGCCAAACATAGGCCAAACATGGCCATGAAAACAGTAGAGGCTAATTCACTTTACCTCATCAAATTACAGAATGAACAAGGTACAAGGAAGTAGGGTATATCTGTCATGGGCTAGAGAGAAGCTCTCCGATTTACACAGGTCACATGGCACACCCACAACAATTCACAACGCACAATTACCAATTAAGCTTAGAATTGTGGACAGGGATCCTGGGGAGCAAGTTTGCACTCACTGTGTGTGTGTGTGTGTTTGTGTGCGTGCGTGTGTGTGTGTGAGAGAGAGAGAGAGATCAGGGACATATAATGACACACTGATCCCAATTGGCAAGAGTCTCCCAGCAGCTGGTTGCCACTTGTTGCCATTTCACTCTCAGTTGCCTCTCACTCATAATGACGGAGGTGTTAGATATTAGGTGGGGTCAGCAGCACACACACACACGTACGTTCCCAAGTAGCCACCAGTAAACACGCAATCATGCACAAAGAAAGTGAAACAAGTCTCTCCTCAGATTCTACCCGAGTTTTTTTTCGAGATGGAGACAGGAGAAGACGAAGCATTGTGTAGCGCAGGCTTTGTTTCTGATGCGTTTGGACAGGGAGGTCAATACGATCGCTGAGAAAAGATGCAAGGAATGGAAAACAGTTCTTAAATTCAACAACTGAGTGCCAACTGTCATCATGGTGGTGGAACGAATGTGCACGTCATGCGACCACAACCATTTTCATTGACCACAGACTGGAGAGAAGCTTGTGACCTCTATGTCAGGAATGCTGTGAGTAAGAGCAGCGCTAGGTGAATGAGGGGTGTGTGTGTGTGTGTGTGTGTGTGTGTGTGTGTGTGTGTGTGTGTGTGTGTGTGTGTGTGTGTGTGTGTGTGTGTGTGTGCGCGCGTGCGTGTGTGCGCGCGCGTGCGTGTGTGCGCGCGCGTGTGTGTGTTTTATTAGATTATAGGTCCCTGCCCTTAGCTGTATTTGTGTCATTGTTTCTCCCCAAGTGCTTGGGATTCCACACATATCATTCAGTAGGATAGTTATTCAGAATCTCTTGGGTGTGTTGACCACATCGTAAAAAAATAAATTGAAGTGAAAGCAACTGGACTATTGCACAGACAAAAGAAATCAGAGCTGTGAGCTACAGTATGAGGTCTTGAGCAGATTGTATGCACATGATGAATCGCCCAACACTTGGGTCAACTATTTATACATTCATAAATAGTCTTTTCTGGGTTGGGCTGTGTGGGTAGCCCAACAAAAAATTAGACATCTCAACAATCGTCCGGGTTGCAAGAGAAAATGTCATACTGTAGATATCATTATTACATATCATTCAAGCATGGATGGTTGCACTGATACATACATCACTTCTCAAGAATTGAGAGCACAAGACAACAAGCCATGTCTGACATAAGGCATGGTTTCAGTTGCCAGGTCAAGAAAGTGTAGGAAATTCTAAATTTCTGAAGAAGAGTGTACAGGTCAGGGTCTCAGTGTAGTCATGTCTTTTCATGGAGTCGTTTTGAGCGTTTAACAATGAATGAGGGTTAGTATTCTATTCCATGATGACAATTCATCAAAGCCACAGCTCAGTTAGAATCTACACTTGACACAGCCAAACACACACACACACACACACACACACACACACACACACACACACACACACACACACACACACACACACACACACACACACACACACACACACACACACACACACACACACACACACACACACAGTGAGGTGAACATATGCGGTGAAGAACAGATGGTGGTGTCAGTTAAGTGCAGATTTACTGACTCCTAATTGTCCCACAATGCAATGAGAAATGATGGTTGGTTGATTTAAAAATACAGCTTGCGTCGACTTTCACACAAATTTTGCTTAGAATTATTACCAAACTATCTCTGACACAAATTAGTTCAGTAGCTAATTGCAAATGTTTCAAGAAACTGCAGTTTGTGAGAGTTGCCTTAGGTGTTTTAATGATGAAGTTCTGACATGCCCTAGCTCTTTATTGCTGGATATACAAGTTAAGAAACACATTCTGGGAACGGTCTCCGGAGGGTGAAAAAGCAGTATGGGGCTCACCTAAAACTGTCTGCTTGCTTGGCACACAAAGGCTGAAAAAAGATTTTTGGGGTTTATGTGGGCTTGCTCTGCCAAGTTACATTTTATACCTAAAAACAAAACAAAAAAACACAGCTCAGCTACACAACTGCTGTTCTGAGCTCATCCCCTCCTGTGCTCTTTTGGGACACCTAGAGGAATTAGGGGTTAGGGAGGAGGTGGGAACTGGGAATAACTTGGCCTTGTACTTTAGAAAGGCTTGGGACTACCTAGGATGGCCATCCGTCTGTGTTTGTTGTGTTTGTTGTGCCCTCGAGCATCAGTGGGGGGTTCTGAAGTCTTTCTGCTCATGGTTAAGCTGATAGCTCATGGCGCATTCCAGACATTTTCTGTCTGTTTGCTTTCCACCAGGAAAACTTACAATGCAGCCTGCTGCTGCTAAAGGCCCCTGCATGGCTTTGATCTGCTCAGCACACCTGAAGAGGCCTGCAGTACACAGAAACACACATGCACGGCTTGCACACACTTGCCTATATTATCGGACATCAACTGAACTAACAAAAGAGAAGAACTTGTCTGGGGCGCCCGCTGGCCTAGTGGTCCAGGCACATACCCGTCTCTCTCTCCCCTGTTTCCTGTCTCCCCCCCCCGAGGATACCAATTCACCTCTTCACGCAATAATCCATACTACCACCTAACATGATCTACTCTTCCATTCTTATATGCTCTCCTCACAACAGAACAATAGGATTCATTCAGGTTAATAATCCGCAAACAGCAATGCACCTTTGTGCATTTCAGAAATCAATAACTTCCTTGGCTCCTATGAAATTTGTTGGGGCATCATCAACAGATTTTCACCATGGGCTCTGCAAAGCTGTTTTCTTTTGAGCAGGAAGGCTCAGAGCACAAGTCGAACAACTCTAAACTACCCTCTCTAGTCTGCAACACCCTCAATCCTTCTGGGCAAGCAGTTCACTCTGCAAGATGAAAACAATGCAACATGAATGTTGTGAACACAGAAGGCAGAAAAACAAGAGATAAATTATGCCTCACGAAATCCAAATCCCCATAACAAACATTGGCACTCAAAAGTATCATTCAGGCAATTAAAAGAGAGACAGCATTTCTGAAGGTACGTCTCATTATACGCCAATTCAAACGGTCCTCTCACTGACACTTCTACGAGTGGACCACAGAGAGCCTGGATAGTCAGCCAAGGCTACGACTTGGAGGATGGGGGATTTGGCTTGACTCGCATCCAGATTCAGCTCACATGCACCAATTTCCAGCACTTCCACACCATACCAACGTGTATATGTGAACCTAGACAGACAGGCAGGCAGGGACAGAGAGACGCTGATGATGGAGGCTGAGCAGAATAGAAACCTTGACAGCACTGCGGAGTTCATTTCAAAATGTGTCCTTGGATTGTGTCTGATCAGCAGCGCAGCGCCCTGGCTGGCACTGGTGCCCATAGTGCTGCCCGGCTCTCCGTCTTCACCGTCTCCCTCGCAGCAAGGACACATGCAGTGTCACCACCACCAGCACACTGGGTCACAGGCATTGGGCACGTGTGTGAAAGAAACATAAAGATAAAAAGGAGGACACATTATGAATCTGGGCCTGGTGCTGGATTTTATTAAGTGGGAATAAATTCAGAATCATGTACACCAGGAGTTGACAACATTGTGCAGGCTTTCATTTCAGTTTCTGAAGGTTCTGCAGAGTCGAGCACTATTGGAAAACCGTCTTTAAGCCATGACTGCCATGTACAGTAGGGATGGGACGATATGAAAATTTCATATCACGATTAATGTAACCAAAGTAATCACAATTTACAATATTACCGCGATAATCAAAATATCCCCCAACATCCATTATCCTAGGGGCGTTGTTGTGAGCTTACGTACGTATATTATAAGGGGAAAGTCCTGATCTGGCGAAGCCCGAACTGGCGAACAGGGGAAAAGAGACCTACCGTAGCGATCTTGCGAATCGTTTTATTGTCTTAAACATGGCTCTGTTTTCGCCTGTTGCCCGTGGCGTTATTGTAAATGACGCCGCAGCTCCAGGCGGAGCCGCTCGATTGTCCACGACACTGCAAGCGGCGCGAAGGCCAGCGGACCTTGGTCCTGCTCTTCGCCCCCGAGCGCCGCAGGCGCGAGTGGCCGCGAAGAGCGGGCCAGGGCCGCGCGGCCGGCGGAGCGCCGCGCGAGTTACGAAGCCGTGGTGAATGCAATCGTTATATTTATGCCCAGGCCGTAAGGCCTGGGCAAGCGCACGATAAACGCCCTGTCCAGAAGGATTAAACGAAAAAGACGAAAAATATGCAGAAGGTTTTTTTTCCCCTTTTTCTTTCGCCAGATCGCTACGGTAGGTCTCTTTTCCCCTGTTCGCCAGTTCGGGCTTCGCCAAAAAGGTACGTGCCCTATTATAAGTACTGTTTACCAATATAGAGGGTTTAAGAAGTGGTACCGGTTATGCAGCTCTGGCAAATAAAAGGTGGATTGATCCCAGTGCATGACGGAGGACGATATCACGAGAAATTACATCTCCACGATACGATTATTGTGAGTGTTTTTTATCACGATAAACGATAATATTGCGTATCTTCCCATCCCTAATGTACAGTATTGTAGTGTTCATTTTCTGGCCAACGGAGAGGAACAGTGGCGATTCATGTGGCCAGGATGGAACAGGATGGCCGCCTGGCCGGATGCTGGCACTGTGTTGCCACTGACTGTTGTCTTGGCAAAGGGCCCAGTCTTCTATTGGACATGGATGACGTGAGCTTCCTGGTCACATATACTGTAACAGCGGTCGTGTGATTTCAAAGGTCAAATTAAATAATTTCAGGCCGCTAGAGACAACAGAAAACTCCAGAGAGTGCATTAAAGTAAAAAGAAAGTACAAGAAGCATAATGGACAGATATGTGATAACATAAGCTGGACCCAAACTTATGACTCTGCGAGATACAGCATGCACCGCAGCCCGCTAAGCCACCAAAACACCCAGAGAAACATGTTTACTCCAGTTCAAGATGCTAACTGATCCCATAAACCATCCTATGTACATCACGCTAGTCTAATTCAGCGCTTTGTGGGTTTCTCACCACCAATTCCTCCTCAGCCGAGCTGTGACTATAGCTGCGTCTCAAGTCCTTAAATTAAATCCTATTTCCTATTTTCTATTTCCTTGCTTGTATGTATATCTAGAATTATTTCATGCTTTAACTATTGAAAAATAGCAGATATACAAGCTCACAGCGCTGCACCGAGTGCCGCGCTGCGAGCTTGTAGATCTGTTATTTTTGAAAAATCATGATTTTGAATAATATATCTTTTTAAAAGCGAACATTTGTAACTCAAATATTTGCTCCTGGGTGGTCCCTGGAACAACATATTTTGAGATGGGGGTCCGCGGCCAAATACATTTAATTTTGAGGGTCCTTGACATGAAAAGGTTTGAGAACCACTGATTTAGAAGAAGGATTTAGAAGACATTTATACACAAGCTTACTGGGGAAAGATGTGTGCTTCACTTCCTCTACACGGCTAATTCAAATCACTTAACAAAGCACCAAGTGATCACAATGCAAAGATTCAGGTGTGACAGGAGCATAACAACCAATCATATGAAAACAGCTAAGAGGACAGGAAGTGATGCACGCCTTTCACGCAAAGGCTCATGAGACATAGGAAACTTGTGGATAGAATCGTGTCAAATATATTCAAAGACTTGCACATTCACAGATCGGTCTAAATGGGTTAAACGCTGACAGCAACTGCAGTCAAGACGCAGTCCCTGTAGTAGTGTGGAGAGGACGGTAATCAAAATGCACAGTTGGCTTTTCTATCTGTCGCAGCCACGGCAATAAAGCACTATCCATGATGAAACCCTCTGGAACTAGCACCAATAAATCAATGTTCTCCCAAATCAAATGAGGGAGAGTAACATGTCTCCATCAAAGCTGATACGTTTGAGGCATGCATGCCGTGCATAGCTGAAAATAACTTTTGTTGACAGTAGATATAACCTCAGTTCCTTCTCCTCCTTGTAAAGAAGCCACAAAGAAAACATAATTTGAATGCATGACTGACTGTGGGAATTTGAACTGATCAAATCTGAAACAAAGTTAATGCTTATTGCAGTGCCACACAACTAGTAACCTAGAAAAACAAATACAAGCAGAAAAATAATCCAGGGACCGGGCGTCCAAACATACAGCTGATGGAAACCCCATGCCCACAGAAATAGGATTATGTAGGTTCAGGCAGACTTAAATAAACAGCGGAAAGAAAGACATATTTCTAGGTATTACATTCCCACACTGCAGTGCATTAATTATTCATGTCTCCTATAGAGATAGAGTCAGGATATTAAGAGTGTCATAAAGAAAACAAACAGGCTGAGCCTGGAGCATCGGGATGGGAGGGCACAGCCTGAACAACACAGACTTCATCTTCTTTGGGCCACAATAAGATACAGCTGAGCGGAAAGGGAAAGGAGCACTTCTACAAAGTGCAGCGCGCCCACACACACACACACACACACACACACACACACACACACACACACACACACACACACACACACACACACACACACACACACACACACACACACACACACACACACACACACACACACACACACACACACACACACACACGTTTGTACACACACACGTTTGTACACACATATGCACACTGTCAAAAACACCAGACATACTCGGACGCAAATGTGTGCGGCACAAGAATCCGAGGCACCACTCTGCTCTAAGGCACACCCTTGAAATATTTATGACCCTATGTGACGTTCCATCTTCCAGTACAGCTGAGGCAAGGCAGCGTTGCCTGCTCCTCCTCTCTCAACCGCCTGAGTTGTGTCGCTATCACACCAGCTAGTCGCCAGAGCAGCCAGAGAGAGCACGCGTCGAGGCTCGACATTCTTCTCCCTGGGATCCCATTACGGAGACAGTCAGCGCCCATGGACAAAGCTCCTTTCACAACAAGTCCAAATCCCTACCCATTCTCTAGCTCCCAAAATCTTGATGGAGGTAGAATGCAAAAAAGAATGCAGCCTTTATTTGATCCACCCACATCGTCTGCGCTTGTGCCTTTTATTTAAATCTTTGGTTTTAGAAGAAAATGCAACAATAAGATATGCGCCCTGGACGAGCTTGAAACTAGAAGTTCTTTCCTCATGAGTCTGTGGTGGGACACAATGGCCACAGTGAGGTATGAGTCAGGACCAGTGAGTTTTTCCTTGACTAACCATGTAGGGCAGGCAGTAGCCTGTGGGAACACTCGCACCCTCGACAAAGATTTAACGACCAAAACTATCCACCACCAACCACACTGAGTAGTATAGATCTATGACGCAACTCAACATTCTAGTCTATAGGCCTCTAAAAGGAAACTTTTATAGGCTACTAGCACTGTTGTCTGTCAGCAGGTTGAATGTCTAATGAAAAAACAAAAACAAAAAAACAATCACACCCAGTGTGAAGTGAGCGGTGCTATTTATGCGTTAATTTCATTAAGCGTCCACGAGGCTTGGCCAATGTGGGATGGAGCACACATTGGCCTGAGGAGGTTACAGTTTCATCATATAAGGCCATGTAAACCTTCGATCAACGGTAGGGAGTGTTCTGTTCAGCCACCTGACCCACAGTACAGGAGGCTGTACGGTACTGTATTGGTTGTCAACCCCTCAGGGTCCTCTTGTTCCTGGAGAATGGCAAGCATGCTTGAGGTGAAACATCAGCATGTTTTTACTGGAGTTAGGCAAGCCATTTGACAGCTTTGCGCCTCATGGCCTCTTTGCCTATTGGATAGCAATTCACGTTCAATTTGAGTAGTATTACACACAGTCCTCAGTATAATCTGAAACAAACAACAACCAAATAAGCCTGTGTTTGCTTCCATCAAACACCTTCAGAGCTACTTCAACGATCGTTTTTGCCTAACACAAACAGCCATAAACAATTCAAATGGGGCACAACACCTCTAAATAAACACCAATTACGACCCGAAACCCTGCAATGTTCCTTTGTAAATGTTTGCTGAATGGGAGCTGGCAAAACAACTGCACCAACCAACTGTGATGGGCGGCTTCCCAGCAAACACCAGTGAGTGCCGGACTAAAAATGACTTTGTAATCAACGGGTTTAGTAAGCAAACAGAGCGGGAGGGCGGGACTGTGGAGAATGATGGAGTGAGTATATGAATTACTCAGCAGACTACCAATCTCTCTCTCTCTCTCTCCTCCCAGCAAGAGATAATGGGGATCATCCGTCTTCTTGACCTCCTTTGGGCCCCATCTCTTGACCAATCATTTGCATCCAGGTCAGCTGAGAAAGAACGCAGAACCTTTCCAATAACTAATCTTCCCCTCCACAGTCATTTAGAATCGGGAAGTTGGCTGAGCACCAAAGTGTAGCAGAGATTTTATGTTAGGACAGAGCAAAGCCTACAAGGAACTTAAGTATTCATACTGGGATACTCTGTGAAAAGCAAGAGAGTCTTGCCTCCATGGCAGGCACCACATTTGCTTTTTAAACACAATGAGATTGCAGATGGTTTATTTCACACATTAAGAACTAGCCGGTAATTTTGAGTCAGCATGATCAGGCCCACTAAGCTGCTGTTGCTAAACTGCTACACACACACACACACACACACACACACACACACACACACACACACACACACACACACACACACACACACACACACACACACACACTTGTTTTTTTTTAATCTTATTTCATGTAGGTGATTAAGTAATTAATAATCGATCTAATACAGAAATAATACAATGTGAGTGCAGTGCACACCCGGTCACTCGCACATTCAGTCACAAAGCTGTGCATGGTAAAATAAAGATGGATTTATCAGCAGGGGGCTAAAATCCACCCGAGACAAGGTCATTGAGAGGGATAGGGAACCTGCGGTGCAGTACTCAGGCTCTCAATTCAGGCTCTGCTTCCTAAATTTACTATAAAGTGACTGTGATACACCAAGACAGGTTGCACAGAGGAGGCAATCGTGAGAGGTGAGAATTGTATTGCATGTCACAAGAAATTACAGTTTCATCTGTCATATTTGAGCAAAGAGAAAAACAAGAGTTAGACCACAGAGAGAAAGAGAAAGAGTGCTTGTGGGTGTGTGTGTGTGTGTAATCTTATATATATGTTACAGCATGTTTGGGTAACTCAGGACGTTCATTGTAAGAGCGCTTGTTTCGTTCACCACACACTAATCACCACCAGATGGCGACGACAGCCCATAGACAGCCATTCACTAGTGCAGGCGCTGACGTCACTCGTTTGCGACTCCCTTTCTTTATTTACTAGCCTAGCTGGGCGGTGTTTAGCCATTAGCTTAGCCATTAGCTTAGCCATTAGCTTACTATGAGCGTTTATCTTGGGCTTGCCCAGGCCTTACGGCCTGGGCATAAATATAACGATTGCATTCACCACGGCTTCGTAACTCGGCCCGCTCTTCGCGGCCACTCGCGCCTGCGGCGCTCGGGGGCGAAGAGCAGGACCAAGGTCCGCTGGCCTTCGCGCCGCTTGCAATGACGTGGACAATCGATGGGCTCCGCCTGGAGGACGTTGTTGTGGGCGACCGCTTGTTCCGCCCCGTGCGGCACCGCGAGTGCTCCGTTTCTCGGCCGTCCTGTTTCTCTAACATCCGGTGACATATACATTCTTCAAAGAGCCGCATCCCACTTCCAAGCCCATTCACGCCCACTTCACATCCACCTCAACTCATAGCTAGATCAGATGTAGATCAGATGTATGTCGGTAGAACTCACGGAATACCGCCCCTAACTCTATCATTGCCCCCCCGTTGCCATGGTGACCGGTGACCGCCGTCCATTGGCTCGTATTCCCAGCTATGGGACCGGCGGATCCAATTTCAACCGAGGGGGGCGTAGCCAGAACACACACACACACACACACACACACACACACACACACACACACACACACACACACACACACACACACAAAAAAATAGCTAATTGTTAGCTCACAACTTTCCACTTTTCTCTTTCACCTCAATCGCAGTAACATCTGTATACACCACGTCATCGCATCACCATTTTTTTTTCCTCAAAACAATTTTTTTCTCAAAAAAATTTAAAAAACTTTTTTTTACTTTTTTTTCTCAAACTTTTTCTCAAAAAACGATTTTTTTCCTCAAAAAACGATTTTTTTCTCAAAAAACTATTTTTTCTCAAAAAACTATTTTTTCTCAAAAAAAACATATTTGGCCATTTCACACACCACACTGCCGCAACATGGTGGTGAGGGCCGCGCAGCGGCCTGAACTCTAGACTTTTGCGGCCCAAAGGGCCGCAAACTTCTAGTGTGTATACATTGTGTGTTTGAGAGAGACAGAGAGAAATTAACAAAAGGTACATCAGTCGAACAAGCAAAAGCGAGGAGGAGGGAAAGAGAGGCAGGGAGGTTACTTGCTAGTATCAGGGCTCCAACATGACAGGATGTGACATGAGGAGAGCAGGAAGGGGAAGCTGGACTGATATAGATTGGTTTGGAAGACACTTCTGAAAACACATCCCCTCCGTCAGGGGCCTCAATGGCAGTGAATGTGCTTATCAAGCGTACATTGTGAGCCTTGACCATGGCCTGGTCCTAAACACAAACAGTCATCCACATAGGCTCAGGAACATCACAGTTTATAACACACAGCATGTAGTACAGAGGTCTTCAATGTTTTCAGGCCAAGGACCCCTTAGTTGAGAGAGAGATGAAGCAGGGACCCCCAGAACCTTGTCATAAATTCCATATAGTTTCATTGTTTGACAGCGCAATCACCAGTGTATTTTGGATTCATGTCAATTTGTGTTTTCAGATATTTAACCTCTTGAACCGTCAATACTTAATAAACTTGACCTTTCACTCTGTACTTAGTCTGCTCTTTTTCCCCTCTACACCAAACCTTTTAGCAAAAAATAGCCGAGATTTTCATTTTTTCTTTCTATCACACAAAGATTTGGAGGACCCCCTGTAGTAACTCTGAGGACCCCCTAGGGGTCCCGGATCCCCTGTTGAAGACCCCTGCTGTAGTACGCTTTGGTTGAGTTACTTTTAACCACGTAAACCCTATACACAACACATACAGCCTACCATAAACATTTCCTAAAATCACTGATTAGTAAAGAAACTGCATTTTAACAAAGCTTATGTACACTGTCACATGGACAACTGAAGAAAGGCTGTGCCTTTGGTACCAGCAACCATAATGGCCATCTAATCAGTTTACAATGCATTACAACAAGGGTTTTAAAGGATTTCACACCAACAGCAGGATAAGCTTAGCTTTACTGTATTTTTTTTTACTCTGGCGTGTCCCAAAAAGGTGTCTGCACTCAGAGATGGGCAGTATTTGAAATATGTATTTGAAATACTTTTTTTGCAATTTGAAATAGGTATTTGAAATACTTTTTTGTATTTCAAAATACCAAAAAGTATTTCAAATAGTATTTCAAAATACAAAAAAGTATTTCTGCCCAGCTCTGTTTGCACTATGGTGACCTACAAAGGTCCCCTCCTTCCCAAGGTCAGCACTCGGTGAACCGAGGAGATATACTAGGCAATGGTTAAATGCAAAAGAAGACATGCAATGCATGCCCAAATGCATATATCTTACAGATTGTACACTACTACAACTATGTGATCAGAAAGATCCTTGTGTCTGAGGTCAAAGGACATAAGATAATAATCCTTATACAACTGAAGAATCATATGAAATTGTGCTGCTGCTGCTGCTACTACTACTGGATCACAACAGAAGACTATTTCCATTCCATTTAACAGAAGAAGAGACAAACTCTTATCAGTAATAGTCCTTTATCTGTGCTTAGGTAGGTGTGTCCACCTTTCCAATGTAGTAGAGATGACTACATGGGAAAGGTGGACTAGGTTATATGATGGGCCCCATCTTCTTTCTTGACCATTTCATAATTATTAATCCCAGAACAATCCTGATTGTCATTGTACCACTACCAAAATCAAATAGGAGACATGAATGTCAATATGGGTGTGTCAGCTGGCTTTGCTAGGGACATACAGTACATGTACATCTTTTACTATCTAGTCAAATGGGTTATTTGAAACCCAGGACTTCCTGACTTCGTCTAAAACCTCGGGGCAAGACAATAAAAAATAGCCTCCCTGCAGGACGGCAAACAGTTCTGCCTGATTTATCCCATCCATGATTACTTAGCTATGTTTACTTTGTTTACCAGTCCCGTGTTGTAGTAGTGTTGTTGTCAACCCTGACAAGCAAACTATGGCACAACTTAAAGGAGTGGGAATGTCTCTCAGAGACGATAAGGGGCTTTTGTTAACACGTTCCTAAAACATGACCCACAGAACCATGTAAATGGGCGGCCGTGTTGGACAAATACAGGAGCAACGTTCAAAGCCCCAGATAGATTGTCAACCCATTCACAGCATGATTTGGGCGCTCCACCACAGCGTCATTAACAGCCAGTTTGAGTGCATGTTGTCAATTTACCTTCAGACAGCTCCAGCTCGAGCTCCGCAAGCTTCTCCCGCAACTCCGCCGGGAGGGTCATAGCGACGGCCGGTGTGGGCTCCAACATCATCATGAGCAAGCCGCTAGAATTCCTCTCGGCCATGGCGCTCCAACCGTGACGCGAACGGGGAGTCGAGACTCGCCAAGTCCCGGTGACAAAACCGGCCAGAGATATCTTCTCCTCCTGGGTGTGTTTGAGCAGAGAGGAGACGGAGACAGGGTGGTGGTGCTGCTTGCTAGGCTCGCTCGCTCGCTCCAAAGGCATACAGATGTGTGAGAAAGCCCCCTGCGCGCGTCATGACACAGACGCTGGCCGACACTCCTTGCGAAAGTATATTTCCATGATATGGCGTTAATCACAAAGGGCAAAATCTTGCCCCGTCCTTCCGTCTCTCACTCCCGTTCCTTGAATTGGGATGGGAACTCATTCAACTCTTTACTCGTCCCCACGGCGCAGCAGTAGCCATTGCATCATAGCAACAACAGCACAGCACAGCAGCCCATATCATGCGCGTTCACGTTGCCTGCCTCTAGTGTGTGTGTGTGTGTGTGTGTGTGTGTGTGTGTGTGTGTGTGTGTGTGTGTGTGTGTGTGCGTGCGTGTGCGCGTGTGTGCGTGTGTGTGTGTGGGAACAGATGTAGAGACGATTCCGAAGTGCCGTCTGCTCTGATTGCCGCCTCGCTGTCATTTCACGTAACTTGGCTGCCCCCTATTGGCACTAAGGCGCACTGCACCATGGTTTGTAGTACACTTGGCAAACAGTCAGGCATGTGCCAACTGCCAACAAAAGTTAGTTGATACTTTGTGAACAATGTTTTAGCACAGTGATTCTCAACCTTTTCAGGCCGCGACCCACAAAATAATCATATTTTAACTGGGGACCCCCTCACCCTGACGAGCACGAAATAAACAAAATAATGTGAAAATAGCAGATCTAAATGCTCGCAAGGTGTTGTGAGCATGATGTAGATCTGCTATCTTCACAATTTCTGCCTCTAATATTTGACAATTTGGCAAATGTTTATTTTAGAGGTATTAAAAGGTCCTTAAATTCAATTGTCACTTTAGAAATGTGCATAGGCCTATACCCTCTATACAATTAAACTTTTTTGGGTTGTTTAAAGGGGAAGACCACCCATTTTCAATACTGAACTATGTCATTAATATACCTTAGAGGAGTTGTGTGGAAATTAAAAAAAAGTTCCCCCTCTTCTGTGTTGCCTAGAACTGGAGGATTGATTTTAGGGTTTGTATTGTAAATTACAACTTGATGACATCACACATTGTACTTTACAATACAAACCCCAAAATCAATCCTCCAGTTCTAGGCAACACAGAAGAGGGGGATTTTTTTTTTTATTTCCACAACTCCTCCAAGGTATATTAATGACATAGTTCAATATTGAAAATGGGTGGTCTTCCCCTTTAATGTTGAGTGAGTAAAACAATGTTGATATTAAGTTAATCATCTGGGCTGGGGACCCCCCAAAATAATTTGGGGACCCTCTGGGGGTCCCGACCCACAGGTTGAGAACCACTGTTTTAGCAGACAGTGGCACTGATTAATAGACACTTTATTTTCTGTTTACTAAAGAGCCGGATAGTTATTGAACCACTTATTTTAACAAAATAACATCAGTTACAGCACCCTTAAATTATACGTTTTCATTGACAAGCATGCATCGAAAGTTAATGTGATGGCTCAGGGTAGAAGACAGGGTTAAGCACATGTCATTGGATTGGTATCCACAGCCACAACACCAAAGGGGGCATCCACGATCTGGTACCCCTCGCAACAAATATGGTAGTGGAAGTTTTCATTCTACTTCTCTCTGCCACCATAATGTGGAATGCCCCGACATCATCCATTAAAGGATGTGAATCACAAAACTGTCCTGCAAGCATCTGTCAAAAAACTACAAGTGGATATAGATTATAAATCCCATTGAATTGAGGGGTCTTACACGGTTCTTCCCTTTTCTCCTCTGTAAATATAGCTATTTGTATTTGTTGATGACATGTATTAATGTGTTACTTCTATGCTCTGATTAATTGAATACATAGGACCATAATAGAAACAAGTCCAGAGACCTTTTTTCTTATTCTTTTGGGGGCTTATATTGATAGAACAGTATAGACTGACAGGAAATGGAGAGAGAAATCTGGAGTGTCACACAGCAAAGGTCGTCGGGAACGGGAATCGAACCCACGACACGCTATCAGGCTGACATTGCAGCCTGTAGGCTGCCCGGCCCCGGACTACCACGCCGGCTGCCCAGGACTTTTATAGCCCAAATGTTTTACTGTACCTCCGTGAATCGATAAAAAACAAATTGGTGTTTGTCAACATTTCATGTTAATCTTTATTAGCTTATGTATTAGTCATATGACTATCAGTGAATGAAAAAGTAGTAAGATCAGAATACATTGCAACGATATCTTTCTATAGAACACATCTGGTATATGTTAGCTGCACTATGTTCTTCGTCTATTAAAATAAATGAGTTAGTATAAATACAAACAATATAGAATGTTCAACATAGATATCCTTAATCTGATGTCATGGCAGATTGTGTACAGCAGTACACTATTGTGCTATTGTGCGTTCAAATGTCTTACATTAACTTATCGAGTAATAAATACTTCATACATACTAAAATTACAGATCACTCTGTAAAAATAACATTACTTCAATTTAGCCCAAGATTTGCAATAAACAGCCTAAAACAGGTATCCCTCCTCTATCATAATCTCCCTATCCTACCTACCCCTCGTATTTAGATTGTGTTTGCCTCCCCTACTTATTTTTCTTTTATTTCTTAAATTTTTTCTTGTATAACAAAAGTATAAAAAATATGCAGTGGACAGTGGAAGTAAATAATTGTGTGGAAGATGATGAAGGAGACATTCCTATAGAGCATGGATTGTCAACAGGGGGTCCGGGATCTAAGGAGTTACTACAGGGGGCCGCCAAAACTTTGTGTGATAAGAACTTGAGGGTTTAAGTGGTTAAATGTCTGAAAAAATACATTACATACATTAATCCTACATATTAATTGATTAATAAGATAATGTGTAGACAAATAAAAGGTAAAGTAGCTGCCACCACCGCAGAGTCTGCGGCTTCGAATCCACTGCGGTGCATCAGGTCGAGCATTTATACGAAGACAATGTTCGGGGGAGGGAAAGCTGGGTGGGGAGGGTGATGTTTGTCACTATACACATACTCTTACGGGCAGGTACGGCACCTGTCAGCATGGAGTGTTAGGCTGGAGGAGTAGGACGGTCTACTCCACGTCCTCCCGGTAGGGGCTCCTCCCTGGCAGGTGAGCCAGTAGCAGTGAGCACAAAATGTGTGTGGGGACTGGGGAGGCATCAATTGGCATAACAACTAAACTTGGGAGTAAAAAAGGGGTAAAATAAATACATTACTTTACACAAAACTGATGATATTATATGAATTAGTATAGTGTATGAAGCTGGTGATAGTGCTGTCAAACAAGTATATGAAGCTATCTATGAAATCTATGAAAAAGTTTAACCTGCAATATCATTTTATACTAATATGTAGTAGGGATCTCTGCTTCATATCTCTCTCAGCTAAGGGGTCCTTGGCCTGACAATCATTGAAGATCCCTGCTATAAAGTATTAAAAAAAAAAAACGAAAGAGAAAGAAGCACACAAATAAATCATGTAAAAAACAGAACAAATTCTTTACAACAAAGTAAATAAAAATAAAATAATTTAGAAAAGCAAGTATTGTTGTGGAGCAATACTGTCTGCAAGCAAAAACATCTCACTGTTATTGCAATACTTCAAATGATAGTACAGATTGGACTTTTAAATTGGATTTGGGTGTTAGCACTCAGCAGTGCCAGTAGAGGTCACTATATACATGGTTATACAAGTCTTCATTGGTTTAAAAATATCTGACTGAATGTGTCTAGGACTGTAGTGTGCAAGCAACTAGAAACATGTATGGTTGCCGTGACGCGAATTTCGCAAATTAATTTCGTCTTACCATTTGAATTTTCCCCATTCAAGTCAATGGGGAAAATTAATTCACTAATAAATGAATGGCTATATATGGAGATCTCTGTGTCAGTCCTCCATATTTGGGAAAAGTTTAATTTAATGGAGACAATTAATTCACACACACAAATAAATGTATTATAAATTAAACTATATAACGTATCTCTTAGCAAAATAGCACGTGTGTCCCGATGAAGCCGGACGGTTTGACATATGGCTCAAGTGCGTGCCACCAAAACTGAGTAGCGTGGCAAAAGAAAGTTTACTTAGGAGACGATGGAAGATGGAAGAAGAGTCTGGTTGCCCTGCAGGGATAGGATGATAAGCAACATCACCCTTATGGTAAGTAAAGATTCTTCCTTAGAGTATGTTTAAGGTCAACGTTGTATCTTTCTGCTGGATTCCTCCTGTTGTGATCATAGATCACCCCATTCACTTCTGTATGGATTTCCACAATATTCATTTTCCTGTAAAGATATAAGAAAATCATTTTGCGTGATTTTGTGCACAATAAAAGCACCAACAGAACTTTACAGAAGCACCATTCCAAGATCTAATGTTACTCTGCTGAAAGTATTTTATTCATGACATTAAAATTCTTACTGGGACTGTACATTCCATTACCTTCTTTGCCCCCTCTGAAGCGCACCAGTCAGCGCCTGGAGATAGACCGAGTGGTGGTCACCTTCAGCCAGTTGGAACTCGTCTGTCCAGCAGTGACTCCACAACACATCGGCATCTGTGGGGACAACCTCCCTTCTGGACAGACAGTCCCTTCCATCTGTCTCTAGGTCTGCATCCCTGTGAGCTGCCCTGGAACAGATCTGTAGCTCAGGGACACTGTACCTCTGGATGAAAAAGAGTTTGGGCTTGCCGGCCAGCATGGGGCAGGCCTCTGCGTTGAAGAGGTGTCTGACTGAGTCCAAGCGCAGACCGAAGAGGTTTGACTCTGTAGCCAGGAGATCAGTGTCTGTCCCCCGGCTGATGATGCAACAGACAAAGGCACTGGCGTTGTGGTTCTCTCTCTGTCTGAATATCCCTCTGAGGACTGAGAGCATGTCATCTACACCCAGCCACTTGTGCAGGACCACCTTAAAATGAAGACTTTTGAAAGTATGTTCCAGCATCTCTGAATGAATAAGGGAAGAATGTCAATACAGTGCCAATATGAGATATGAGACACATTTAAACCCTTACTGACAATAAATTGACAACCTATTTCAAAGACACATCCTGACTGATAATAATTGAGGAGTTTGACTGTAGTCATGCAGCATTGTGTGGTGTCTCACCTCCATCACTGCCAACGCAGTCTATGATAAGGCATATTCCTCTGGGATCAGAATGAAGCTTGTACTCATCCAATGCACTCTGCAGAATAAAGGAGCAGGAAGAACATAGTTTTGTAAATATATCTCACAGATTGGATGTGGCCTTCTTGAAAGAAGATGACATTATGCAACAGGGTGATGTCCTGAAGAATACAAATTGCACAAAATTACCTGCCAGTTTTGCCTACTTTCTGCAAGTACCACTGGAGACTCAGCAAAGGAACCATGATGTGAACGCACATCTGAAATACAATGAAAGTACTGCATTGAAAGCTTGAGCTGATTCTGATGCTCAAGTTTGACGTATGAGCAAAATGGCCACTGTGTATAACCTGGAAAGCTGGTCAAAAAGTGTCATACCTCCAAAGAATGACAGGTAAAACATTGGTGAATAATAATTTGTGAAATTACTTACCAATGTGATGAGAACAATCTTGCCTTTGTTTGTGTAGAAGAGGTAAACAATTTGCGGTGGGATTTGATAACTGTAGAACATAAATTAATTGTTATTATGACATCTGGAGAAAAAGTATACGTTACATACACAGCATGTTAACCAGGTAAATAAACATTAATGACTTACAGGAGCTCTGAATCTCTGCTGTTGAATTATTTGACAAGGTACAGCTGTCTGTGTTTGAGTTGCTCCAACTACTGTATGAAAAGCACACATTGGGAGAAATAGCATTATTTTAAATGAAGTAACATTAAGTGACAATATTCTTTCTGGATTATTTATTTCTTTGTGATTGTATCCCTAAAAGCAGTGTGAAAGTGCCATACATACAGTAGATAAGTGCTAATTATGTTATGCATTTCTGTCCCCTACACTTAAAACAAGAAATTAATTTATCTATTTAACCTTTATTTAACCAGTAAAAACACACGTGCACTCACGCACACACACACACACGCGCACACACACACACACACACACACACACACACACACACACACACACACACACACACACACACACACACACACACACACACACACACACACACAGACACACACACACACACACACACACACACACACACACACATTAATTCTCGTTACAAGTGTGAACTGGCCAACAGAAGAGGCAATACGTGTTACACAGCTCAGCCAGTAACAACACATACAAGACAGTAACAATGACAGACATATAACATCCGTAAAAACAATACACACTAGCTAGGAAGCTCAAGGAAAAACAGAGAAACTATACAAAGTAAATGTCAATGAATTGAATACTAAGGACGGTGGACCTCCAATGGAAACAAGATCGCAGGGCTTTTTTGGGGTGTTCCTTTTAGGCAGGGTGTTTGACTGAACTTGTGCTGTACTACTTTTTTATTTATTTTGACTGTACTTGTACTGTTCTTCATTTTTGTTAAAAAAATATTAATATTCAACTAGTAAGACACATCAGGGCGACATGTGAAGTCGCCCTAAAGGGCCATCTGGCCAGTGATGTACCTATATCGGACCAGTTACCCATATATGGAGACCCCTGGTACCCATATATGGAGATCCATGTACTGTATATGGAGATATGTTGTGAGAGCCCAAACATGCTTACTCGGTTATTCTTTACGTGAAAGTCCTATGACGTCTATGACATCTGACATCATACCCTTTTATGCCCATACATGGAGATCCCTGTCTGTAGAACCAGCCACACAGATATGGGCTGTCTTGGCCATCTGTCTTGGCCATATATGTATTCTGTTAGTGTGGTATGTGTCAGATGTGGCCCCCATATGAAGTCCTGTTAGATATGGGCTTAATATTGATGACATCAGGGAACTCCAGCATATATGGGCATAAAAGGGATTCTGTTAGTGTGACATCACAGTGAAGCCAGAGCGTGATGTCAGAGCGGGAAACCCATTCTGTTAAGAGTGGTTCCCCTGACATAACGGTCACTGTGATGTCAGGGGAACCATGCACATGGGGAACCACATGCTCTGATGTCACTGTGACACAGTGACATCAGAGACATCAGATGATGTCAGAGTGACAAACCCATAGAACCACCACCCTGGCCACAATATGACTTCCGGTTGGTTCTAGCGGAAGTGGCGGAAGTGCTGTGTTTAACGAAAGTTACGTCATGCGTTGTAGTCTTCCGTTGAAATTCTCACGGCGGAAGTTGAACAGTCTCTGCCTGATATTGTCACCAGGCTTTTCTCTTCGCAGATGAGTAAGCCTGGCTACATGAGGCTATAGAACCACAGTGTAAGGCGTGATATAGAGATATACATACATACGGACAAGCTGTGACTGTTTACATACTAATCTGTGACCTACGGTCGCAATAAAACTATAAAAGCAACAACATTTCAAAACTTGTCAGCTAAGATATTATAAACTATGTCTAACAATATTGCAACACAGTAGTGGAAAAAGTTAAATCAGCACTCACCTGACCTCTGGTACATAGACACTTTTTTGGCCAAGTCAATCCTGTCAATGTTTCTCAAACATTGCTCTATAAAATCCACCCTCTCAGGTGAAACTTTGTCCAATTTCTCCAGTTCAACAGCAACATCAAGGAAACTCTGTTACAGAAACGAGGGAGAAAATTACCTTCGGTTAAAAGTGAAGTGGATCTTAATACCAAAAATCCCCCACCCACAGTGTAAAGAATGTTATTACATAATCATGCATACTGGAATTCAGTGACATACTCATTGTGACGTGAAGGGAAACTAGATTCTTGCTTTTACCTTGGTTTGGTCTATCTTGTCTCTGGGTAAAGTACCACTCAACAAAAATGTCACACTTTTAAGGTCTTCTGTGGCCATATTCTCGCTTAGATCTGACATCAGTACCCTGTGAAAGTTTATGGAATGAGTGATTATTATTATAACTGTTGGTTTGAATGTTTTTAATAACTATGTTCTATCTTGACCCATGTTATACAGTGTTAACAACACCAAAACAAACATTGTATAATGAAGATGATATCCTATGCAAAGTACTGTGTTCTATCCGTCTGTCTTTCAATGTTACATGATGAGAT
Source organism: Nannobrachium achirus (assembly GCF_963921795.1). Taxonomy (NCBI): domain Eukaryota; kingdom Metazoa; phylum Chordata; class Actinopteri; order Myctophiformes; family Myctophidae; genus Nannobrachium; species Nannobrachium achirus. The sequence continues at coordinate 22,921,799 of NC_137829.1, forward strand.
ACTGTACATAAAGTGGTTCCTGTGTAAATAAGCCGAAAAGCTTACTAGGATCTACTTTTAGTTGACCTTTTACCAGTGATTTGTATTGCATCAATCAATCAATCAATCAATCAATCAATCAATCAATCAATCAATCATGCCTCTCACCTGAATCTTGACAAAACATGCCTATTCCCCAAGATCCTCTCCACCTCCTCCCTGTTAGTTCTGAGCACCTTCTTCAGAATATCAAAACGTTTCAGGGCAAACACCAGTTCCCACAGGAACAGGGGATCCATGTGAACCTCGATCAGCTGCGACTGTATCATCTCTTTCACACCTGCCACGCTACTGTCCATGTCCAGGCTTCCACACAAGTACAGCGCCGTCCTGCATTCACCTGTGCTGAGGGCAGCAGTTATTTCATTAATCGTTTGAAGGACTTCACCAGCCATGAAGGGGAGAAGCACGGAACTGAAAAATGAAGACAAACACATAGAAGCATATAGGCTACATCAAATTAGGCAATTCAACTGGAACTGTATGGGGAAAGTCTCAAAATGTGTTGGCAAACTACAATTACTAGGTGTAACATGATTGTAACCTACCAGAGGAGATTATTAGCCATGTGTAAACAATAAACCTGTTATAAAGCCATACCCATTATGTCCGTGAAGGACTATAGTTTTGTTAAACAGACTTAATAAATACAGTATTCAGATATAGTCTAGAATTAGCACAGTAGGCTACCTACCGTTTAGAAGTTAACGTTGAACGACTGAGGATAGAGAAGACGTTTTTAAAATAATTCCAAAGCTATATGGATAGCCAAATTTCCTATGACGCATTTCGGCAGAACCATGACGACTAATAAGGGAAGTGGTCTTAAAAAACCCTGACGCGTATCTACTCGATGCATAAGCCTATTATAGCCTAAATACTGGACATTTTTTAGCTATTTTATAAAGTCTATATTGGAAACAGAAACAGATACGTTGCTTAGCCGTCAGTAGATAGGATCTAGTACCCGGGTGTAATTTGCTTTGCACAAAGTGAAAGTGAAACTCATTGCCCAAGGTCGCACTTCACCAACGGACACCAATGACAAACCCAGAAATTGATAGCTTGAGGCTGACCATAACCAGCCACCATGCAAAACCTATTGAACATCTAGATTATTATTAGCCTTATAACTTTAGTCTTTCTCTCTCTCTCTCTCTCTCTCTCTCTCTCTCTCTCTCTCTCTCTCTCTCTCTCACACACACACACACACACACACACACACACACACACACACACACACACACACACACACACACACACACACACACACACACATTAAATAAACAATATGAAAATACAGATCCATCTAGTGTAAAAGTGTTTTTCTTGTTATATGAGATACTTAAATGGTTTCCTGTGGAAATAAGCTTAGTCTTTTCATGGATCTCCTTTTAGTAGACCTTGTACCAGTGAACTGTACCGTCATGAAACTGTACCTTTTCCTATGCAAACTTCTAATAAAGTCTTCAATCAATCAATCAATCAATCAATCAAACAAACAAACAAACATTATATTTCTTGAAACTTTCATATAGGCCTATTCTAGATACAATGGACATTCAGTGAATTATTCCAAACCTTTTTTTTTGTTAAATTTTAGAATTGTTATGGCATACAGCTCATGAATATCAAAAGTCCACAAAACAAGGATTTATAATAGAAAAATTAGTTGCTTGAATTCCAGTGGGAGGGAGGTTTCCGCAGTCAGTTATGATTTGTGGTGCTATATGGCATCTGCAATGCTTTTTTACAAAATAATCTAATTTTCTGAGATGGATCTGTAAATAAATATGTAATACCTAATATGCTTAGTTTGGCTCCCCCTTGCTTTCCTACACCTTAGTGCATGTTCAAATAGTTCCGCTAAGTGTGGCCAATAGCAGCGCGCTGTGGCTCAGCAGTGTGGTGGGCAGATCATTGGAAGGTGCTGCTGCTCCTGCTGCATTCATTCTGAGGAGGAGGAGGATATTCGACCTGGCCCAAGTCCGCTTTGGCAAATCCGAGCCTGCGGTGCACCGCTCCACGACACGGTGACCAGATGACATTACTGTAAACGAGGATTCATCTTGGGGGTGAGTATTTAGATGATTGCCCGGGCTGCCGCTACAACGCACTAGTTACGGGGGTTTTCTGAAGACGTGGTCGCAGTGTGGACACATGATCAAGATGTGTGGATGTGAATGGATGGATGGAGGAAGCATTGGTTCGGTTGTTATTGACAGCAGGCAGCCGTATAGCGGCTCCACCGAGGCGCTGATGAAGAAGACGCCAGTCATTTCGGCCTAGTCACGACGCCACCGGGTGACTGACTGGCTGGCTGGTGAGAACCTGGACGATGCCCAAGCAGAGCCTGGCTGGTAACGACCACAACATAGCTGCGGCTAAACGGCCAACACAAGCTAGCCCACTCAGCTAGCAAAGCGTATGCGTTACGTGTCAGGCAGGCTCTATGGGCAGGCTGGTCAGGCTTCCGTGACTTGACCTGCACCGATGTTTGTCGCTATAGCTTCATTTTTGCACCATCTTACGTGCGAGGGAGTCGCTTGCCCAAAACAACTGACCTCAACTGATCTAGCTATAGCTTGTAGATCAGCGCTTCTTGGCAAGCGACACAGCTTGTGTTGTTCACGTGTCTTCCCCTTGCTCAGCACTGCTGGCGGCAGACGTCGATATAAAACGACGTGTATAATAGCGTTACGTACCCCTCCTTGTAGATTCTGTTTGTGTTTTTATAATTGCCAAGCAAACGTTGTGTTGTTGTGAAAAGCCACCATCCCAATCTCAAGCAGTGACACTGGGGGGCAAAGATGTAGCTGAAACTGTGAAGATCCATCCAGATAATTCCATGCCATCTGCTGCTCATTCTCAATCATCATGATCCTCTCCTCCTTCTCCCTCCCTCCACTCTGCTCCTCTGCCATGTGTTTGGGGACTAGTCTGTCATCAAGAACAGCCATCTATTTCAGACAGAGAAACTCCAGTTCCCCACTTAATCTGTCATCCCATCTCCAGGAGTTTCTGCTATGTGCTCCAAGCAGTTATTGATAAGCTATTTTGCCTGCAGCTTATTCTGCTCTCAAGTATTAGTCCCTGTCTGTCCCCCAGACCCCAGTAGTATGTATGCCTGCCTATGTTCTTTGCCAGAGGCAGAAGCAGCTCTGAATTGTGTTAGCCAGTATGGTGAAGTCAGTGAATTCACATTAAAAGGATTCGGTCGACTTCAGTTGGGAGTCCATTTCTCAAAGACACAATTCAGCCTTGCAGGAGAACATGTCAACTGTTTCATGTCAATGCAGTTGTGGGTCCATATGCTATTTATAGCTACATTGGTAGCCTGGTGCTTTAGAAGGCCACTTGTTGATGACTTAATACTATAGCTCCATCTTCTCTTGAAAGTTTAACATGCATATTATTATTATGTATCATTATGTGTTGTTGCATACAGGAAAAATGATTGTTGTTTCAACATCTCAGCTGCTGCTGCTGCTGCTGTTGTACTGTACATACTGTACACTGTGACGGCCCTAAGCCTAAACATTCTGTACCACTGCACGGCCCAGTGTGTGTGTGTGCCCTGCCCTGCACCGCTCCAACCACTGCTGCCTCCCACCCACGGGGGACACGCACGCCTAAGGGATCAAAGCTGTAATTAGCTCGCCATGGATTAGCAATGGGGACTGTTATGTTCTCCACTGTACTCACTCCTGCTGAGGATCATACAGGCAGTGGGTGATCCCCCCCCCCCCTCCCAAGATTGCAGTGGTGATGGTTGTTGTTCCTCAAAGACCAAGTGAAAACACAGGCCCCAGATGTTCTCTAAAACATGACTATTCTGGAGAGTTGGTGTAGAATGCTATTTCACGAATTGATTATATGGCTGCAACTATCGATTATTTCCTCAGTGATTATTCTTTCCATTACGTTTTCGATTAATCGAGAAGCAATGAAGCATGTTTATTTATTTGTAAATGTTTTATTATCAATTGATATTATATTGACTAAATCGATTAGTCTGATAAAATGCTTGAACTTACTGTAAGCCCTATTTAATACTTGTTGTATTGTGACTGTGAGCTTGTAGATCGCTTACTTTGTTATAAAAAATACATTTTTTAAAGAAAAATATCAATCAATTAAATCATTAATATCATATGTCATACATTTCTTTTGAATAACCAATTTAATCGATTAGTTCAACTGCTGCGCTACTTGCACACCTAAAATGATTGTTGCTTTCCTACTTCTAGTCATTCAATGACATAAACTTGTGCTTAACATGGCAGTCAGTGGTGGTAGTAGTCCTGTCATTAATATGCTGTGCCGTGGTGTGCAGACAGCCAGGAAGCTACTTGACATGTAGCTGTCATGCGAACAGAATGCCGGTGGTGGTTCTGCTGTGCTGACTCCAGGTATTCTGATTACATCTCAGTGATGAACACTTATCTCTCCTCCCTCTCTGCTAGAAGCCTTGTCTTTCAGCCAAACCACCAGATATCGATTCGCAGCATGAGACGTTCTAATATGGAGGTTGAGTACTTTTATTCCCTAATGTGGGAATTCTACAAGAAAGACGTTTGCACCTGTGACTCGTGTTTTGGAATGTAAGGTCACTCCACTGTCTCCGATTTGGCATGGCTCGATGCTTGTGAATATGTCTCCCCGGGGGAGGAAAGGTCTTTATTTTCATCGTTCAACTCCTACGAATTTCTGACAATATTTCATTGTGCCCACAGGCTGTCGTCCTATGACTGACTGCAGACGTCAATGGATAGTGCTATCATTGCAATGTAGCCCTAGTCGATAACATACCATGTTGGAGGCTTAAATGGTTAACCTTTAATCCACTACCCTGTGCTAGACAGACAGAACATGTAGCTGCTGCTGAGGTTACATTTTCATTTTCCTTATGGTAATGTTCCTTAAGACATTTGATGAAACCCTAAAGAGTGAAAACTGGTAGTGATGGATAGATAATGGAAACCTCAAATCAGTTCCTCGTCAAGTTGATGGGGAAAGAACTGAAATGGGTGGTGGCTGGCTGGTAGCACTGTGATTCAGTTTAATGGAAAACTGTAAAGCCCAGAGTAGCCGCTGTAGTATTGACTGAACATGATCTGTGTTATTGACAAGCAGCCAGGGCATGCCGACAACGACAAACAGGCCCTCTGCCCATTGGGGACAAGGCTCCCATTTCCATTGGACCCTGGACTGATCGTTTTTTTTGTCTAACTGACTGTGTACATATGTGTGTGCAGGATAGGGTGATAACAAGAGGATAGGCCAATGTTTTGTTCAACTCCAGGTGAGGGAAGTTGGGAACCCAGAGTACTTAACTGTGTGTTTTCTTTTCACTACATTCATTATTACAACAGAATTTACATATTTGTTTTGTTTTACCTCCCATCCCTCATCTAACATCTGCTTGCAAAAGCAAGCTGGACTTGATGCGTTAAAGCAGTGATGATTATAGGCATGTACCCAGTGGTGTGTTCCATGGCATACGCCAGTGCATAATGCCTATCAGATACGCTACTTTGAAAGGTTCACGAGGGTATACGCTTTTTCAAAATGTTTTCGTCACAGCATACAGCGCAGAAGACCCAAGTAGGTAGTCAGGTAGAACACAGCACTGCATGTACCTCCCTCACTGCTGCAGTGGTGTAAAATACACATTTGATTCAAAAGTCTGGTCTCTCTTCTGACAGGACCAACTGTGGCTCCTTAACAGGAGGAAATGACATCCTGCTGTTGACCCGAACACAATGGACGTCAGTCGCAGAAAGTGTGCGCGCGTGTGTGTGTGTGTGTGTGTGTGTGTGTGTGTGTGTGTGTGTGTGTGTGTGCGTGTGCGTGTGTGTGTGCGCGTGTGTCCACCCCACAGGCTTTCTATCATTTTACACTGTCTCACAATACACCAGGAAGTTGAGCATGGTGGGATTGCCAATGTTTCTAACCTGAGATATCAGGTTTCCTCCTACTTTTTTTGAGTCCCCATTCTTTTCCAGTTCTTTTTGCTTAGCTTTTTCTTCTGCTCTGTGTGCCAGTCACGACTCTACCCCTGCCTGCTGCCTTAACTTGAACACATGCCAGTCCAGTTGATTTGAGCCTAGGAGCCTTTGAGTTATTGCCAATAATGTGTTGTCATAATAACGATGGAGCCTACGTACGTGAAAGGAAAGTGTAGGCTTCTGCTGAAACAAGCCATATCAGCTAGGGCTGTTTGTAGAATATCAAGGCTTGTGTTGTTATGTTACCATGGCTGGGATATTCTTGGGTTTTAGGTAAGCCCTTGGTGGTAATAATGTCCCTAGCTAGTGATATTTTATGGAGATGGAGGGACCATTTCAACGTCGTCCAAGCCAGAGAACGTGTAACTTTTTGGCTTAACAGCCAAAGTGACTAGTAGATTTAAAAGACGACCAGCCAGTCAGACCTATTTTTTACCGTAAATAAGCATAATCTAATAGACAACTGAAGCTATTATCATGTATGAAAATTTAAAAATGAAGGAAGTTGGCTCCTAATTATTTTACACACCAATGTGGCTGGTTAGAAGTATGGTAAGTCTCCCTGTCTCACCAGCTCATTAATAAATAGAAAATACTTTTTCAAGTTGGGATACCAGAACTCACACAGGATGATACAGTTTTAAAAAGTGGAAATTGTAACTGATGATACAAAGAAATTAGCAGACAATTTTGGAACCCAGAACACTAAAATTAAAGCAGATAAATGAAAATGAAATGAAAATGTATTTTTGTTTTGTTTATTAAAAAGTTTGAGGGACTTGGTAACCAAGACCTTGTCGGCTAGCTAGGATAAATGCAGCAACACATACTAAATACTTTTAATTTAGAAAGAAAACCCAGTCCCAGGCATTCCCTCCCAATGCTCATTAATGTGCCTACAGTTGTTGCCAGCAGCAGGCCATCACTGATCAACAAGCTTAATTTCCATTCAGCCTGCTGCAGTGGGATCCACCACTAAGCCAAAATGTCTATTTTTGTTTTTTGAGGCTGTAGGATGCAATTTGATTTAATACCCATTATGAAACTCTGGGACAGGGGAAATTGTGGGGCCTACTAGATAGATAGCCTAGAGGTATGTGAGTCTCTTTGCTACATACTGTACGCTACAGCACCAGGGTGCCTACTTTCAGCTCACAATGCAGGCACACATTTTGTTTTTCTGAATGGCAGGGTTAGGGTTAGGGAAGAGAAGCGCTTGTAGGCATTTAGCATGCTCTTCTGGATGCTCTTAATCCAGAGCGATTTACAATAAGCAAGGACAGCTCAAGGTAATAAATCAAATGCATTGCAATAGTAATCTAGGATAGTAGGTAAACCAAGAACCTATTGTCAGTCTAACAGTAGAATAACAAGTAAGATGCCCTAAGGCCAAGAAGCAGCTGACTGAGCAGCGTTCGGTTAAACTGTGTTAAAGCATGTAAAGCCACAGCCAATCAGCGACGCGCCATAGACCCATTTGAGTGAGTGTTACACCATATGTGTTACTTACAACTTTTTGTGACCTGCCTTCATGGATGGAATGGGAGGGAGGAACTGAAGTTAATAGGTAACGAAATGTTGTGTATTAGCGTGACTCACTGACATGAGCGTGACTCACTCACGGACATGAGCTGGACGTTTCATGCTAACTGCGACCTGACGGTCACTACCAAATAAATCTGTCAGTCAGTACATTGAAACTATACACACTATAGGATGCCAGGTCAACAACAAAGACCTGGCATCAGTCAACCGAGTTGGCAAGCCGTAGTGGATGGAATACATATCACCTGTTTCAAAATTGCACATATGTGACAATGCGAGACGTATGCACAAAGTTTTAGTGGAACAAAACCAGCGCCTGCTTGTCCTTGACATGAGCAGGGTGTTGAGGGAAACAACAGCAGTGCTCCCTTGTCTGGCTTGTAGGTGTTCCCAATAGAAGAGGCGTTCCCTAAGCGCCTCCACACATTGCAGATGGACCCTTCTCACCAAGCCTCCTACTGTAGCTGGCACACTTCCCACAATGTATTCAGCAGTTTTCGCCAGCTCCCTGGCATGTGGGGGTTGTATTGTAGTAACACACCCCCTCTCTCTCTCCTCTGCCGAGCCCTAACTGACCCCCTTGCCAAGTAGGTTTTTTCGCCTTATGAAGCTGCCCAGTGGACTTGTGTGTGTCATGAATGCTCAAGGTGGCCCATTGTTGGAGGAGCTCTTTTTATGGCAGTGTCATGTTCTTCTCACTTACCCACATTCAAGCTTAACGTGCCCACACATGCACACTGTCAGCATGGCTAAATACTGTGGAATTAGTAGCCATGTGTCTCCAGTCTTGAGTCTGAGTCAGTGAACTTGTGACTGGCTTCAGCTTACTAGAGCTTCCATAAGTCAAATTGTTCTGCACCGTGCTAAATCTCCATGTAAAATTGTGTGTGCCAGCAAAGAGGCTCATTTGTTTGGCCGTGTTTGTATCACATATGTGTGTACTATGGGTGTAACGATATAGTAACTGAATCGAAAAATCGATTTTAATTTGCAAAAGCTAAATATCGTACCGTTTTGACTTTGTATCGTTTGAAATGCAGATAATTCCAATCCTATTGTTAAAAACATGATCAAGGTTTGGCAGGATGTTCGGAAATATTTGTGTGATACCATCCCCATTTCTCGCTTCAGCCCGATTTGGGGGAATGAGGCATTTGTCCCGGGTAGGGCGGATGGAGGTTTTAAGCTTTGGGCTGGAAAAGGAATCAAACAACTAAAAGATGTTTTTGGCAAAAATAAAACTCTGCTTTCATTTGAAGAACTGATGGCCAAATTTAATATTCCTAGAACACACCTGTTTAAAATTTTCCAACTCAGGGACTTTATAAAGGTTAAACAAGCACAGTCTCTGACGATCCCTCCTCTGTCGATAATGGAAAGAGCTCTCATTAGGAATCCTTTTGAACGGGGCATCATATCTGGATTTTATACTCTCCTGGTGGACTTCTCGCCCGAAACATCTGAATCTAGATTTAATGCCTGGAACTCTGATTTACAAGGGGAACTAACAATGGATGAGTTTAACACAGCCTGTGAGGAGGCTCAGGCACAGACTAGTAATACTCGTTTAAAATTGCTACAATATAATTGGCTGATGAGGGTGTACATCACGCCAGAAAAAATAAACAAATCCTAATATCCCAGACACTTGTACCAGATGTAACGATGATAAAGGCACTCTGTTCCATTGTTTGTGGACATGTCCCAAAGTAAAGGAGTTTTGGGAGGAGGTTAGAAAGGAGTTACAACGGATACTACTTATAAATATAGAGCTAGACCCAAAACTCTTCCTATTAGGCCTTTACCCGATTGGCCATAAGATAAAAAATTGCGAGATAAAATTCCTGAACCTTGGGTTCCTACAAGCCAAAAGGATTATCGCCCTTTCATGGAAAAAGACAGGGAAACCTAGCATCGCTCAGTGGTTTAGGGAACTATCTTTGTGCCTTCCCTTAGAAAGAATCACATTCACTCTCAAAAACAAACAAGAGTTATTTGAGAAAATATGGGGGAATTTTATTCATTATGTCAAGGGCAACGATCTTTCGCATTTGATGGAGGAACCGGGAGTAGGGTAGACGTTTTCCCTCTGCAGCCACTTACCCGGCCTTGTGGCATGGGAACCTGGGTGTTGTTGGTATGTGTGCTCTGTATGTCAAAAGAAAATATATAAATTGTGATTATTGTTATTTTTGTAATTGTGCTGTTGTTTATTTTTCTTTATATTGTCTTGTGGTTTTGTTATGGGATTGTTTTTGTTTTATGTTTTGTAAAAAAAAGAAATATGTTTGATGTTCTCTGTTAAAAGAAAAAAAAAACTCAATAAATATATTGTTTAAAAAAAATGCAGATAATCGGTATTGAATCGTTTTGAAATGCAAATAATGGATTTTGTGGAAACTAAGTATTTGTGCCTTGTATTTAGCAATTTTAAGAGAGAAAATGAAAAAGAGGGGTATAATTACCTTTCCATTCCATACAGCTACTCGTGGTCTATCAATAAATGTATGTAATCTATATGTTCATGTCGAGGTGCGGGTTTTTTTCATATGTGTTGACATATAATGACTTTGCTAGAGAATCACAGCGTTTACTTAATTATATCCATAATAATAGATTTTTGACACGTTTCACACAGATTTAATTTCTTTGCTATATAGTTACTATATCGATTTTAAATCATCGAATCGTATCATATCGCCATGAATGAACCAATATCGTCCATGTATCGTATCGTCAACCATGTATCATGATGCGTATCGTATCGCTATTAAAATGTATCGTTACACCCCTGGTGTGTCCACAGATGCACACAACATTTGCGTAGAGTGCACCTGCATGCCTCAGTTCCTGCCAGGCAGAAAGGAAGGTAGACAGGAAGGATGCTCCTGGCTTTCACCTGTGCTGATATTCCCTCTCATTCCCCGCCCTCTCTGATTGGTGTGTTTGTGTATGGTATGTGTGCGCTGTGTTTGTGTGTTTGTGTACTTAGTTCCAGTGAGTACTGGCCCATCCCAACATGTCTGGCCCTGCAGCTGCAGCAGAGCTAATTTTAGCCTAGGATGTGCGTACGCCTCAGTTCCCCTAGCCTGGCCTGTGAGAGGCTGAAGAAGAGTGCGAGAGAGAGAGAGAAGCTTCCCTCATCTCTGTTGCTTACTCTTTCTTGTTCTCCTTCTGTTTATCTTCCTACCACTCTCCCTTTGCCCCCTTGCCTACTCTCCTTCTTTAACACCCTCATCTTTTTCTTTGTCCCTCCTTCCTTGGGACTGTGAAGGTAACCAAATAGGTCTGTGGTATTGTGAGTCTTAAGAACAAGGTATGTGTGTTCGTGTGCATGTATGTGTGTGTGCGCATGCATGCTTGTCAGTCCAGGGGGCAGCACTATTGAGTTCCGTTAAGTTATTGACTAAAGGTCAGAGTCTCCTACTCTACAGATTAACTGAGGGAGAGGGGTTAGATGTTGCTTCTCTCTTGACCTTTACCTGTTTAAGGAACGCTGTCCATTTACATCGTTGTTCCTCTGCCCAACCATTGACTGAGGTGTGTGTGTGTGTGTGTGTGTGTGTGTGTGTGTGTGTGTGTGTGTGTGTGTGTGTGTGTGTGTGTGTGTGTGTGTGTGTGTGTGTGTGTGTGTGTGTGTGTCTGTACAGCGATCTGTACACACTTCTTTATATTGTGTGTGAGAGAGTGTGCGTATACAGGTACGAGATCTATGCATTTCTGTACAGTATGTCATACTGTACATTGTATGCTCTACTCCTTGCAAATTCAGAATACATGAGGGACAAACATGCAAAGTAATATACGATATATAATTTACACTTCAGATGGATAGAGACTAAAGAAGGCCTGCAGACAAACGCACTGTGGAAGGGAGAAGATAAATGGAGACGGAACAATATTTGCAGAAGAGGAAAGACAAGTTGAGACGTTTGTGCCAGTACTTATTTATGTCAATTTATGTTTGGAGCATCAAGTGTCGAACGACGCGTTGCTCGACGAAAGTGACTACAAAAGATGTGTTGCAGAGGACGTCCGCCGACTGTGTCGGAAAAGTTCAAGGTACCAGACGCTTGATAATGCACAAGACCACATTCACCTGACGAGGCTGTTAGTGAGTCTAGGACAGTATGAATCAGTATGAATGACGTTCTCATATTTCAGCAATGCGTAGCAACGCATCACTCGACACTTATCGCTCCAAGCATAAATTGCCCATTAGTCTGGTGTTTTTTTACTGAGTGCGATTCTCTTCAGATTATGTATTTTCATTTTAAGCCTGATACATACTTGGTTGTAGGGTGGTGTATAAATAAAGAAGGGAGTAAAATGAATAATGCTTGTAGTACTGGTAGCCGGACAGCCTGTTATCCACTCATCCCACATTCATGTAAGCTGGTGATTATATTGTTAACATCACCGAAAATCCCATACCAAAATTCAGACCCAGTAAAGGTGATATTTGTGTTCCACACTTATGTGTTGGCTATTAACTCAATGACCGCCAATATTGTTTTTTGACATATGTCGTTCCCTACCACACTTTCAGAGATTTTCATTAACCTTTAAAAAATCATATAATATTCAGCGTTGCTCCGATTTGTGGGAGCCCTCAAAAGATGCCCACGAGTGTCCTGGAATTGGAAAATAATCCCTGTCCACTCGCAACGATCCACTCGCACCCAGACGCTTCCGCGTCTGGGTGCATCCCCCCTTTCCGACATGCTGCCATTCCGACATCCCCCATTCCGACACTAACCCTATACCTAACTAACCTCAATGGAAGTGCCGCCACTCAGACAATTTGAAGTCAATGTCGGAATGGAGAGCAGCCACCTCGCGTTCCACCACTCGTCCTAACACTATGAGTCCCTTCCGGTGACCTTCCGGTTACCCCGGAAATAATTGGTGATCCATAAACTAGCGAACAGCGCCATCCAGCATAAAAAATAAAGGACTCATGAAACTCGTCTGTGGCAGCCTGGACCATTGGGAATAACTCCTGAAACTCGTCCGACAGCATTACTGTAAATGAGTTAATAAAACTGCTTTAATTCTGTCAACATCCCAGCGGAGAGTAGCTGGTTCTGTGATGCAGTGAGTCAGAGGGATGGAGAGATTACCACTGACTCATTCAGTGTGGTCAGATATTACAATTAATCCACTGCCTTTGGGAAAGTGTTAGATGTGTGTTTGTGTCTGTAACTCTAAAGTGTGTAAAAGAAAAAAACACTAGCAAAATAAAAACAAGCTACTGTAAGTAGCATTCCTAATTGTGTTTGTCTGGGTGAACATGTTGCTGGAATACTTAGGGGCTGTGAACAAGTGAGTGCATTTGTACTGTATGCGTTTGTGTTCACTGTTCTATTTGTTACTGACTCACTGTCTGTGCTTACACGCAAGCACAAGCATGAGTGTGTGAGACGAGCAGGAATGAACTGTTGACTGCGTCTCATACTAGTACCTACCTGCCTGCTCGCCTCTCGTTGAACATAGAATTGCTCCCCGTCCGAAAACACGGCAGCAAGCTTACCAACAAAGCTTTTGTTTTACAGCATTATTGAAGTTTGTTTGACATGAATGATCAGTGATTTTGCATCAACACACTACATAGACAACATTGCATAGCTATAGCATGTTTGTGAAGTAGTACAAGAGTAAGCTTTTGACTTCTGGTTGGATGATAATAATGAGTGACGTCAAAATAACAGTGACTTGGGCTTGTGTCGTAGCTATGTAAATAAATTGGTGGTATGTGTGTTTTTGATGAATAACAATTATGACAAAGCATAGAACGTAGAACAATTCCATTTATTTTAATCAGTCTTTGTAAACAAGGTTTCATTTACTCAAGCATAATGGACATTTCTGTTGGTCAGAAATAACAGGAATAGGAATAATTCATAGATTTCTGTAACTTATTATGGTCTCCCTCCAAAGGCCCATTCTGAGTGTTAATTTTAAGTTTTTCATGTAGTATGTCATGAAGATGTGACATTTGTATGTTGTTTTTTTCCTTTGGCAAGATACAGTTTCAACATGATTATAACCGTAATTATAAAATTACATTGAATACATGTTAAATAATATTTTTGTCAAAAACATTTTTTTCTTTTTTTTTAAGACAAAGTTAAATCTTAATTTCTGAGCTGGGGTAACAGCCAGTGCACATTGGAATTGGTAATTATTAAATGAGGGGAGGAAACGGAGTAATCTGAAAGGGCAAAATCAAAGGAGGAAAGAGAGACAGAAGTGGCTTGAACAGAACAGGGCTTGCTGGGGTTCAATAATTCATGGCTGACTGAGCCTTTGTGACCTTGAAAGATCGCCGTGCAGGACTGCTGAAACCTGGCACTGCTCATTTAGAGCTGTGGGGAGTAGCTGGGACACACACGATTGCAGTCACACTAGGCTAGCAGCTGTGCCATTATAGAAGCTGTACCATGTTAGAAGCTATACCATGTTAGAAGTATTTTTTGTTTTGTTTTGTTTTTTAAACGTGCATAGTTATAGGGTTTCTCGAACTAATCGATTTAATCTATTTTAATAAAAACGGTTTTGGGGGTAATTGGGGAAATAATTTCTTTATTCAAAATTTATGTGAAAATGGGGAAATAACCTCGCAACAGATAGTGACTGCAAGAAACGGTGAATAGCCGATCTACAGTTTAGCTTATAGGACTATGTAATGTAATATATTATCTAGTCCTATAAGCTAAACTGTAGATCGGCTATTCACCATTTCTTGCAGTTAATCATACTGATACAATTAGTCGATTACAAAAATGAAAATCTATTACATTTTCTTGCTTTGATTAGTTGAAATAAAAAAGATTTATACACAATGAAAAAGTATGCTTTATGATTCGAATAATTGACAAGGTAATCATTCAATAGAATAATCGCTAAGAAAATAATTGATAGGTACAGGCCAGGGCAGTACCTATCATAGCATTTCATATTGAAATCGAAGTGTTATGCTATGCTAGTCAGTGCTCCAATGACCTGCACTAGCCCCTCATTATACTGTAAGTGTATATGATATGGGTTACTTTGTTACACATCTTTGTACCATTAACTGTGATCCCAGCACATATGATACTATACCAAAGGTACCCTCCCCAAACGTTAGAATAACGCTTTTCATGTGTTGAATGGAATATGACAGATTTGAATCCCAAATCCCCACACTGTAAGAAAACATGATCATTGTAAATGGTGATCTGCCCTATGTTGTGAAGACCAGTGCAGATCAGTTGCTTTGGCCAAATCAGGGTCATAATAATCAGACTTTAGATTGTGTAGTCTGTTCTGACCTCCCATCATAGGTTTTGTCATGCTGGGAACATGTTGCGGGCAAGGTTTGTACGCCATGTGCATTTCATTTGATCTGTCATCAGCGAATGTGAAACCCAAATGCAATACAATACAGGAAGTTGGATACAGTACATTTAAAGATGCTGGAAAAAGCATAGACATCAGAAAATGTCGAGAAGGTGTTATTAGCCGTAGAACATATTATTATTTAACATAATTCTTTAGCAATTCTACCCAAACATAAATAGTTTTAGCACTGCAACCCTTCTCTAGAACCAGAACCATGTCAGCAATGAACCAAAACCAAAGCACCAGCCACCACTGGCAGAGAAGCAAACCTGGAGGGAAAACATTGGACAACTGACACAAATGAGCAACGAACAACGGTCTAGGCACTAGTAGGCAGGTGTTGTACCTTACTTCCCTGTTTTGGGTGGAGCCGTGGTTACAGGATCTGTCTCTGCTCTGTCTGTACAGAGAGGAGCCTGTACTCAGTGGTTTGTTTGTCCTAGATTAATGAGTTACCATTGATGGATCCTCTTGTGATTCACCACTATAATGAATGATATGTATTGTGTCAGGCACTTAGGGGAGCCTTGCACTCAAGCGGTGCTGTGCTGGACATGGACTCAAACTACAGTACTGCAATGGAGACTAAACATCCTGTTGCTCGTCTGTCATGCTTTTACACACACACACACACACACACACACACACACACACACACACACACACACACACACACACACACACACACACACACAGAGGGAGAGAGAACAGCAGTAGTGTGAGCTTGATCAAAAACGTGGTGTCTGTCATCATGGAAATGATTTGATTAGTGTGCTTTTAGAGCTTTTTTAGGTAGGAGTGGAATGTTGCGTGTTGATTAGCATGCTAGCAGTGTTGCATATTTTGGGGAACTCTCGCTATTTCTACGTTGCATTAGTTCGACAAAGGGTTAGGTTTAGGCATAGTTTTACTGAGGTTTGGGTTAGCTTTAGGCATAGATAGTGGTTAACATTCACCAGGTTAGCATTCACCAGCGTCGGCAGGTTAGCTTTTCACCAGGTTAACATTCACCAGCGTCGAACTACTGGTACGTCGAGCAAATGTTATGTCGAAAACTCGAAATATCAACACGCTCGCGGCCTCGCGCTTATTTTGACAGCCAGCAGAAGACGACTCATGCTGGCAAAGGGGTAAGAGTAATGATCTGTTGCGCTATCTTTGTCAGATATGAACACGTACACAGACTCAAGTCACTCAACGCTGATAATGAAAGGGGCTATGATAATCTCATCATCTCACCCCAGATTATCACTAGACAGACCGTACGCTAATAGTGTGGAAGAGTATATAAATGTGGAGATGTTCATTTTTGAAACGCTGATGCTTAGTTCATAGCACGTCAACAGCGATGGCGGAGTCCACGAAGTGTTGTTCATCTGAATAGGTGTGTCATCACCTTCGTGTGTATGCCTAGTTCCCGCCTTGTGACCTTCTTATTGGTTGCTGCTTTGTCTCTCTACAAACCACAACTTTTCTGTTAAGTTGCTGGCTCTGCCTCCTGTTGGATTGAAGTCGCTCCCCACCATAGACGGTTCATGGAACCGCACTACAGGAATTCAGTGGTGATGGTGTGTATTAGGAGCCGAATTTATTTAGGTTCAGGGAGTCACAAAATCTCGGCAGCACCGAACAGCAGAATTGGTCACAAAATCTCGGCAGCAATGAACAGCCGAATTGGTACCCACCCTCCCTGCCCCTCTGAATGACGTCCTATTGTAGTTTAGACAGCCGAACCAAAATAAATACGGTTCTAAAAGTGGAGTATGCATCGGCCCTTAGGCAACTCTTTTTACTACTTTGGTTAAATAATGCCTCATACGGCGAAAAGTAGGGTAAGGCTATTTGACTGTAATCTTGTTCAAACTGCAGTCTCTCCATCGTCAATACAAGCCCCTCACTGTTCCCATCTCAGTGTGGGTAGGAAGTAGTTCCTTCCCCTCCCTTGTATGTGGAGGTATAACTACTCTCTACATTAGACAAACGCAGGGTGCCCACTACAGGGCTGAATGGGCTACTGTGTGTTGCCTCACCCATGCCTGTATTATTAGTCTGATGGCGTCTAGTAGTCTTGTAGTGCCTTGGTCCTAAATTAATTTAAGCCTTGCTTGAAAATTGGACATCAATCAAAGGACTGGCAACAACTTCATGTCATTGTACAGAGTTGTGAAATGTAAGTAGTTCTTTACTTGTGATGGATTATAGGGGACTAGGGGTGATTGATCTTTATAAGCAAATCCAAACTACGGTATATGTACATTTAGCATTTTTGCCTACTCTGTAGTCTGCAGTCTCTGCACACTCAGCAACTTGATGATATCTCTCAAATTGAATTGTAGGCCTCGTTGTAACAATAAGCACCATTCCATAGCGTTTGTTCTGTGTCATTGTGTCCATGGGAAGTGTAGCAAATAGGACAAACACTCTCCTCTTCCCTTCTGAGCACAGGACAATGTGCAGGTCTTGTAGAGAAAGAATGGCCCTTGAAGAAAAGTTTAGCTCATTGTTATTTGCCAAGCTTCATTAAGCTTGTAACACGTTCAGCCAATAATGAGGTTGATTGAACACTGCAAAGGGATCAGAGCAGGAAGTTAAGCAACTCATTTATTTTTTACACCATGTATATTTATGGATAGACAATGACGCCACCTTGGCTGCAGCCTTTGTAAACAATGGGTGTGTTTGACAATAATCAATTGACAATTGTCACCAGAAACGGGGTAGGGATGGCCAAATGGAGAAATGTTCTTAACCGGTCACCGTTAAGCCTTGTCGGTTAAGTAACCGTGTGTTCAAAAATGTCCATTAAAAAAAAAAGGAAAATACACCTCCCCCCATTTATAAAGTGTCCTATTTACACATTAAAAACAACACAAAACGGAGAATTGTTATTATGCCGCGTCTACACGGAAATGTGTCCATAATTTACTGTGTAAAGACGACTGGTTTAACGTCCCAATAATTAACAAGCTCACTTGTCGTGGATGCACACGTTTTGAACTTGCAGATCGTCTATAAACCTATGTCATCAAACACGTGTAACACTAGAGAGTTGTGTTTTAAGCTCTTCGTTTCTCTTTAAAATGGGATTCACGGAATACTCCCCAGTCAGGGGAAAAGAAGCAACTTGGACTCCTCATGCATGGAAGGAAGCATGAGGTTAGTCCGTTGCTCTCCTCAGGTTGGCAGATGGGAGTGTAGCGCCCAGGATTACATTATATAATTGACAGATTTGACACTGG
Organism: Nannobrachium achirus; assembly: GCF_963921795.1. NCBI lineage: Eukaryota > Metazoa > Chordata > Actinopteri > Myctophiformes > Myctophidae > Nannobrachium > Nannobrachium achirus. The sequence goes on from NC_137829.1 coordinate 22,940,019, forward strand.
GTTAAAAATGGGTTACAAAATCGTGGGATAAAAATTTTAAGGAAGAAAAAATAATTTGAAGTTCAGTGGGCTTACAGTATATAGGAGGGTCTAATATTGAATCAAGCAACTTAAAAACTGTCTGGGGTGCAAACAAAAGAGTGAGTAGATGTTAAAATGACCCCAGATGTTAAAGTAAAATACCCCTTTAAGGGTAATCCCAGAGAATCAGACTTGTATTTATTTGAACTCATTTTGCCCAGAACATGGACACAGGGTTTCGTCAGGATATTATGATGAATCACATTCTAGGCCCCAAGTCAAGGTCCCAGTTAATTATTCACTCCTGTAACCAGAGGCGAATCTTTTTCTTTCTTGTTAGCCTTACTTTGCTTTTTTATGGTTTAGCCCTAGGGCCTTGTTTGTTCTCAGTTAGTCTGACGTGGTCATGCTTTATGGTGCCATACATTGCTTTTAGATTGTAATTATATACTGTTATGTGAATATCTGACCCATAAACTAACCTACTGGAAGTTACCCAATGCAAAATACAGTTGCTGAACTTGCCTGGGTAGCATGCATGTCCTTCCAAAATAAAATCATTTCATATCTCTGTCTATTAACTGATCAGCAGTGCAACAAAGGGAAGTCGGAATAGGATGGGGCACCCATCCTGTGGACCACAAATCTCCACGCTCCCAACAATTATACTGTCTGACACAGTAATGTCAAACTGCGGTGCCTCCAGTGTTTGTCCTATATTATGCACTGGTTAAAGCAGTGGTTCCCAAACCTTTTAGCTTGAGACCTAAAAGAGAAATTAGACATTTGCCCGGGACCCAAACTAGTGAAAACAGCTACAAACATCTACAAGCTCACGCGTGTAGGAATCCAAAAATGAAGGGACCCATAAAAATGTGTCCACGGCCCACTGCTTGGAAAACAGTGGCTTAAAGCATTCAGCTGAATTCAGCATGAGATAAATATTCACCACAGCTGCTACAACCTCATCCTTGGGTACACTCTGTATGTCTCTTCTCTCTGATCTGTGTGAGCGAGCCTCACTGGTGCATGGGATATGTTGGCTAATGCAAATGAGCTAGTCCCACTCAATACCATCACAGACACCTATCCCATAGCCTGGATGGACGATGGGTCTGATATTATAAATTCTCAAAAATAACATTTGAAAACAGGGTTCTGCAATTTGCCTATACTGGCAGGCATCGTGCACAATGAATTTGAAACTGATTGGTATAGTAGTAAATGAGATTAGCTGTGTTATTTGGTGCCTCCCAAGGGAGCCCGGACCCCAGGTTGGAAACACTGAAACAGATGGCAAAAGGGAATTTTCTTGACTTTTGTGATGGAATGGTAATATGCCAGATGTCCTTCAGATATCTGTTCCAAAATGCTTCACATCAAGGGGTCACTTATGATATAGCAGTATGGAGAGAGAGAGAGAGAATGACACAGTCCTATTTATCATAGCCTTGTCTTTTTGTATCCCTGGTGATTCTTCACCCTGTCATGTAAATTCTAAGGGTCCTCCAGGTTGGCGGGCAGAGTGTTGCCATGCAACAATAGGGAAAATGAAAACTGACTAACCCATTGTGTCACGCATGCCTTAAACAACTCACCAGGTTTCCATTAATTGAGTACTAAGGACCCCAATGGAAACAAGCCATAGGCTTTCTTGGCTTTAAAATCCTATTGGCATACCATGTATTGCTCTGTACTTTCCTGTGCTTGTCTTTGCAAACTGTTAATAAAGTATTGAATAAATCAAAATCCACTGTTCAAGTGTAATAAATAAAAAAGGCTCAACCCCGATAACCAAACTCACAACCATTCATCATAATCCTACACTTTATTTGACAACTTATCCTGTACTACTTGAAAGTAATACTGCACTTTATACACAATTCACTTTAGTCTATAAAAATATATATTGCCCTCTAAGACACTATTTTCTTATTGCACTTTTTTAGTGCAATAATATATGAGCCATGTAAAAATTGCTTTAGTCTTGGCCTTAAATAGATACTGTATACTTTTTGTACCCGTTTGGTACCTCTGTTCTTGTATTTATGTACTATGCTTTGTTTTCCCTGTGTAATGTAATATAATGTTCTCTATTGTCTGCCTGTTTTTGTTTCTATGTTGTTGTTTTTTTTATCTGGGGACTGCGGATGTAAATTAGAATCTTTGCTAAATCAAGTGTATTTACATTACATTGGGTAAAAAAAAAAAAAAAAAGAATGGTGCATTTATATAGCGCTTTACCCAAAGCGCTTTACAGAGATTGTGCATTACATTCACCCATTCACACACACATTCATACACCGGTGGTGGAGGAAACCATGCAAGGCACCAATCTGCTCACTGGGAGCAATTAGGGGTTCAGAGTCTTGCCCAAGGACTCTTCGACATTAACTCAGGGGGAGCCCGGATTCGAACTGGGAACCCTTCGGGAACCCTTCGTGCTCTAATAACAGTTTCTCTACCCCTGAGCTATGCCGCCCCATTGAAGTGTTGGTCATTAATATGCAATGTCTGTCTAAATAAAACAATTAAAGTAAAGTAAACAAACAAACACAAAACCTATTACAGAATCTTCATTCTCTAATGTTGAGTTACAGTATGATCAAAGCTCTGGTCCTCCTTATCATACCCTTTTAACAAATTAAACAGTGTTTTCTTTTCTCTCTTCTGCTTTGATTGAACATTTTCTATGCACAGAATGTTCCTCTTATGTGGCAGTTGCACTTGAATTGAAACCAAAACCATTCCAGAACTTTAGTCATGTGTAGATTGATATTGTTAATGACTGGTGATTCGATCCCTCTTGTTTTGCAGATGACCCTCGGTGACTGACAGATGTGTGGCACTGCGGAAACCCATCTTCTCCTGGTGGAGAACTGAGTTCTGGGACAGTGAGGTGAGCGCTTTAGGGGTTGTCTTCTCAAAAGGTCCCTCCCTGTACAGTGTACATACATGTCAATGCATGTATTGACATCCCTCTTCATTACCTCAACAGCTCACCTTATTGTTGTTTCAATAAAGCTAAAGTTACTATTTATAATAATCTCTGAAGATTTGTGGCAATATAGAGTGGATACTAACTAGTAAGACGCCTCAGGGCGACAAGCGACCTCGCCCTAAATCTGGCCAGAGATGTGTGTGTATATATATATATATATATATATATATATATATATATATATATATATATATTATATATATCCAGTTACCCATATATGGAGACCCCTGGTATCCATATATGGAGATCCATGTACTGTATATGGAGATATGCTGTGAGAGCCCAAACATGCTTACTCAGTTATTCGTTACGTGAAATTCCTTCGACATCTATGACATGACATCTGACATCATACATACAATCCCATATGCCCATACATGGAGATCCTTGTCTGTAAAAACAGCCACACAGATATGGGCTGTCTTGGCCATCTGTCTTGGCCATATATGGATTCTGTTAGTGTGGTATGTGGCCGATGTGGCCTCCATATATGGGCATTTCCATATGAAGTCCTGTTAGATATGGGCTTATTGATGACATCAGGGAACTCCATATATGGGCATAAAAGGAATAGTGTTAATGTGGTTCCCCTGACATCACAGTGATGTCAGAGCGGCAAACCCATTCTGTTAGAGTGGTACCCCTGACATCAGAGTGATGTCAGAGTGGTAAACCCATAGACCGTACACGTGTACTCTTCCAGACGGAAGGAGTCAGCATGTGCCGTTTCACGCAATAAACTGCGACCTTCGGTCGCAATGATGTGGTGTATGCTATGGCTTTGTCCTGGAACGTAATGCCACATGGACGATTGTGCTTCTCACATTGTCATTTTTTGCATCTTGTCTGTTAATACTATCATGTGTGTTTGTTTGTGTTGGCTCTTCACAAACCTGTCACTTCCTTGCATAATGCATTATGTTCTATTAGTATCTGGGCTATGATGAGAACACATTCTGCAGGCAAGGTTTTGTTGGATAAGATTTGATGCTGGAGTTGGTTGCTTTAATCCCGCTAGGCCTAACCGTGGAGAATTTCCTGTGTCAGTTTGACAGCTTGACACGGCAAAAAGGAAATGAGTGAGTTGGCTTTTCTCATAACAAAATGAACAAGCCCTCTTAGTGGGGCCTTGCATTTCAAGTAGCCAGGAGAACTGAAAAGAAAGTTACACAATTCAAAAAGGGAAATTTCATTCAGATCCTTATCTGCTCCGAGAAGGCAAAATGATTGCTCACACTCCTCCTGAAATCTTGTTCTAAAACCTGTTTGGTAACATGATAAGGATGTAATGGTTATGTAATTAAATTGTGACATCATCTACGATACGTTTGCACTGTTCTAGTACTGACGCCATGACTGCTTGGACTCCATATTCGGGCATGCCTCACACATGGAACTCAATACATGGGCATAAAAGATCACAGACTGATACAGAAATCTCCATATATGGGTATAAAAGGGACACAGAAGATTGTAGATTCTGGGGCGGCGCTGGCCTACTGGTCCGGGCAAATACCACTTAGGCATTTGCCACATAGGCATGGTTGCCTGGCGGCGGCGCCGGTTCGATTCCCGATCCGGACGACCTTTGCCGCATGTCACTCCCCATCTCTCCCCCATTTCCTGTCAGTATACTGTCCTATTAATAAAGGCATAAAAACCCAAACACAAATCTTTAAAAAAAGAAGATGGTAGATTGTGTGAAGGGGGTCCTACATTATTAATAGTCCATTGTGGAAAGAATTTAGTTTAGTTAGAATTTATATTTTAGATTAGAACGTCCAAATTTGATAGAAATAAAACAGATTTGTGCTGGGTAGGAACTAAAACAAGTTGGAGATCTCACCACACCATTTTCTGGGATTGTCCAATGGGGATACATCCAGAAATATTGGCTATTTGATTTACCAGATTATCCATTAAAACCCTATTTACATATATCGTAGGAGCAGACAATTCCTGGAGGGTTGGTGGGTAAACCAAAGCCAACTTTTTCCCCTCTACACCAAATATCTTTGCCAAAAACACCCTGGCAAATATACTGTATCTACAAGCTCACAATTGTCATCTGCTGTTTTGTGTTTTCAGTGAATGTTCGCCTATTTTGACAATCCCAGAATATGGACGCTAGAGTTCATGTGGTTAAGTAATGGATAGGGAGTTAGGGACAGATGGAGATAGAAGTGGAGAGATGGGAGATCAAGTTATGCATGTGTGTTTTGGGTGAAGGAGGGTCAATCATCATCATCTGTTTTAAGTCCGCTTGCAGGCACCGCTGGGTTGGACTGGCTTCTCGCTATGGCTTTCTTCCACCGGGAACGGTCCATGTCCACCTCATGGTCGATGCCGAGTGCCCTCATTTCAGCCACCACGGTCATCTGCCAGGTCTTCTTAGGCCGGCCACTGGGTCTTGTCCCCTCTACGTTAAACAACATAACTTTCTTCACCCAATCATTCTCTTCCTTCCTCACTACGTGTCCGTACCATCGCAGTCTGCCTCTCCTCACCACATCATGAAATTGAGAAAATTATACAGGATAAAGCAACGTGTTCACGAAAGTGATCCTTTTGTCATATGACGAATGGCGAAAATAAGCAAACTACAAGCTTGTGAATTTGTACAGTAGATCTGCTAATTCTTTCTTTTTTTTCACCTGTTATAACATGCCCAATAGGTGCGGAAGGGTTAACGTGGTTAAGATGTTAGATTGTGCCATAGACATAGTTTCACATGACTCTCATTACCCCATAAAAGCCCTATTCAACCTCTGACAAAACAAGGATTAGGCTCTCCGCTAAACCTAATGTCCATTTCTTGGTGCCACTGTTATCTTGCAACACTGTTGAGTTTGTAACTTTCCCTTTCTCATACGCTATGTATACTGGATACTTTTTGATTTACACTATCACTAATCAGACTTTTTTTATTTTCCGAATAACTGAACACAACCAGTTTACTACTGTATCTTAAGCTACTACAGTATGATAAGATGGCGAAACCAATGGAATGGAAGTGTGTTCGAAGAGGGGTTGACTATCTGACACATAGTCAGTTAAACTGGCAGATGAAATGTAAATGAGAATTTCTCGCTTTGAAATGAAAAATACATACACTTAGTCCTAATCCATAATCCTATCAAGTAGAAACCCCAACAAGCTGTTGAGCAAGACAAAGCTGTTTTCTAGAGTGCTGAAATGCTAAGACGGCAGAATGTGGATGACGTAACTAAGGCAGCTCAAAGCCTATGTCTCATGACCATGGTCTGAAAAACATCATATCAGACACTTTGAAGAGGCATAAGCCTTGTAAGAAATTTGTGTTTGTTAAAAATAAGTATAAATAGCTCTATATTCTTATAGTAATCATTGTTATTAGTCATTTTACAGTTTACAGTTTAGGCATTTAGCAGACGCTTTCAATCCAAAGCGACTTACAATAAGCAGGTAATACACATCACTATAATAAGCAAGATAATAATGTCAGTACATTAACAACAATATAACAAATTCATAGGAATGTCAACCTAGAAAAAACATAACATAGGTAGACCACGCACCTAATCAGTAAAAAACTTATAAAACCTAAAAATGCTATCTAGCTTCATGTATGGTCATTGAGGGAAGGGGGAGTGTTACAGTAGTGCTATGGGTTTAGGTGGAGTCTGAAGAGGTGAGTCTTCAGTCCACCGCGGAAGCTAGGGAGTGAGTCTGTAGTTCTAAGTGCGACAGGGAGTTTATTCCACAGTTTGGGGGCCATGAGGGCAAATTGTTTAGGACAAGTGGATTTTTGTCCTGGGGTTTTTAGCGAGGGTTCTGTCAGCATCCCTGTGTTGGCTGATCTGAGTGAACGGGTGGGGTTTTTGGGGTTGATCAGGTTTTGGAGGTATGGACAAGAGGAAGAGGGAAGGAGATGGTCAGGGGCATCACAAAAAGTGGGATAAGTGGGACTGAGTTACCAGGGCCCAAGGTGGAGGGGCCTTAATTATTTTATACTTTAGCTATTGAAAAATAGCAGATATACAAGCTCACAGTGCGGCACCTTTGGCTGCTTTTTTTGGAGCTGTGTGGAACAAGCTCCGCTATAAGCAGCAATGTGTGTCCAGTGTCCCACAACTGTCCGGTTGAGTTTGAACAGGATTTGCGCATGCGCGACCGACCGCACACACGCACACACACACGCACACACACACACACACACACACGGCTCGAACGACCGAAGAACACATATGGAGAGGAGAACGTGGCAATTAGCAAATCTACAAGCTCACAGACTTTACCACACACCCACGCGCACACACACACACAGAGACTTGCATGAGCATAGATCTGGAACTGCTCAAATTCACAGCTCCACTTCGAACCAAGGTTTGATTTTTTTTTAATCAGTAACAGCGGTCTCCTTGTCTCTCCAACTCTTTTCTCTCCAGCTCTTTAGTAAATGGAAAAGGCATTTTCAGCTTGGGATACCTGTCGGCGACTTGGCGCCCTGCATCTCTTGCAGTAACACCCTCAACTGGTATCCAAACAGTCACTGGAGCCTGTAGCTTTCCCATCCCCACACTACCAACCTTTAGTATGAATATTCTCTCGCTCTCTTTAACTCTCCCTCACTTGCACTGAGACACATGCCTCATTCATAGCCAGCCTAAGCAAACACGGCTTGCCTTTTCATGGGATCATTAATGAGGATACATTTTCCTTGTGATGTTTTTTGAAGGAGCGATGGCTTGTTATTTTAGGCAGTCCCCTGCGGTTAATTTTAGCTTCTCGATACAGAGAAAGAATTAGAACATGGATCAAGCTTCTGTCCACAGCCCTACATAAATTGTTTTCCTCTGCTACAAGATGATATGGAAAACCAGCCTGCTATTAAACTCCCTTTTATATGTCTAAGTAAAATTGGGAAGAAAGATTACTATAATTATTAATTTCTTTAAACTTGACGTATCTAGCATCTAGTATATCCTAGCATATATCCTTTAGACCACTGGTTTTCAACCTTTTTAGGCAATGACACCCCCAAAATAATTATATCTGGTAACCCCTATCCTGATAAGTACTCGGAATGTAGGCATTACATTTTGATTGCATTTAGTTTGACTCGGTTTCACAGATGTATATTGTGAAAATGGCAACTCTAATCTAAAATCTAAATGGTCACTTTACCGTCAACTCTGTGGGGACCCTGGGGGTCCCGAGTCGACCCACAGGTTGAGAACCACTGCTTTAGACTGAAATCATCTTAGTTACATGATCATTTTCAAAGCCTTTGTATACTCGACTCAATGAGACTCAAGGTTCAACCTCACTTTGAACTTTATTGTCACATCACGTGTTTACAGGTGTAAGAGTGGGTGAACCTTTTCTTTTTCCATGAATTGCAGTTAAAAAAGACAGTCATAAGGAAGGAAACATTTTCAGATTACAAAGAAATATCAAATATACATCAATAAGATGTATGAAAAATGAAATGCAAATAATAATTTGTGATTATGTAATTTATTCACAATAATGTACTGTATATTCAGTTACAGTTGACTGTAGATGGGTGAGTGCTTTAAAAGGTTGCTGTGCAACCTTTTGGAACAAATAATTGTACCTGCAGTGTGTTCTGAATTGTAATTGAGGAGTTAGACACCTATGATAGGGGTGTTACTTGTGTGAGGACTCCACCCTATGTTGCACTGTATTTTGTGGTTACTCTGGAAATGCCCAGCACCATCCAGTTCGCCGCTATCTCATCTCCTCACCTGTAGGCCTTAGTCATGGCTCATTTTGTCTCTCATCTGTCCCTTTTTCTTATCTTCTCTCCCTTGCAGTTGTTGTCTCCGCAAGGCCGAAAGGCATGGCCAAGACTTGCTTTGCACCCTGTCCGTCCGTACGTCCGTCCGTGTGTGTGTCCGTCTGTTTCTCCGGCACTGTTGGCCCGGTCGCTGCCAAACTGTGCACACACACTCCCTGGATACCAATTCAGAACCTCTGCCCCACATTTTCCACATGGGCCTGTTATAGTACCACCATGAGGCCGATTTTTGCATTTTTTGACTCCTACAGATTTTATCCAAAAATCACAACTCGGTAGACAGTATCTCTATAGTCATGCGATCAAGGCGGCTCTGTCCGATATTTCATATTCCATCCTGATTGGCTAACATTGGCTTCCAATGTTTGCAGGATTGGTCCGGTTCTGAACAAAATGCCTCAAATCATGAACACAGTGTACGATTTCCATGAACCCACTAGGTCAAGGAACAAATGCCAACCTTTTCACATTGGCCAGCAGGTCGACTTTTGCAAAATGTCTCAAATCATGAATGCAGCGTCCGATTGCAGTGAAAGGCAGAAGAGGACATGGTACCCTTTTCACATTGGCCTATTATAGCGCCACCAGGAGGCCAGAATATGTGTAATGACTTGGCGGAGACCTGTGCTCGGAAGAGAACTACTTCTAGTTCCAGCTTTTTTTCCCTGAGCCCCCGTTCTCCCCGTTCAAACTCCTCCCTGTGTTGCCATTGCTCTCTCCTCCAACCCTCTGTTCCTCTCTTCATTCCATCCTGTATCTCTGATCACCATCTCCAGGGGTGTCGCACCAAAGTCTGGGCCCTGGGTACAAGGATTCACTGCGGGCCCCCCATGAATGTTCTTCATAGGGGGTTTAACCCATTTAGATGGGGAACGCATTATTACGCATTATGTGCTTTAAATATTGAAAAATAGCAGACGCGAGTGCCACGCTGCGAGCTTGTAGATCTGCTTTTTTTTCTTCTTTTTTTTCATGTGAAGGACCCCCAAACTGATATGTATTTGGCCACGGACCCCCACCTCAAAATATTTAGTTCCAGGGACCCCCAGAAGCAAAATTTGAGTTACAAATGTTCGCTTAAAAAATACTGTAAGAGCCAAATCATTAAAATATGTTCCATGAATTGGTGTGACCATGGGGTGGCGCTTTGCGCTATAAAACGGCCAAGTTCATGGGCACCTGTGGGATGTTTTGACCCGGAAGGGCAAAGGTTTTTGACCGCAACCTACTGCTGTTCAAGTCGCTGCGGCGCGAGTTGTTTGCTGTAAATGTTTGATTACGATATATTCACCTGATCTGTCTACATTGGAGCCCAGTACAGTTTACAGTTTACAGTTTAGGCATTTAGCAGACGCTTTTAATCCAAAGCGACTTAGAATAAGCAGATAAAACATCACAATAAGTACGTTTTTGCTTTGTCACGGTGAAGTTAGTAATAAATACACTTATGCATGAAGAGCTGGCCTGCATCTTATCATTTAACATCGACACAGCGAAGTTGAGCAAACAGTATGATATTAAATAGACCATCGGCGCGTCGGCCTGTAGCGCGGTATGAGACCGCGCTCCCTTAATAAATACATATACCAGTATTTGCACACATTTTCACGTCTTTTCAAAAATAGCAGATGTGTGCTTGTATATCTGCTATTTTTCAATAGCTAAAGCATAAAAATAATGAAGGCCCCTCCACCTTGGGCCCTGGTAACTCAGTCCCACTTATCCCACTTTTTGTGACGCCCCTGATCATCTCCCTCCCTCTTCCTCTTGTCAGGCGGCCGAGGGGGGGCTCTGAGGAAGATGTTGGGTACGCAGCGTGGCGTCGTGGAGGAGTGGCTCTCAGAATTCAAGGTAAGATACTGGCTTTGCACTTGCTTGTGACTCATGATGCTGATATGCGTGTGTGTGGCAGTCATCCTTGGTGTGGCTCATTGTGAGTGGAAGAGTGTGTGTGTGTGTGTGTGTGTGTGTGTGTGTGTGTGTGTGTGTGTGTGTGTGTGTGTGTGTGTGTGTGTGTGTGTGTGTGTGTGTGTGTGTGTGTGTGTGTGTGTGTGTGTGTGTGTGTGTGTGTGTGTGTGTGTGTGTGTGTGTGTGTCATTGAACCTCTGTAATATTTGATTCCTATGGGGATTATTATTTAATATGGTAGTCTTGGAAAGCTATTTTGTGTGTGTGTGTGTGTGTGTGAGAGGCTATAAATGGATGGAAATCAGAGAGGGTCTGTAGTTGAGAGGCCTTAGCAGGAAGAATGGCTGAAGAGAAGGTAAGAGGTCTGTGAGTGGAGTAGGGATGGGACGATAAGCGATATTATCGTTTATCTTGATAAACACTCACGATAACCATATTGTGGAGATTTAATTTATTGTGATATCGTCCTCTGTCATGCACTGGGATCAATTCACCTTTTATTTGATGAGCTGCATATCCGCGGTACCACTTAAACCCTCTATAACTGGTAAAAGGTACTTATAATATACGTACTTGATACAGTCTTTTTTCCACTCTCTATCAAATGTCTTTGCCAAAAAATAGCAGATCTACAAGCTCACAACGCGTCGCGTTTGCAAACGTTCCACCCCCCAGGATAATGGATTTTATTGCGATAATATTGTAAATTGCGATTTCTTTTGTCACAATAATGACAAACATATCGTCCAATCCCTAGAGTGGAGGGATGCTGTTCTGGGCAGAGGGAGATGGAGTATGTGATGATCAGAGTCTGGGAGGGGAGGTAGAGAGGAAGGGAGGGAGGCAGAACACAGTGAGTCAGTGTATGACCAGTCCACTCCAGGCACACTGTGTTCTATCTTCAGCCAAAATGGCCATGCTCTGTTCTGTGCTCAGGAGAAGGCTATAGTGTCAACCTGTCGAGACAGACACACACAATTTATTTTAACCACGCAGATTGACACTTGCAAATGTTCAAATCCGCTGTGTTTTATTCACACACATAGTGTGCCATGTGTGTTGGGAGTTTGTAGATCTGCTATGTTGGGTGCACTACACGCGCACAAAGTTCATGTTGATGCTGTTTGAAAGAAGCCTTGGCTCAAACAGCATCAACATTATTACTGTTCATGGTTGTGGGTGCCAACGATTCCACTTTGGGTTGTAAATGACTCTCAAACCAAACGCCAACAGGATGAAATCACCAGCGCTCCTGTCCAAAAGCATAACCAAAAAGTCAGCATATAGTTTGGCTGCGCATATTACTAGTTCTAATTAATTGGCCAATAAGTGTTCAAAGCGGTGTGTGAAACATTTATGAAAATGGCCATGGCCATTTGACAGTCAAAACGCCTACAAGCAGACAGCAGCAGATCAACATTGGAACTCCTTGTCAGCCTTGCATGAAGAGGCTGTGCAATGATTGAAATATAAAAAAATAAATTAAACCAATATTCAAATTCAAATAGCAACCTGTCGAACAAGCATCAGAATACTCACTCACTCTCACACAAATGTCTATCTTACTTGATGTGTATATACAGTACGTGTTCTCTCTTCTCTCCTTTCACCGCAGACCCTGCCAGAAGCCCACATCCCCAGCTATGCAGGCAGCCTCCATCTGAAGAAGTCCCTGGTGCCAGCACTCTACAGAGTCATCCAGGACCCCGGCAGTGAGGTAATACGCATACACACACAGTACACACACACAACACATCATTATGATTCAATGGCAAGTTCATTTACAGTGGATTCCAGAGACAACACAGTAAAAAAAAAACTCTAGTGTGGAAAAATTGACCAGTAAGGATCCATTGAGGATTATTCTATGCAGGGTTGTTTTCAAACTCAGGGAAACTTCTTGTGACCACTTGCCTGATGACACACACAGACATAGACACGCACAAGCACACGCACAAGCTCAAACGTACAGCACACACCGGCTGTGTTCAGGGGAGGATAAGATTGACAGCCACAGTTGCAGTGCCAGCCTTGTTACCTGTGAGATGACACAGCATGCCTCACACTCACAGGGTGTGACATCTGCTGCCCACGCACGCGCACGCGTGCACACACACACACACACACACACACACACACACACACACACACACACACACACACACACACACACACACACACACACACACACACACTGCCATATTGTGACCACCACATACTACAACTTGGACTCTAGTCTGTGGAAAGGTGAAAACTAAGTAAAGCCTGAGCTATACTTGGTTGCGTTGAGTGTGGGTGTCAAGTCAACGCGTCAAACATAGCAGATCTGCAAGCGCTGCGTTGGGAGCTTGTAGATCTGCTATGTTGGGTGCACATCACACCGGCACAGAAATCAGCCTTAAAGGGATAGTTCACCACTAAAATCTTATCGATCACTCACCCCATGGAGACTAGAATTCATGGATATTTCTTTTGTTTTTGTCGCATTCCTATGCCAATAATTTGATGACCAGCAGTGGTTCCCTATGGAGACACAAAGAGCCTGCTTGGTTCCCTATGGAGACACAAAGAGTCTCCTCAAATTATTGGCATAGGAATGTGACAAAAACAAATCTATGATTTCAAGTCTCCATGGGGTGAGTATTATCGATGTAAGAATATATATTTTTTTTGGGTGAACTATCCCTTTAAGTGTTGGATGTCTATTACAATACAACTACTGTACAACTAACATGCACATAAATATGTGCCAATAGACATCACATGATGTTTGTATATAATGTGTAGTGTACACTGATTCTTTTTCATGTTTCTACCAGTAATAATTAATACATGTATTTTTATTGGAACAAATTAGATCATTTCTGAAGCAATGCCTCAGGCACTAATATCACTCACACTCAGACCAACATTAAAAGTCCTCCAATGCTCGCTCCTTCTCTTTCTCTTCTTTTACACTCTTTCATTCAGGATTATTAACTCCATTAGAGTTGTCAGTCTGACTGCACAGTCCTATTAATGATTGCAGAAGTGTGTGTGTGTTTGTGTGTGTGCGCGAGCGAGTAAGCGAGTACATGTTTGTGTGTGTATATGCATGTGTGTGTACAGTATTGCTGATTAGATTGAGGCACAAATGCCCTGCCCAATTCAATAACGAGAGGGTACTCGCTGCAGGGTCAGCTACAGTGTACACACACACACACACACACACACACACACACACACACACACACACACACACACACACACACTGTTTTTCCCAGTTGGTAGCCCAACCCCTGGACAGTGTAAACATGTCCTTCGATTGGACCTGTCTATGCCCGCATCGTAGCCAATCTTAATGGCTTAATCAGTTCCTATTGACTGGACTAGGAGATAAAACTTTCCCTCTTTATGTCAATGCACTAGTGAATCTTATCTTTACATCAGCGTTAAGGCAAGATGAAGCCTCACTGCATTCCTGTACCTAGAAAGACTAATCCGATCCAAGATGAATGAAGGAGCGATAGAGAGAAGCATGTGAGTGAACGGTTAAGTTTATCTGGAGGGCTGGGCAAGTCAAGAGAAGAGAAGCAGAAGATTGAGTGAGTTAAGTCGTGGGCAGGCTGCTGCAGCTCATCTTAACTCCTGCTCCATCCTCTTCGCGTCCTTCTTATTCCCCTTCCGTACTTTCCTCCACACGCTTATCGTTTGTCCCGTTAACAGTTTTTATCCACTGACTCTTTAGTAGAGGTCAACCGATGAGAATCTTGGTTCCCAAACCTTTCAGGGTGTGACCACCAATAAAAAGATCAACAATAATGGCATGCCAAAATAGGAATTCCAGTTTGAAAGTAGTTCAAAATCGGGACACTTCAGTTGCATAATTATCGAAAAGAAAAGTCAAATAGTGGCGGATATATTGGTAGGCTGTAATGTATAGGACATTGAATAATACAGTTGATTGCGGTGTACTGTTAAGACATATTTTGACATGCATGATGTCTTTTCTCTGTCTCCCATCCAGCTCCTGGAGCCTGTGTGTCACCAGCTCTTCGAGCTCTACCGGAGCTCGGAGGACCGACTGCGGCGCTTCACCCTGCAGTTCCTTCCAGAGCTGGTGTGGGTGTACCTCCGCGTCACCGCCAGTAGGGACCGCCAGAGTAACGGGTGCATCGAGGCCCTCCTCCTGGGCATGTATAACCTGGTGGGTGCCATTACCTCTCGGCACAATGGTGGTAGCAGTAATGGGTGTCGCGTCGGGGCGAGTCGGGCAACCACACTCGCAATTTCCCAAAATTGCAACTTTTCTAGTCAGTTATATAACGGGCTTCGATCGGGCCAACGGTGCCGGAGATTAGCTGCTCGCAGCAGGGCGCACGGATGGGCAGGTAGCACTCCATCTTTAAGATGCACTGATATTGTATTTATGAGGAGAATATGTTACTAGACGATACTTTGATGCTATACGTGTTAACAATGATGTCAAATACAGTAATGACCAAGACTTGACTGTCCTCAGGAATATGTCAGGGCATTATCTATCTCTAACCTTTTTTATTTAACGGTTTCAACAAAGCCAACGAAGCAAGCCTTCTTATTTACATTGTCGGACAGGAAAAGCATGAAATATATATTTTTATTTTAAGAGTTGTTGCAGGATAAATGAAGGTCTTCGTTCGTAACTATTGGAGGTAAGAACATTATTGTGGCACAGTACAGTACGAAACAGTCTGTAGGGAAATGCTAGTGTAATGGACAGACCTCAGATGTATAGCTTCAACAGGAAACACCCTTGGGGAAATGGGCTAAGAGCAAACGATATCCATGGAAAGAGCTCCCTGTAAGCTACCTCAACGAGAGGTATGTTCATGCATTATTTAGCTCCCTTAGCCATACCATTCTACACATAGTCTGCTATGGTCATTGACTACACGGCGCAGATAAGCATCCTTGCTCTCAGCAGCTCCATCAGATATTCAGAGATATACTGCCAGCCAGTGAAGGGTACGGCCGGGCTATGGTAGGACAAAGATTGTACTGAATGTCAGAGATAAAGCCATATAACCTGATTAGTAACACATTCAATGGCCTGAATTATGGATGCTTGGGGCGGCTGGTGCACATGGTACACACGGAGAATTAAAACATGCAAGGTGAAATAAAATCTGGATTGTTAATTTAATACCCATTCCAGTCAAGCCTTAGCATGCACATTTACCAGTTAGAAAAGGGTCAACCACATGAACCATAGCGTCATTATTCTGTGCATGTCGCCAAAAATAGACGAACATCCGGTGAAAATAGCCGATCTACTGCCTCACAATGCATTGTGATCCTGAAGATTGGTTTTTCTTTTCTTTTTTTTTTGCATACAACTACAGTAAGTATATAGGGTTGAAGTGGTTAACAGCTGATTCCTATCAGTTGAAAATGCTATAGCTGACTAGTTTGGATTACTTTTTGAAATGGGTTGCGTTCAAGGAAGCTTAGAAATGTAAAATGGAGTGACCGGGTCATTGGAGGAGGTCTTTAATGAGGCCACTGTGCCAGGTGCTCAGTTGTACACATTTTATGTTTATATATTAGGCCTTTGTTGCTGACACACTTAGTAGCTATTGATGAGTCAGTTGGTATGGGTTGCTAGTAATCAAAAAACCTTTATGACTTTGGATAATAGTGTAGTTAGTAGCTGTCAATTATATCCCTGCATTTATATTGTGTTTTCGAGTCTTGAGACCATTCAGAGTGCTTTTATAATGTATGCCTCGTAATCACCAATTCACACCGATGGCAGAGATAACCATGCAAGACACTGAGATGTTTTTTGGCAGTAGTTAGGCATGCAGTGTCTTGCTCAAGGACACTTCGACACAATGCCAGGTAGGGCATTCATGAATAGTGATTTTTTGTATTCAAATTATTCGACCTCAAAGTATTCGAATAGTCGAATATTCAACAGGACTTTTGTGGGGCTGCATAGCTCAGGGGTAGAGAAACCGTTATTAGAGCACGAAGGGTTCCCAGTTCGAATCCGGGCTCCCCCTGAGTTAATGTCGAAGAGTCCTTGAGCAAGACTCTGAACCCCTAATTGCTCCCGGTGTGTAGGTTGGTGCCTATGTAAAGCGCCTTGGATAAAAGCGCTATATAAATTTACCATTTACCAAGCAAGAGGTGAACATTGTGAAAATAGCCGATCTACATGCTCACAACGCCTCGCAATCTGCTATTTTCACAATATTTATCTGTGGAACCGAGTCACATTAAATGTAATGCCTACAATACCCCCACACTTATCAGGGTGGGGGTCCCCAGTTCAAATATGTTTATTTTGGGGGTCACGGCCTAAAAAGGTTTGAGAACCCCTGGTATAGAGCATTAACAAATTCATCCACCAGGGGCATTGACAACTCATTCTTATGACTTCCTATCTAGCCAAGTTTTATAAACTATATAATTTTTTAAAGCGAAAACAATAAAAAATAAACAAATATTTGACTTCTGTGAACAACGTTGAATAGTGACTTTGATATTCGAATATTTGGTGAATGCCCTAATGCCAGGAGGAGGCTCAGCAATGGAACCGGGAACCTTTCAGTTCCCAGACAGGAGCCTGTCTGGGAACTGTCTGGGTTTCCTGCTCCACAGAGAAGAATGTCCGTTTGGCAGTGATTTTTGTATGACACTGTTTCTTCTTATTGCCCAAGACAAATTTCTCCTCTGAGACAATAAAGGCCAATTCAATTCAGTCACATTTCATGGTTAAACTCATACAGTACCTGACAAATGTGTGCCTGATTTCTAAAAACAACCACCCATATTTTCAAATAACATGGACTCTCCCTCTTGATTCTGTTCACTCCTTCCCTTTCTCCTTCCCTCCCCTGCCTCCTACTTTTCTGTCTTTCTGTTGCAG
The DNA here is from genome assembly GCF_963921795.1 of Nannobrachium achirus. Classification (NCBI taxonomy): domain Eukaryota; kingdom Metazoa; phylum Chordata; class Actinopteri; order Myctophiformes; family Myctophidae; genus Nannobrachium; species Nannobrachium achirus. Next base: position 22,957,647 of record NC_137829.1, read on the forward strand.
GAGATCGTGGACAAAGATGGCACCAGCAAGCTCCTGTCCTTCAGAATCCCCTCTCTGTCCAAACCATCTGTATATCATGAGGTGGGCTGTTCACTACACCTTACTGTCATGCCTTTTCTTTTCTTTTTTCGTGTGTGTGTGTGTGTGTGTGTGTGTGTGTGTGTGTGTGTGTGTGTGTGTGTGTGTGTGCATGTGTGCGTGTGTGTGTGTGTGTCGTCAGTGTCCCCAGCCCAGTTGGGTGTTTATGAGAGCAGAGTAGTACAGTATTTATTGCTGTAATTTCTTTCCCTGCTGTCGGTATGAAGGAAGCAAGGAGTTGGGCTTGTGTGTGTGTTTTTCATTTGTGACACAGCCTTCTGTGTCAGATGGCTATAACGCTGATCACATGCTAGAATTAGCATACACTCCAGTCTCTCATTTCGAATCCCCCCTCCCCACCAACAGCCATCCGCAATACTGACGGCGGAAAACCAATTCAATTAAGGGGAGACCTCTGCTCTACACACCATCAGAATGACTAAGTGGCTTTGCATAACCACAACAAATTCAGAACCCCTTCACTTTGCCATAGATTAGAATTTTTGCTTTGTCATTGGTTCGTTTCTCCGGTTCCATCTCTCCCTATCCTTCTCATTCCTGCCCGCCTCCTTCTTGCAGAGTAAATCTGAGCACAGCCACACAAGCAGCCCGGCAACCATTCATGATCTAATGCCTGCGTTTATAAACTTCTCAGACTGTTAGCTAAGTCAGTGGCAGGTCACAGGTTATGTGACTTATCTAATTCGACTAGACCAGCAATCCTCAAACATTTTCATGTCAACAATAGTACCAAATGTATAAATATTTGAGGAGCAAATATCCCCACAAGCTTAGTAGAATTTGGACATAGCAAGAACAATGTCCTGGTCCTTGGTTGATTTATGGTCTAAAAAAGATTTTTAGAGTTATGTTTACAATTAATTAGGCGGGGCGCCCGCTGGCCTGGTGGTCAAGGCGCATACCACATACTAGGCTATGATGCCTGCTGGCGTCGCCGGTTCGATTCCCGATCCGGACGACCTTTGCCACATGTCATTCCCCATCTCTCTCCCCATTTCCTGTCAGTCTACTTTCCTATCAATAAAGGCATTAGGCAGGATTAGGCATTTATAGAATAGGTTTAGGTAGTTGGGTTGGAGCTATGTGATTTATTCTTGGTTGCACCTGTGTTGTGCACCTGTGTTGTGCCCCCCAAAATAGATCGGCCTAGACCTACACACACACACACACACACACACACACACACACACACACACACACACACACACACACACACACACACACACACACACACACGTTTACTGTGTGTGTGTGTGTGTGTGTGTGTGTGTGTGTGTGTGTGTATATTTAAGTCCATGATTCTGGTGCTCTGCTCATTCATACTTTTTTCCTATATCAGGGTTAAGATCACAAGTTGCCCTTCATTTTTCCCTGTAGAAGACTCCTTGTTTTCACTGTGTTGTAGGACTAGAATCTTAATGGCCCTTCCATCTATTGCAAATGGAAAGAAATAGATAAGAATAAATAAATGTTTGCTGTGTCCGAGCCGGTGCTTGTGAATACAGAACAGTATCATATGTGTGAACGATTCATCTTTTAGTTTGTTACTTTTATGCTGTGTGTGTGTGTGTGTGTGTGTGTGTGTGTGTGTGTGTGTGTGTGTGTGTGTGTGTGTGTGTGTGTGTGTGTGTGTGTGTGTGTGTGTGTGTGTGTGTGTGTGTGTGTGTGTGTGTGTGTGTGTGTGTGTGTGTGTGTGTGTACATTTATTTGTTTGACTGACTTTATCTGCATTCTGTGTGTTTGTACATGCAGCCCTCCAGCCTGGGGTCCATGGCACTGACTGAGGGAGCTCTGTGTCAACATGACCTGATCAGAGTGGTGTACAGTGGCATTCATCCACAGAGAGAGACCTTCACTGCACAGAACAGGTAAAGCACTCACCCCAGTTAAAAGCACACATTGATATTGTGACATTTTGTTATCGCAATAGCGACAATTGGTCAATGTCACATTACTAATATTTAGTGTAGAGCCAAAAACAGGAGGGGGGCCTAGCATAGAGCCATGGTAGACGCCGGTCAAGTGGTTATTCAACTTGATCTAACAGCTGTCCGATGATTATGTCAGACATTGCTACACATCTCAAACCCCAACCGTTAAATTGCTTCCTAAGCAGTGCACTTGTTGGAGTAGTGAGTAGGCTAATACCAATCTAAGCAACTGATTTTAAGAAAGTTACCAGGGAGGGAGGTGTGGGAAGTAGGCCTGCACCTCAAAATGATGTGTGGTTTTCAATAGCACATCATACAATATAATAATGGTTGTTTATATCTTGTGTATCTTGTTTGCTTAAAACATGTACATCTAAAAATGGCAATATCAACCTTTCAATCAGTGTGTTAATGATTGAAAGGTTGATCAGCCTGTTTTCTAGTGTGTTTTTCACTGTAGAAATGACATTCATCAGCGTCACAAAGCTGGTATTAGCAGGCCCTCCATTCAGTAACCATTTTAACCTTCTCCAGAGTATGTGATCCTGAGCAATGGGCCTTCGGAGTAGTGGCCATTTGTTTTCAGTATAACAGGCTCTCCAACTAAAGGGCTTTCAGTCCAATGGGGCTATTTTCCCAAACTATTAGGGTTTCAGAATAATAGGCCTTTGGACCATTGGGCAGTCCCTGTGAATCTTCTCTTGTTTATAAGAAAGCAGCCTTTTTAGATAATAGCCTTTTCTGCTAAGGGTTTGGCTTGACTGAAAGCCTTTTTGGATCTCTCACATATCTGTTTCATGCCTCCCAGTGGTTGAATGATAATCTTAGCATAATATGCGTATACTGGCATGGCATTTGGCCCAGAGCATGATGATTTCTTTTTTTTTTTTGCACGCACAAATAAGCAGCATAACAATAAATCTTACCTTGGTTATTGTAAATCGCTCTGGATTAAGAGCATCTGCTAAATGCCTAAATTGTAAATCATCCGAGATAAAAAAAAAGGCAAGAGCTGCATTGCTCTTGTGTGGGTGTGGGTGTGGCCCATGGTACTGGGACTTTTCTTATTTTGTGGCCCTCTCCTATGATGGGCATGGAGGGTCATAAATTGATCTGATGGGTTACAGTGAGGGCGTGCATCGTAGCTTATCCAGGAATCCATTTATGGGACTTGGCCTTAGATGGTGTTCATGACGAAAAAAGCCCCAAGAGAGGTTGTCAGATCGCTGATATACAGCCTGGCTATTTACTAATTTGCACTCTAGGTCCTGCTCCTGTATATTTGACTATATAAAGTGCCCTCCGTAGCAGTTCTCATGGGCTTGGAAACCCACCCACCATTGCACACATATAGCGGACGGACACAAAGCAAGGAAGACGCCGGGTACACTTGCCTCTCCCGGGTCTCCCCCCGGCAGCTGTTCACGGGGGGAGGGTCAAGTAGCGTTCATAACATTGCCGACGGTGAGTAGTGGCTCGCGGTGGCACGATGCCTCTTCTCCCGAAGTTGTTCACGGGAGGTGCCGCGAGGCAGCGTCGGTCATCAGGAGACTACGTCGCCGAGCACGCCTCGTTTGTGGTCGAGCACATACAGTAGCCACAGAAGTTTGGCATTGCTCTAAAATAACCAGCTACTACATTAACGTCATAGTCATAGTTAGAACGGGTGTGTGGTTGATTGTTAGATGTTGTTTACAGAACAAACAACACTGGCGTCCTCCAGCGGCTCACCGTGCCGCCATTGTCACACGTGCACAGACACACACACACACTGCTTGTTTCATTGTGAACTTTGTGCGTGGGTCTGTGGCGAGGCCATGGTGAGCTGAAAAATAAAGGTAGCGTGTCGGACAGAGGATGGACATGAGTCACAGTGGGCACAGCTGCTAGGTGAGCAGCTTGCTCAGCAAGCTAATTAACAGTCCTGCAAGTTAATACATTGCTTGAGCAATTCCAGATAATTGTCTTCGGTTGGTGTGTATGCAAAGCTGTCTCTAATAGTGCAAGTGATTAGACTCCAACAGAGCCGGAGTCTAAGAGGACTATTTCACAATGGACCAGATTCAGTGCCATGTCCTCTCTCTGCAGATACACTGTAGAGTAGAGTTCTCAAATTCTGCCCGAACCCGACCCGACATTTAGGGTAGGGTAGGGCCTAAAATGTATGCAAATTAGTAGGGCCGGGCCGGGCCTCGGGCTCAATGAAAACAGAAATTCGTCGCCCATCTACAGTGACGTATCTTTTGTTAATTCAGTGACTTTTCTGTTAATTGTCTGACTTGAATCCTCTGTTGTTGTTGTTTGTCACTGTGGTTCCAGGTTTGAAGTGCTGTGCTTCCTCATGCTGTGCTACAACTCTGCCGTGGTTTACATGCCTCTCTCCTCCTATCAGGCCGTGTGCAGAATGAGTTCACGGTGAGGAGAATAAACACATACTTATAATAACTTCATTAACGTATTGTCTCAATGTTCACAACTGTCCTTTAGACTCAATTTCTTTCCCCTTCTTCTTTCATTACTTACCATCATGAAACTGAGTTTAAACCTCCTACTGTACCCTGTAGCCACAATATTACATGTAGTTATATGTATGTAGTAATAATGTAGTAATTGGCTTGTGTAGTGCCATTGTACGAGGATCATAGCTGAATGGTTAGGAAGCCCGCCTGGGGAACCAGAACCCCTGGTTGTCCCAGGTTCGATTCCAGGCCAGGGTAGCAATGTCGATTTGTGTCCCTGATCAAGACTCTTGACCCCTAATTGCTCTCGCGCTCCTTGTGGGCAGCGAATCAGCTGGGTTGGGATGAAAATACTGAATTCTCCCTCGCGGGAGGAAGCAAGTAACCGATTAAATTGAACATTATTAATAGTAGGTGGGTTCTGAAGTGTTGTTCCCAATAAAGAAGAAGTCAGAGAAACATACTATATATATATATATATATATATATATATATATATATATATATATATATATATATATATTGCAGTGGCCATAGTTAAACCAATGCTGTGCTGTTGGATACCTGCCTGCAGGTCTGCTTCTCTCAGAGTGGCTGTGGTATCCAGGAGGCAGGAGAAGGCAACAATGTGGTATTCATAATGTGAGTTCTTGGTGTGGGAGATATTGTGCCACACCGCCGTGCAGACAACTCTCAGGATATGAAGACTTCCCTAATTTGGTCAGACATACAGACAGTGCCCGGAGCTGCTGTAGCAATGTCTAGACAGGCGACGCACTGAGACCATGAAGAATGCAGAACGCTACAACAATGCTCTCTCTCTCTCTCTCTCTCAAAGAAGCCCCGCTGAGTCTCTGTAGACCCTGAAGATTTCATCAGTTAATCTCGTCCGACCTCCTGGGGTATAATATAGCTATGCGTGCATTTCTGTCTGTTTGATACATTTTCTGCCTTTTTGTTTACCATATTCTGGAAGTGACTAATCTTCCGTTGGTTGGTTTTTTGAGAACGCATTCTCTTTTACAATAACAACATCCGTACGATATCCGATATGTAAAAATAGCTGACCTAAAACTACAAGCCCACAACGCATCACAGATGCGACATGTAAGACTGCTATTTTCGGAGTGCGCCACCATCGTGCGACAGACCATTAATTAGCCTTTAACATTGCACGTCTATAATTTATAAGTTAAACCTTTCTCCTTCTGGATGGCTTTTATCAATGCTTTATTCAGCATGACCTCCCTAACCTGACCTCTCTCTCTCTCTCTCTCTCTCTGTGTGTGTGTGTGTGTGTGTGTGTGTGTGTGTGTGTGTGTGTGTGTGTGTGTGTGTGTGTGTGTGTGTGTGTGTGTGTGTGTGTGTGTGTGTGTGTGTGTGTGTGTGTGTGTGTGTGTGTGTGTGTGTGTGTGTGTGTGTGCTCATTCCAGGTTGTGTGTGTGCGGCTTCCCTCGGCAGCAGCAGAAATTGTGGAGGGAACCTTGTAATCGTGTGCTGTTGGACCCAGAATTCATGGTTCAGATGCTGACTGCTGTCTACCATGCCATGTACGTACCTATGTTCACTTGAACCCAGCAGGAGGGACATAAAATGTCTGCTACAGAATGGCCACACATGTTGTTATGCCGTTGCATAAGGGGTGCAATAGTTTATCAAACCAATCGTTTTAATCAATTATTAAATAAAAGTTGATTCTAATGAAAATGTTTTATATACATTATATACAATAGCAAAACTACTGCAAATTACCAACTTTTCTCTGCAATATTCTAAAACCATATAATCACAAATCTTCAGTTTGAATTGGGCTGTACAGGAATAGCTAGTCATCACATTCAGTATTTTATGAGCAAGCTAAAGCTCCCTTTTTGAGTTTCTTCCCACTGAAGGACATTTTGGTACCAAGGACAATCTTTACTCTGGTCTAGAATAGAGTCTAGAGACAATTCTGTGTGTCCTTTGGGATTTTGTGACAACCACACATTATTATATATACTATACTCTACTATACATACTACTAGTTTATTTATATATTTTATCTTTGTGCACTACTAGTTTATTTATATATTTTATCTTTGTGCACTAAAAATGAGGGAAAATTGAACAACTACATACTTGCGACATGTTTTTCGCTTGACTGGCAATTTTCACTATGAATGAATGAAGTTGTGTGCCTTGAGATTTTGACTTGCCCATTGGTGTGCCCAGGAGACAAAAAGTTTGAAAATCTCTGGACGATATTGCCTGGACATGAAAAACTGAGATTGTACCAGACCCTTTTGCTAAAACTGAGATTGTACCAGACCCTTTTGCTAAAACTGAGATTGTACCAGACCCTTTTGCTAAAACTGAGATTGTACCAGACCCTTTTGCTAAAACTGAGATTGACCGTTTTGCTAACAAACTCCTGAGGATGCAGCTTCTCTCTGCATGGGCTGATTAGATCGGCAGTGCATTGTAGGAGCAGGTGATTTCATTCCCTATGTAGACGGTCGTTGCAAAGCAGATTAGAGTCGATGATTGCTCCTCCTCAGTGATGGATCCCATGATAGGACAGGGCACTATCCACTGCTCCATGGTCAACTTTTTGTACCCAAGGCACACCCAATGAGCATGTCGAACTTGAAATAAATCCCACTGAAAATAAAGGATGGAGGTACACATTGTCATTTATTGATAATAAATAAATGAGAATGTGTATTTGAGCCAGTCTTGCATCTTTTATTTTGGAGTGCTGCTTTTTCCACTTCGGTGGTATTTGTTTCAAGTTATATTTATAGCTGAGCACCCACTACCTAAACAAAAAAGGCACACAGAGGAATCGCACCTGCTTTTTTCCCCTTGCCGGGCAATCTATCGCTCTTATCACTCTGTAAACGTTTATTTAAATGTATTAATACTACATTTTAACCACTTTTTCATGCTTTCACTCATTTCATAAATAGCGAAAATGGCTCGCTACAAGTCACTCTCTAGTCTCTAGTCGCATCGCAGTGCGTTGTGAGTTTGTAGCTCTTCGATTTTGCCCCAAAATAGTGACGCCAGGTGAAAGTGGTAAATAAGTGGAATATGTATTCTTTAAAGGAGTAGTTCACCCCCAAAATGACTTTTTTTCTATTGATTACTCATGCCATGGAGACTTGAGTTCAATAATATTTTTTGGTATTTGTTGCATTCCTAAGACAAAAACGTAATAATAGGAAATGTACCCCCATTGATTCCGGATGGGGACCCAAATGCATTCCGGATGTCTGGAATCAATGGGGGTAAATCTATTGTAGTCAGATTATTGTCTTAGGAATGCGACAAATAAAATAGAAATACAAATAATAATATTGCACTAAAGTCTCCATGGCATGAGTAATCAATAGGAAAATAAAAACATTTTGGGGCTGAACTACTCCTTTAAAGTATAGAATTTCCCTCTCTGTGTTGGAAAATAATTGCACGCAAAGTACTGATAAAGTAAATCAAAAGATTATTCATAACTGGCTGTGTAGCATATATTACCATACTAATTTGTGGTAGCCACAAAATCCCAAAGCACATCTGGACTTAAATGGTAACCACTGCCACTGAACAAGAGGAGAGAGCAGCAGAGTAGTGTAGTGTGGTAGTAGTGCTTGCAGAAGCAGAGAGGGGAGTGTGTGTATGTTGGAGAGAGAGATAGAGTAATGTCCTCAGCCATAATCCTACTGTAGGTCACCTTCGGTAACACTGGCTGACACCATCGGCGACAGATCTCACATTCATTCGCCCTGCCGAGCCTGGAAGCACATGAGGGCATAGATAATATGAACCATGAATCCACAGCGCCACACTGGCTCAAGGACCTTGGCACCCGCTGAGGGCACTCTGAGATTTAGGTTAATATGCCCTGATGCCACGTGCAGCTTTGTTTGGCTTGAGCGAGGGAGGGAGGGGAGGGAGGGGTGGAGGAGAGAATAAATGTGCAGCGGCACCAACAGATTCGACACCTGTTCTCTCTTATTCTTAATCAGGGTTGAGATGAAATGGGAAGCTTGAGATGAAGTATTTAATTATTTATTTATTGCTTTCGGCACATCAAAGATTTCAAATATTATAATGCCTATTCATCTCATTCTATTTGTAGTGAGGTCTAAACACTGTGTGTGTGTGTGTGTGTGTGTGTGTGTGTGTGTGTGTGTGTGTGTGTGTGTGTGTGTGTGTGTGTGTGTGTGTGTGTGTGTGTGTGTGTGTGTGTGTGTGTGTGTGTGTGTGTGTGTGTGTGTGCATAGGATCAAAGGAAATGTGTTGCTGTTTTGTCACAGCCATTTCCTTAATTCCTTTATTCTGAATTGGCATGTGAGACCTTACCATGTACTATGAAGCTTTAAGATGTTCCCTACCTGTAGCTTGCATCCAAAGCGTCACTGCACATGCCTATGACCTTTCACTTAAACATTGTTATATATTATATTTTCAAGTGTAATTGTTTGGGGGCTTTTGCCTTTATTGATAAGACAGTAGACTGACAGGAAATGGGGGGAGAGAAGGGGAGTGACATGCGGCAAAGGTCGTCCGGACCGGGAATCGAACCGGCAACGCCGCCAGGCATCCATCCCTATGTGCCAGTGCCTAAGTGGTATGCGCCTGGAACAGTAGTCCAGCGGGCGCCCCTCAAGTGTAATTTTATAATGGAAGTCAATGGGGCTCGGATCAGGTTCAAGCCTTTCCCAAATGTGACGTCATAGTAGATGTGTCATAGATGTCAGACTGGGTAGATACGCCGTCATTAGATCCCGTCTTGCTTTTTTGACACACGGGTCCCTTTCATGCCTAATCGGGTTTGACGTTTTCCTACTTTTGTGTTCTGATCTCAACCCTGCTCCAAACACATTTATATTATGCCCTATTATTTCCTCATTGTGTTGATCAGTAAAACTGATTCGGGAGTTAATTGAACCGATTGTTTTAAAGAAAATAATGGATTTAAATACAATTATCACTCAAAATGTTCAAAAGTAGCCAAAATAACATAGTATAAAATTGGACTTTAAACTTTTGTAGACTATAAAATATTAAGAATATAAAAAACATGCTTCTCAATTATTCCTGCTCCTACAATGAAGAAATTAAAGAAATATTGAAGAAATTCCATAAATTAGAGCACAAATGTAGTGAAAATAGCTGAGTTCACAACGTGGCGTGAAGCCTAGTTTGGGTCCCGGGCATGTGGGAACCACTGGCCTAGAGACTTATTTAATAACTCTTAACAATAAACCAGCATATGTGCTTCAGACATCAAAGCACCTAGTCAGGCACTCCTGTTTACATAAACAAGCTTGTGACATGACATTGTGTGTTGCCTTGTGTGTGTGTTTGTGTCCGTCTTGCGTGTGTTTGTTTTGTGTTGATCTGCAGATACAATGGCGAGTGGGAGCAGGGAAAGGAAGCTTTGGAGGACCTCTTGTACAGAGCCCAGCTGGAACTTTACTCCCAGCCCCTCCTGGTAAGAGATTATAGACCACAGTTTCTCAAACACTGGGTCGGGACCCATTTGTGGGTCGCAGACATTTTACGGGTCCCTTTATTTTTGGTTCCCTATTTTTTAGTTTTTAATTGTGGGCTCGCCTGAAAGGCGAGAACACTATGTTATCCTCATTATTGTGGGCTCGCCGAAGGCGAGAACACTATGTTATCCTCATTATTTATTAAGTGAGTTCCGCCGCATATTTCCACAGCAGACAGTCTGCATTTTCCGCCGCAGACAGTAGAAAGGCAGAGCCACTAGCCAATGAGGTGGCATGATTGTATTTGAGATCCGTCGCAGACAGTATAAAGGCAGGGCCCTTAGCCAATGAGGTGTAATTGAGGTGTGGAAGCAGGAGTATTGGTTGAGCTTCACATGACAGTTAGTGACATGAGAGTATAGTCACGAGCGAGCCCACACTGTTTCGTAGGAACAGTTAAAAACAAAGTTTAATGGTTTTCGTTTCAGTAATTCCATGAAGAAATAAAATACAAATAAATCGATCTATTTTCACTAGTTTGGGTCCCAGGCAAACGACTAATCTCTGAGTCTCTACCTTTTTTTTAATAGTTGAATGATTTTCAAAACTATATTTTTATACTTATAGTGCTCAGTGTGAAAGGAGCTTTTGAAGGTTCCTTGTTGGGGTTCCAGGGGGTCCCCAGCTAAATGATTGATAGTGACCAAATGGACCCTTACTGTTCTCCATTTGTTTCCAGTTTTACACTCTGAGTTTACAAATGGAAACAAATTTGTAGAGTCTGAATTACTGTCTAATGCATATCAAACTGGGGGTCCTTGAAGTAAAAAATACAAGAAAGTTTGAGAATCACTTGTATTGACACTCAGTTGACACAAGTCAAGTGATAACTTTTGCATCTCATGTGATCCTAGAACCCCAGTCACAAATCGCCATCGCTACTGTACTGATACTGTACAGTAGATAGACTGTCTCGGGCCTCTCGGCCATTTGATTTCTCTTCAGTTCAACATGAGCCCGATTTGAAATCAATAGCCACTAACTGAATTGTAGTGATGTATTTTTTGTGTAAGCGTCTGTATGTCTTATGAATAAATACATGGAATGATAATTACATTTTATGTTGTACAGTATGTATGCTCCTGAATCGCCGCACACCACCCTCTCCTACCCTGAGGCTAGCTAGGAGAGTGGCGGGCAGCGATTCAGGAGTCCCGGGTTGGTGTTTTTGGCTAGACAGCACTCTCGCATCACATCGTATGCTTGTGCAAGAAGCACATCTCTGTATTTGTTTCTGAACTGATACCTAGAATTGGATTGAGATCTACAGTATGTTCACGTATCTCTTTGTCTGTGTCTGCCCTTGTCTGTGTCCCTGTCCCTGTGCGCATGCGCATGTGTGTGTGTGTGCGTGCGTGCACCTTTCAGCTGGGAAATGCCATGAAGAGCTCGCTGCCCGCCAAAGATCCTGAGGAGCCACGGGGGCGCAAGGTGCTCCAGGTGGAGGTGACACCCACCGTCAGACGCATCTCCATCTCGGCCATCACCACCGCCTCCATACGACGACACCGCTGGAAGAGAGAGGGTAAGGCCCACCTCTCTAAGCCACCAGTAACTCCAGTTTATAAGCACAGTGTCCTATGGACATTTGTGGTGCTCTCACAGGTTCTGACGGAGATCCGGATAAATGACCATGTCCAATCGTACTCATTGTTCATATTTTTTGTGTAGAAGTCGCAAACTATAATGCTACAAGATGGCGGGAGCTTGTACGTAGTGGAAAGATTAATGCTGTGAAGTATTACGTGGAAAGGATTTGAGACTAGAAACAGGGGTGCAATTTTATACTGTGAAACTACAGCTGTGCCGTTTCAACTCTTCTGTATTTACTGCTCTTTCCCTGAAAATGTCCTGCAAATGTATTTTTCCCACAGGTTTCCTTCCCTGTTTTGCCTTTACATTTTGTATGGAGAATGGAGCTTATTTTTTAAACCACTCCATTCCCATTGAAAAGCAGATTCCACCTTCATAGGTATATTTAAACTTGGAAGTCAGAAGGTCATAAAAATAGCAAAAATAGCTGATCTACAAGCTCAATGTTCTGCAAATCCCCAGAAAGTCTACTGTCTTGCCAATAGCATGACACGTGAAGTTATTAAATGGCACATCTGTATGAACACTTTACACAGATGTGCATTCAGCTCTATCCTATCCAACAGATTAATCTCACCTCTTAAGACTCAACCCATTTTGATATTTTATTCTAGTAATCAATTGATATAAAATATGAAACGGTTAGATCAGCTTCCATAAACTAAACAAAACTAAACAAAAATATTATTATATTCCGGTTCACTGTGTCAGTTAATATGGATCTAGGCCGGGACGGCGTCATCCAGCGGACTGTGACCGCGCCGAGGCCTCAACAGGCCAAAGGCTTCGCTGCCACTAAAGGAACACATGTCCCCCTATCTGTGTTGTTGACTCCCAGATTGTTTTGACTGCTCAAGCGACGGAGAGCTCAGCCTCGTGGTCAGTCCTCCTAGCCACACCTGGTACCCGCCGGCCATCCCCGAGAGAGGAGGGCAGACTCAGAGTCAGCACAGCAGCAGCGTCGTCGTGCCCCCCGTCACCATCGAGGGTAGGGGACAGGGGAGGATATGCCACATGCTCAGGACAGGGAGGGTCTCGGGAGGAGGTGCCCCTCCGAATTTCTACCCATTCCGTCCCCCCGTCTTCCTCCTCCCCCCCGACTCAGGGGTTCTGATTGAGCATTGACGCTATCCCCATTACGGCTGCCTCTTCACTTACCCAGAGTATACTAACTCATCCAGTCTGAGTGCTTTCTCAACAACCACCCCCCACTACCAGATCACTATAAATTGTACTGAGAGTGGAAGAGTCTATTCTGGGTTTGCAGGAAGTGTGGTTCGAGGCCATTTTGCATGGGCCTACCATCATGTCATGTCCTCGCTCTTTGAACCTTGCTCGTGTCTCATGTGACCCACCAGAGAGCGTTGCCCTTGTCACTCACTGAGCATGTGCGGTGCGCGGCCTGCTACATGACCCCATCCGGTGGGCTCGTCTGTCAGTGAATGCCTTTAGACTCAGAGGGAGACCGTAGTATAATGATTGCAGTGAACACTTCTTCACATTTGATCATTGGTTTCGTGGATTTATCGTTTATTGTCCTTTTTTCCCCCCTTTACATTTGTTTTAATGGGCAAAACGATTGTCCCACCTACAAAACTCATAAAAAGCACTTTCTTTGCTACCCCTGGTGGCAGAACTGTGCCACAACAAGCCTTGGATCACTCCGTCCATGAGTAGCCATCTGCTCTGCCCATCCTACCGGGAGAGGCAATCTGCGTTTGTTTAGTTTTTCCCAAGTATGACAATCTGCTTGTTTGCCAGTTTTGAGTTCAGCTATGCTATATTTTATTTTCTATTTTCGTTTCAGTTTAGCATCAAGCTCAGTGAGTGAGAATGAGCCCTTTCCTCGTGCCTCAAAGCATGTGCATGTGACAGCAAGTTGAGAACGTTGAAAAGGGGAAATTAACCCGTTGCGTTAAAGAAAGGAAGACAGTCTACTTATCCAAATGCTCAACTCCTGCACTCTTTTTTATATATGTTGAAATGACTGAAAGTCGACCTATTCCAGACTTGTGGTCAGTTCCTGTCTGATTGTCATCTCCTTCCTCATCCTGCACATGCTGTTTGAATGAAACTGTTCATTTCTGTTGAAGATTCCTCTGGTTCAGTTTCATTAGCGTGGAATTACTGTATGACAGCGAGCTATTTGGGAACTGTGGTGCCTGTGGTTGACCGCTGTGTGAACACTTCTGCTTTCAAAAGAAAGAAGTGAATTGTTTGGGGAACTCAAAAGTAGAGTTGTTATAAGAACACACTCTTTTCTATTTAACCACTTAAGCATTATATCGTCACTGTCGGGCAGAAACCTCGTATCTCCAAGTTTAAAATGTGTACATTTTTTCGCAAAGTAAAGCACTGCTTCATCATATGGCCATCGCACAAAAGTAGTGAAAACAGCTGATCTACAAGCACACAACGCCTCGCACCGCGAGGCGTTGTGTGCTTGTAGATCAGTTTTCACTAGTTTAAATCATTTTAAAAATGATAAATACAAAACAAATGGTTTTGGACATACAAGGTTTCCACCCGACAACGACGATATACTTAGTTGACCAGGGTCCCCCAGCACTCTCTACTTGTTCCACAATTTCTTTTCCCCTCTACACCAGATCTCAGCTAAAATAACCAAATGTTTGCCGCAGAATGGGGACGCTAGGGTTCATGTGGCTAGATTGCTTTGTAATGCTTTGAACAGAAAATCTTCAGTTACTCTTTTTCTTGTGATGGGGATTGGTAATATGGACTGTGACAACAGCTTGCAGACTAGCCCTTATGGCCTCCCTGTCTGTCTGTCCCTTTAATGGAGTGCTATTGATCTTATGAGAAGGTGGAGTGGACTGGCCATAACGCTTTCCTCGATTGGAACGACCAGTCCCTTCTGGAGTGCGGCAGGGAGAGCATGTGTGTTCCTCGTCTTACTCCTCCTCGTCTTACTCCTCATGCGCATGTCATTCCAAGCCCTCTATTCTTTCCCTCTTTTTATTTATTTGTATTCTCCATCTCTCTGGTTTCCCCCCTGACTGCCTGTGGTGACCTGACGTCCGTCCAGTCTTGCTTGTTCCAGCGCTGCATGATGGAGGGAGACAGTTGATCCTCTCGTTCCTTTTATGCTTTTTAACTAGCTTTTTCCTTTCCTTCCCCGTGCCTGTTTCAGTAACATTTCTGTCTTCATTTTGATCAATTTATATTTCTTACAGCTTTCAGACCATGGACCCATTGATGGATTATAAAAACATTGTTGTTTACATCAATTTATGCCTGTCTGGTGCCGGCGTTTTTATTTTTTTAATTTTTTTACAGTTGATCAGGAAAAATAACTTTTTATTTCGATTTTATTATGCCAGTTATGCTCCAAAACAATGCCCACTTCCCCTCCAAATATGGCAGCGGAGGTGGTAAATGGAAATTTTCAGGGATTTGGAACATGATGATGAGACTCAAGGTTAACACGTACCCTATTGGATTATACTGCATAGCACTATAAGGACCTAATTAACAGAGCGTGATCTGCTCTGAATGTAATTATGAGCACTGACCATCTAGGAGCGGAGGCATCTAATGTTGTCCCCTAATTTACCCCACATTATTTATGAACATGCACTGATTCATTACTTATCCAGTTTAATCAGGGGCGGACTCTGGCTTTTGTGATTAAAATGACAGAGAACGAAGAGCTAAATCTTTGCCCTTTCCCAGGATCATAGTGAAAATTGTACTTTTGTTGTTCAATTAATATAAATTGGCCTTGAAAGACAGCAGTTAGTTGGTAAGTATTTCTGTTGATGGTAGATTTAGCCTGGTTTATAATATTTGAGACGGTGAACCACCCAGCCATGACTAGTCATTTTTGATGATCTTGAACTTTTGAAATGTGAGTTGATATCCTGTACTCGGATGAGGTTGAAGTGAAGCATTGTTATTCTTTTAAACTTTCATTTAACAAGACCACTCGGCGTTGGTGTCAAACTCAACCTTTCCTAAATCTGAGTCCCTAACCTCTCTTTGTTTATCATCTTATCCTTCATTTTTGTGTGTGGGTGCGTGTGCGTGCATGTGTGTGGGTGTACATTTCACGTGGTTACACACGTGTGAGCAGAAGGTGATGGCATGAGCGGCGGGGAGGACTCGTTCAACGTGAACGACCCGGACGAGGGCTTCTCCTCGGGGGCGTCCAACAGCAGCCAGCCCAGCGGCACCAAGGGAGGCAGTGGCGGCGGCGGCGTGGGCACCAGAGGTGGCAGCCTGAAGAGCAGCAGCAGCAGCCTCAAGAAAGCGGTGACGGCCCGCCTGTCTCGAGACAAGGAGAAGGAGAAGGAGAGGGAAAGGGAAAGGGAGAGGGAGGCGGAGAAGCAGCAGCAGCAGCAGCAGCAGCGAGAGGTGTCAACGGAACCTCAAGCACCACCAAGGAGGCATCACCAGAGGCAGCAGCAGTCCTCGTCCCCGCTGGCCAGCGTCGACGTGGACGAGATCGAACTCAGCCCTATCAAGAAGCACCTGAGCTTCCCCAGCGGGCACGCCCTGGTACGGACTGGCAGCACCTCGTCCAGCAAGTCCTTTGACTGCACGAGCCTCAATCTGAACGGAGGCAAAGGGGAGGAGGAGGGGGAGGGGGGCGGCCGGAGCTCCGAGGCGGCCGGTGGACTCCTCACCGGCGGTGGCGGCTCCCACCGCCATTCCACCATCAGCCTGAAGGAGGAGCACTTGGTCAGGCCGGAGGAGGCCCAGGACTTGCTCTCCCCCGGAGCGCCCCTTACCAAGCAGTCGCGCTCCCCCAGCTTCAACATGCAGATCATATCGCAGGTGTAATGTACTGGGGCTGAGGGGAGATGCAGGTATACATACATACACAGTCACACATTCTCTTTAACAACCTACACACACACACACACACACACACACACACACACACACACACACACACACACACACACACACACACCCCTCCACTCTGGTATTTGTCTGGATATTCTAAACACACTAGTACCTACCTACCTACGCTGGTTACTTTGAGTGAGTGTCGTTGTGTGTGTGTTCGTGTTTAATGTACGTACAGAGAGGAGTGGTCTTTGTCGTTATCCTCAGATGTTATCATCCACAGTCACTGGATGGGGGTGGAAGGGTGGGTGGGATCTTTCTTCAGAGAAGGCAACAATTGTAAAATGTCAGTCAGTGGACTTGGACGGCTTCCAAGTCCACAAGACCCACATTCTCCTTTTGATTCTCCAAACTGAGCATTCCTGCCCCTGCGGCAAGCCTTCACAGGTCCCAGAGAACAACGTGTGGTGGTTAGTGAGAGAGAACGGAACACAGTACCTACGAGATACTGACGGCCTGCAACATTTCAGATATGTTAAGTTCCTGACTGAATCAGTCCATTTTGTATTGTAATCAGCAATAAGACTTGCCATTGCTCAATGTGAAGAAGAGTGAGGATCATTGTTGTTTCTCTTGTTGATGTCTGGTCTCGTATAGAATCTGACCTGAGGACTATCTCCCCCGTTCTCTTTTTCTGTTGGTTTTTAAATGTTTATTTTGACAAATAATTTTATGGACATGATTGCTTTAAATATGTTTGCAACCAAGCAGAATCACAATCCAAAGACAGTAGCTTGTTTATTTATTTATATTTTTTTGTTCATTTTAATGACTGACATGCTTTGATTTTGACCTGGACCCAAGTCAATTCTCTAGGCTTTTACCTCGTAAGCTTAATTTTCTTTGGAATGAATCCTACGCATTTGATCTCTGGTCATTTTCAAACTATCGATGCTGTTATGAAATGAAACTGGAATGTGTTGAGCGGTCGACCATGTCAGTTCTAAGCCCAACAAATGGACAAAATGGTGGGATTGCATCGCTGCTGGGCAGCTTTCAGAGACCCCAGCATGACAGTTAATCATGCCAATTGATCAAATATCTTTCAAGGTCCTCTGGTAACTTCTCATCAGGTTTGAAGAAACTACAATGAAAATGATGTTGAGAAACTTTAGAAAAGAGAAGGAAAAAAACACAGATAAGTGCAAGACAATGACTTGAATCAAAGTTAGATTATGATATGGTTCAGTGTGTGTGTGTGTGTGTGTGTTTTTTTTTTTATATATATTATGAATTGGTCCTTCCATCTGAAAGCACGTGTCCTGTTGGTTTGTCAGTCCATGGAAGAAGCGGATTTTCATGTGGCAGTGTATGATTTTTAAAAATATTGTGAATGAAATGTCACCCTCTGGAGGTTGCATTCGGCACCCCCATCATTCGGTCTCTATGGCGATCATCCAGTGTTGTGTATCTTGATTGGATGCTCATGAAAAAATGTTGTTCTACCTCATTGTGTATTCACACCTGTCTCCCAAATCTCATTCTGTTCAGAGGCGGGGACTAACCTCCCATTGCCTTTGAAGCAGCAACCACTGGAGAATTATACAGGTTGGGAAGGAGAAGTGGGGACCAAAACAGTTTCACACACTACAGCTGTAAGGACACTGTAAAGAGTTGTAACTGTGTCTTATCGAGGCCTCGTGCTTTAGTTCAACCACATTATTCACAAAACCTAGCCGCAAGATAAAAATAAGTACAACTGTACTGTATGTCTTCAGGTTTGATTACATTTTTGTTTCTCTTGCCGGTAAATGTTAAAAACACCTAAATTGAATTATCATGATTCTTTTTTAAATCCCTGAATATATCCGGATTTTCTTCATAGTCATGATTTTTGAAAGTGCAATTCCCCTCCCAGATATGCATGGATGTTCTCTGTTGTTAAAATGCCTATCTCTGTGCACAGCATTCTGTAGTGCACTCTCCAGCCTGCGTGAATTGACCGTAGCGTGCTTGTCTGCATGCATTGTGCGCTGTTGAAGCTCTGCTGTTTCAGCCACTCCCTGAAACTGAAACGGCCCGCAAGCCAAACCCCGTCATGTCCTGTCACAGGCTCCTCGTCTTAGCCAAATGTGCCAATACACAGTCTCTTACATCCTTTTTGTCTGTCTTAATTCAAATATTGTTTGTCCTTTTCATTTTTCTTTTTTCTACTAGTCTTATGTCAAAGGTTAAAGGACAAGTGAGATTTGATTTCACAGCTAAATGTGCCCTTACATGCAGCTCCACTGTACTTTGTTTTCTTTCTGCTGTGTGTAGTTCTGTGCTACTCCCTTTTGACAAGCAAAATTCATATGGTTGTTAAAGGGTGCTTTCACAATCACACTGAAGCTTTGCTGTTCATGTGCAAGAGCATTCAGAGCCAGTTGCTTGTTATCGATGTCGGTTTATGCATTGACATTTACATTTCTAGCTTAATATGCTTATATAAAAGATGGATGAAGGGTTCTGTTAAATGTAAAGAAAAGTCACTTTGGTCCACGGTTATCATTGGAGACATCGTCATGGCCCGTAAGCTACTGCTGTATAGACCTGTTTGAGTCCTCTGTGTGTGTGCGCGCTTAGCCATATAATTTACGGATCGCAATTCGCTTGGACCTCATCATCCATTAGTCTAATTTTTACTTTGTTGTGCTGACTGAAAATCGGTTATTTTCTAAGTATAGAATAGGCTATGCAGTCCCCCACTGCTTGGCTGACTGTCCAAACGAGGGAGTTTGTGTTTATGTTTATGAGCGGTATATGAGGCTCCCAATACGCAATGCTGTAGTTACCAGATACACACACACGGCTGTCATCCCTGTGTTTGGTCATAATGAACGCTGTCCTCATCTGCTGTATTTCGCTGTGAGTTGAGTGGCGCCTTTTGCTGTTCGAACTGGTGACGTATCTGTGTCCCTGACCAAGGTAAACAGTGCCATGTGGTGGCAATGTATGTCGACTTGGTGTAATGGATAGAAGAATATCTGTGTCTTGTGTTAAAAATGCATGTGACCAGGGTGGGAAATTAACTCTAGCCACAAGCCAGCCAATTTGATGGTCAATTTGAACCACTGTGGCAAGTGACCATCTTTTATTTAGGCATCCTATTTTTATGTGTTTTAATCCAATGACCCCCCCCCCCCCCCCCCCCCTGGCGGCCGTGTTGCATCATGGGATATGTAGTGTTCTCGCTCACCAGCGGCCGCAGCAGCAGCAGCACCTGTTTACCTGGTAACCAGGTAACACGCCCCTGGACGTGATAACGGGGCCGTGGCACCGCTGCCCCATAATTCTTATCACGTTCCTGGACATGTTTAGCAACGGAAGTGTTGAACGGGTGGCACCTGGCACAGCTAACCTGTAGGAGTCTGTACTAGTGCAGTGACAGAGACCTTCCCTCAACTCCAGCTTCCCTCCAGGGGACACGGCCAGTAGTAGGCAGGAACTTTACCCCTGCCCCACCCAAACACCCCCCACCCTCCTGGTTGGTGAATTTCATTATCCACTAGTAGCTACTGTGTCTGACTGACTGGCTAAATAAAAGGTTGGTTTCCCGCCCTGCATGTGGTATGTGTGGGGTTTGTTTTCATACAGTATGATGCACTTTATTCCAGTCTTTTAACAACCTCTCTCTGGTTATTAAGCGATATAATATAGCGATAGATGTTGTGTATACACTCAATGCAGGGTTTTAGTCTCTTCAAAAGTAGTAAATATAAGCGATGTCACAACACAAAGCTTTTCTTTCTTTTAAAACACAAATTATGAGATTTTATTTATTTTTTCTTTAAAAACCAAAAAGGTCAGGAAGGTCTCAGGAGTCTTAAGTTAGTCAAAATGCCACAGGTCAAATCTGGCAGCACAAAAAAAAAAAGTTTTTGAGGTCAGAATTGATTCTATGCAACATGTTTTTTTTTGTTTTTGTTTTTTTGGTCCCATTTTGTCATTATACTGAACCTCTTTGTGGCGGGAGGGTGCAGACATCAGAGGTCTGCAAGCGTTTGAACTTATTTTTTTAAAGTGTGAGGTGTCCTCAACAGCGCCATGTTTTCGGTCCGTTCATACAGTATAGTGCACCCACTGTTGAGGTGTTGCGTGGGGAGAGGGAATTTTCTGGCACACGGATCCTGTGTGGTGTGTGAATCCAGAGGACCATCTATATGTTGTGTATTTGTCATCAGACTCTCCCACAGAGCCACGCTGCGGCTCCATGCTTGCCACTCTTCCCTACACCAGTTCGCGTAGCTCCCCCGCCTCCCCGTTCGTCTTCCCCGTCTGTCACCATACCAAAACATTATTACACCACGATGCAAGATGTAATTGTAAATGAAATCGTTGTGATTAACAATTTAACTGTTTTTAAATTGGGGGCGTTGGGCTCTAATATTCCCTATATTTCTATCTTTGAAAAAATAGAGATGTTTATTTTAATTTTAATGCAATTAGGTGCATGTAGTTTATATTTCTATCTACTGTATCTTTGAAGAAAATAGAGATAGATAATTGTCATTTTCAATAATGCATGATGGGGTGGTTCTCAAAAGTATTTGCAACGACCACCTTACAGATCCATTTGGTTCATGCTTTATAATGTTCCAATGTTCAATGACAAAAACACCTTTAAATTGTTAATCACAACGATTTCCTTTACGATTACACCTTGCATCATGACAGTGTAATGTTTGTGTACGGTGACAGACGGGGAAGACGAACGGGGAGGCGGGGGAAAGGAGGGGGGGGGGGGGGGCTACGCGAACTGGCGTAGGGAAGAGAGACAAGAGGCTCCCACAGGGACTGGACTCAAGGTGCATGTCAAGAGCCCTCTGTCAATGTGCTGCTTTGTGGCTCCCGAGACGTCAAGTGTATGGAAAACAAAATATAAACCGATTATTCGATGGGGATTTAATCAAATCTAGAAGCTTCAAAGCGGAAGCTAAAAGATGTGAAAACACTGTACCATTTGATGTTGTATAAATGGAAAGAAAGACTTATTTTAAATCTTGTAAATAAATGTACAAAGAGTGAAAGCAAGATGACTATTAAAAATGGTGACCATTCTGAGATGTAGAGAGAAATTAATCTGTATATTGTTGAATAAATATTGTGCCGTAAGGGACATGTGCTTGTGTTGTCTTGGTGTCATGTTCTTGGAGACTATTATGCTAAAATTAGGTAAATAGCTAATGTAATTTGTTAGCTGAGCTTTTGTGGATATATAAAGCATTAACCGAATAAATTAGTATTTTGCCAGCGTTCAGTAGGGAAACGGGTTACTTAGGATGAGCTGAAAAACACTTTCAAAACATAATCGGTGGTCATGATGTATAGTTAAAGGTAGGGTAAGTGATTTCATTTAAGTTTCAGTTTTCATGTAGGTGACAGGTGGGGGCCTTCTGCCAATCATGATCAAGTGGGTCCCGCCCCCACTCGACCATGATTGGAGGAAGGCCCCACTCTATCCTGATTGGAGGAAAACCTGTCATCCAACAGTTTTGGTGGAGCAACTGAAAACTGCCCTTTTCTCCTCACGGGATAAGGCTGAAGTCCAAATATGGACCAAAAACTCTGATAGTAGCTAGTACTATCAGAACATAGACCCATTTTGTTATTATTTGAATTAAAAATTAAATCACTTACCCTACCTTTAATATATGCTACATACTGCCAAACAAATGCAAGCATGCATACACCAGTACTAACCAATATGATGAACACCTGTCAATCATAATGTGCTTTTATGATCATAGCCCTATGATATCATGCTACTAGAGGGTGGTGATTGTTGAATATCAGCAAACACTGCTGCCACATCTTACAATTAATTGCTATTTAACAGACTGGGATCAAAAGTAACACCCAGTCATTCTAATCAGAATCAAGCCAGAGGGATGAGACCTCTTATGCCCATGCTCAGTGGGGTCCTCTCTCTGCCTATGGAAGGGTAGAATGATCATTTCATCTCAGCAGAGGTTTTCAACACAATTACTTAAAGATGTGCTTTTATTTGAGATAGTGTGAGTGTGTTAATATTTTCACAGTGTTACAATTGCCCCCAACCACTGTTAGAATTGCCCCCCTTATGGGGTTAACACTCTGACTTCTTGCATTAAAAGTTATATTTTAAATCTTGTCCTTGCTAGTGAAAGCTTATAAATTGTATTAATTAGGCGACACATGTTTCTTATATCAAAAGATGACTAGGGATATTTGCAGTAGTCTGTGAATTATAAAGGAATTTGTAAATAAATTAACGCCAGTCTCCCCTACACTAAAATATGGTTGAGGCAAGAAATGGGCAATGCAGTAAACAAACATTTACTTTGTTTGATATTTTTGATAATCTTTATATAATTTGTTCATCAATGTGACATCTAGGCGGTTCATGGGGAAGATTTTAACTTTTGTTCCGGACTTTTTTGATAGTAGCCTACAGTGGAGAGACAGGAGGAGATAGGGGAGTAGGCCTAATGTGCAGAAAATACCCAGAATCGAACCAGTAAACTTTACTGGTTCAAAGCACTTTGTATTTCATGGGGAAATAGAGAAAGCCAATGCATCCTCACCAATAGGCAAAGGTGTTAAACAAAAACCTCAAGTTATTAAAGTTTTTATCATTAATGTCTTTTATATTATGTATGCCGAGCGAGTTTGGGGTGGATGATCATGGATCTGATTACCGTAGGAGAATTTAATATTGGCCAATTTAGGCTAGGTGTTTATTTGTTAATAAAGCTACTATTGGTTTGTATGTGATTCAGAATGTGATGAGCTGTAAGGTTCCGTTTTTCATTCTGACTCCTTTGTCTCCATCAAGTGGACACATTGGATATTACAGGTTTATTTTTATTTCATCCTTCTCTTTCACCTAGTCAAAAAATCCTTTAGGAAAATACAATTTAAAATCATGTTACCTAACCAGTTCAATTGGACTCCTATACGGAATTATTTTCTATAAAATAAATGTTATCTATGTATTGATATAGCACAAAACATTGTGAAATTTGTGTTTGCTCTCTGGGCAATTATATTTTATTATCCACTTAAACCCCAGCATCCATATTGTGGGGAAAGCCTTTGCTGAAAATAGCCGATTGACAAGCTGTCGATCGACAGAGAACTGAAAATACACTAGAATAAAGCCCTGGGGGACTCCGCTCAGGTTGGAAATCATGTATATTTCTATTTTAAATGGTGCCCCATTCATAAGGAACATGCAATTGTGGGACGAGTAGTATGAGGGTTGTGCCAAGACTGCCCACTGTATGAATGAATGAATGAATATTTTATTTCCGTGTCTGGACAACATTTGACCCATCCCATATGGGATTATCAGACACATCAAATACATACTATACATGTAAACAAAACAGACATTCCAGTGTGAATTCCACCAACAGCTAAATATAAAGAATACAGTATCTCACAGAAGTGAGTACCTTACAGAAGTGAGTACCTTACAGAAGTGAGTACACCCCTCCCATCTCTGCAAACACTCAAACGTCTGCAGAGATGAGAGGGGTGCACCCACCCCTGCGATACCCTACATCTCCATAGACCGCTTTCTTGTTTACAAACATTGAGACTAAATGCACAGCTGAATGTATCATGTAATCAATTCCCACCAATCCCCAAACCTGTTGTTTTGGGGAGCGCTGCATGGTTTCTATTTATTGGCTAATTTTGGTACCGACCCATCAGTGTGACGTGGACCAGAAACCCGTCTATATGGCCTGCACATAGCACAAAAGTCAACATTTAACTTCACCTATACTACTTCACTGTATGTACCCTTTGTTATATTATCCCGTACAGTCAGTATACACGACACGTATGCCCAAATGTGGATGTAGTTCAGGCATTTGAACTAGCAGGTTACCGAGCATTCCCCGGGTTGTTGCATGGGTGAAATAGGCACACCGTACTTGGAGACCAGTCTAAGACATCAGTCATCTCCTAGTTTGAAACCATTGCCTCTGAATTCCAGTATTATGAAAGTTTTAAAAAGTAACATTTTAAAGTATAAAAAAGGAAGCTTCTCCCCCAAACAAACACACTACAATGTCATTATGACTCAGTCATAACCATAATATGGATTTCAATGCAAATGGTATAATTCAATCAATACAAAACAGACATATCAAAACAGTACAAGACAAGTAGTACAGGAGACAGAACAATTACGGTAAATATGGAAGATGACACCAGTGACAAATTGAGCTGATAATTACCCATGATTACAAGCTTCTTTTGCTTTAAGCCAACTCTTAAGGTTGAATTTTAAAGTCGAATAAACGTATAAAAGGGTAAAGGCCAAGAGAGATCTCTATATATGGGCATACTGGTCGGATTGGCGGTGATCCATAACAATACACAGAAAGGAGTTCCAAATGCTACGTCCAAATATGAAGTGTGTTGTCTAACCTCAATGTATCATCGTGGCATCAGGGCAGGCGCAAACAAATCAGTCATTTCCATATATGCTCACAAAAGGGGGCGTACATATGGCCATATACTGATTACATCAGCAAAATACTGTCCAATCAGCGCACAGCTGTGACACACCAAATTGGAAGACTTTGGGGATATAAATAACAGTGTATGAAATGGTCCTTTCAGATTTTCTGTACTAGGCTTCTGGTTGAAAAGGAAAATCACAAGAGAGAAATGTCGGCAGTAAAAAACTTGTGCCAAAGATGGCAGGGTTTTATGTGGGATTCAGAAAGGAAGGCATTCATGGGACGCACAGGCAGCAGCTGGCTTAAGATTATCGTGTTCTACACAGTACTCTATACATTCTTGGCTTTGTTCTTCTTTGTGACCATTCAGGTGTTGCTGAAATCAATAAACGAAAACAAACCAACTTATCAGAACCGAATCGAACACCCAGGTTTGTCACACACCCCGCGCTCCTCTGATAAACTTGAGATCTCCTTCGACGTGAACAATCCGGATACATATGTGGAGTACACCAAGGCCATTAAGAACCTCTTGGCATCGTACGAGGATGAGCGTCAGACCGAAGAGTCGAACTACGAGGACTGTGGAAAAGTGCCTGCACCCAGCAAGGCTCGCTCCCAGACACAGATGAATGCTTGCCGCTTCCACAAGCGTTGGCTGGGGGACTGCTCGGGGTTAAACGACGGCGACACTTTTGGCTTCAGGGACGGAAAGCCATGCTTGATCGTCAAGTTGAACAGGGTTGTCGAGTACACACCAGCAGCTCCTAAGAAGGGGTCACTCCCGGAGGCTCTCCATGCCAATTTTGACCCCAACCGGATTCCTATCCACTGCACCGGCAAAGGTGGGGACAATGGGAAGATCACAGAGATCAAGTACTTTGGCTTTGGTGGTGGCTTTCCTCTCCAGTACTACCCATACTACGGAAAACAGCTGCAGCCCCAGTACCT
Source organism: Nannobrachium achirus (assembly GCF_963921795.1). NCBI lineage: Eukaryota > Metazoa > Chordata > Actinopteri > Myctophiformes > Myctophidae > Nannobrachium > Nannobrachium achirus. Next base: position 22,983,530 of record NC_137829.1, read on the forward strand.
CCAGCCCCTGGTGGGCATTCAATTTGACATCACGAAGAACGAGCGCGTCCACATCGAGTGCAAAGTGTTCGGAGAGGGCATTGACAGTAACAGTGACACAGACCGCAACCAGGGACGCTTTGATGTTAAGCTCGGAATTAAGTCAGAATAGACATGACTAGGTTTTCTGGCAAAACAAAGACCCTTTAACTGCTTTACACTGGCTTTCTGTTTAAGCCAGTGGTTAGAATGTACTTTAATACATTCTAACCACTAATAATAATAAGATATACAATAAAAAAAGATTCATGTACTAAAAAAGCATCAAAATACTCCCATATAGCATATGGAGATCTGTTTGTCCTGAACTGCAGACTTGATGGAGTGCGAGTATCGAGTCGTCCGGATAGGCGGATTGTCCAGAACTGCCGATCAGACCAATATGACAACAAAGACAGATAGATGCAGATATCTCCATATATGGGCATAAAAGGGACACAGACAGTCAAACAGATACAGACATCTCCATATATGGGCACAAAAGGGATACAGACAAATGTGTGTACAACGACCAAACCTAAATGAATGAGGTTAGTGTTGTTAATTAGCCAGTATACAGTCCCCAACAGGAGGCTCGGAATGGAGCAGAAGAGAAACTTCCTGTGTGGTCAGGATGATCACTGCCCCCACCGTTGTCTGCATCGATGGAGCAACCTCAAGGATATGATGGCTGAACTGCAGGTACAGGTGGTGCTGAGGGAATAAACCTCCTCTAGCCATATTTGCACAAACAACCTACTGTATTGTGAAGGTCAACAATCTGAAACGAGTGGAAGCCAATAGCCGACTCTTTAAGGAACTCTCCTACGGTGTACTCGGTCGGATCCAATGGCGGACCTCATCGTGAAAAAGGTTTTCTAGTAGGCATATATCTTTTTTCCATTTCAAAAAACTAAATAAAAAAGTACAAGAAAGGAAAAACAAAAACGGGGCATATTTTCAAGAACATAAGTTGAACTACACAACATGTCTTGAAGGTGGTGTGCTACGAGTGCAGGCCCAGCATCCAGCAGACACATGCCCAGGCTGGGAGGCCAACCCCACCCAACCAGAAGATGAGAGCTCCACGATTGATTGATTGATTGATTGATTGATTGATTGATTTATGTAGAACAGTCAAGCTAAAAGGGTAACACAAATACTATTGTATTTGCCAGTATGTTGAGTTACACATACATTTCTTTCTGTATGACTACTATATCTTTTCAAGTGATCGTGGAAGGATACATTTCTAAACCACTTTTTCTTTCATGGTTTGACTTTCGCGGTGCGACAGGGTTTTTCTTTATTATTTTTTTTCCCCATAGGAAGAAGTTTAGCCTAATGTGTAAACAGGCCTACCAAAGAGGCTATCAAGGTGAGAGAATGAATGTGAGGAGACGAAGGACAAATAGAATGAAATGCTGTTCTTACAATAAGATTAAAGACAGGAAGAAGAGAGGAAGAAACGGAGGAGGAGAGTCCAATTATTTCAAGAAGAAATATGTTGTCAGAAATGTTTCTCCTTGAGGATTCAAATGTTAAATCTTCTCATTCATTTTGGTCCATGGACAGTACATACGTGCATACGTGTGATTTAGCTGTTAGCACGCACATGCGCACCAGTCTTCCTCCCCTACTATAAGAGATCGATAAAATAAGAAAATCGTTTTTTACGTGTTTTTTTTTTCTTCTTTTTTGTAACAGATGCAAAAGCATATTCAAAGTATTGCATACTTCCATTTTTATGATCTATCTAACAGAGAACACTGAGGTCACTGACCTCCTTGCTGTCCATGGAGGAAAGGTCTGTTCACCTCTCCCAACTGTTGAGAGGCCTGGAGAACCCACTGCTAACATCCCAGAGGAAGAGGGGAGTTCTATACTCACCCTGACCTGGTCACAGCTCTGCCTGTAGACTTGGGCTGGCACAGTCTATAAGACAGGGTCAGACACAAAACAGCCAGAGCAGCATGCAGGAAAGGAAGGCAATTAGAGACTGCAGGTTGAGCCACCTGTGTGCATGCTTCTCAAAACTGACCAGGAGGTGATGGTGGTATTGAGGACTTGGTTTTTACAGTACCATCGTTCGGATGTAGGCCAAGCGAAGGTTCTGGTCTACATTATTGCTCAAAGTGCCCAAAGTCTGTTGTACACCTATAGGGTCACATTGGCCAGGCTTTGCGCCCCGCTTAATGAAATTAACTCATATAGCACCGCTCACTTCACACTGGGTGTGATTTTCTTTAATTCTGTATAAAAAGATATTTGAATATGTAATTATATCATATACTACATTTAATAAATACAGATTGTTTCGCGGTTTATTTATTTTTCTTTTCACAGAATCAAAGGTTTTATTGCGACCGAAGGTCGCAGTATACCATGAGAAATGTCGTAGCTTGTCCTTCCGTACAGGAAGTGATGTCACGTGACATCACCTCATCAAAGATATACAGTATATCACTGGCCAGATGGCAACGACATGGCCCATATCTGTGTGGCTGGTTCAGATAGGGATCTCCATGTTTGGGCATAAAATATATTGTATGTATATGGATACATACAGTATCTATCTATAAATTAGGGAAACCTACGTCTGCGTGTTTACGCCCGTAGCCAATCATGGGCCACAGGCCATGGGCCCATAGCCAATCAGAGAGGGTTAAAGGGTGACGTCATAATATCAAGGCATATTTAAGAGCCATGAGAGGGGCTGTCAATGCCCGTAGCCAATAATATGTCCGATAAGCGTGGATTGGTGAGCTGCATATGACATTTTGGCCAACCAGACTATATAAATCCCCAATCTCCATGTTTGGTCAAGTTTCACGGGTGACATTATAATTGTGACCTCAATTTATTATTAATGAAGGATAAAATACAATGTCAGAGGGTAATATAAACTAGAAAGATGCTATAACACATTGGCCTTCGATCTTGACAAGTTTCAATACTTTTAAGAGATATAAAGAGGAGAACAAAGAGGCTGGTGTAATTCAACAACAAGTGAAAGAGCGTGTTCATCTCCAGAGGCTGAGAGGCTGTTAGTCTGCCAGCTCTACGCTGCCAGGGATGTATCTTCTGCTTTTAATACGGTGACTGGAAGCAAAGCAAAGCAAAGCAGCTCTGCAAAAGTTTTTAGAAATTAAAAGACAAAGCAGAGAGCCAAACTGCCGTGTCCTTGGGAAGATGTTTCTGCCTGTGTTGTTTTTATTATTGTATATATGTTGCCACTCGGACCAATTTTATCCCAACACAATATTGCATACCACTGTTACACCGACAATGTCCAAATTTACATGCCACTTATATCAAACTGCAATAATTATTTCCAGCCCCCCCTGATCAATTGCTTAGAGGACATCAAAATTTGGATGGAAGCAAACTTTCTACACCTCAACAATAATGAAACTGAAATCATCATTTTTGGAAATAATCCCACCTCTCCCGTAAATACCCTAGGCCCTCTCTCCTCCAACATCCACACCAGTGCAGAAAATCTTGGCTTTATTTTTGACAACAAATTCAAATTTGACAAACAGATCAGCTCCACCATCAAACCAGTTTCTTCCATCTCCAACTTTTAGCTAAAATAAAACCCTATCTCCCTCTTTGAAACTGTCATTCTATATGTGATTTTCAAAAGATGGGCTCCAAATTCTGTTTGCATTATGATCGTTTTGTATTATGAGAAACAAACCAAATAAAAACTATCAATGATCATTGGAAACATGTCCAAATGTCTTTTTCTACAAAGAAGAAAAAAAAGAATCCTGTATTCTTGGTTCTATTGGTTCCATTACTGTATTAATTTCATCCACTGCTCCTAATAGTTGGGATGGGTAAAGGCAGAGGACACATTTTAGTATGCAAATGGCCTTGTCAAATACTCCACAAACAACTTCCATAGTTCACATTCATCGACATAGTACAACAGCGCTGATGATAGTTAAAACAAAGTGGCAGTACGTCAGTCATTCAGCTTATGTATTTGCAACCAGGGGTGCCGCACCAAATTCTGGGCCCTGGGTACAAGGATTCACTGTGGGGCCCCTGTGCTTTAACTATTGAAAAATAGCAGATATACAAGCTCACAGCGCGGCACCGAGTGCCGCGCTGCGAGCTTGTAGATCTGCTATTTTTGAAAAATTCATGAAAATCTTTGAAAATTTCAAATCCTTCTAAGGTTTTTTTGAAAAACCTATGTTGTGATGTCAGTGGTTCTCAAACCTTTTCATGTGAAGGACCCCCAAAATGGTATGTATTTGGCCACGGACCCCCATCTCAAAATATTTAGTTCCAGGGTCCCCCCAGAAGCAAAATTTGAGTTACAAATGTTCGCTTAAAAAATACATACATTCAAAGATTTGCACACATTTTCACGACTTTTGAAAAATAGCAGATCTACAAGCTCGCAACGCGTGTGAGCTTGTATATCTGCTATTTTTCAATAGCTAAAGTATAAAATAATTAAGGCCCCTCCAACACCTTGGGCCCTAGTAACTCAGTCCCACTTTCCTACCCCTTGTGACCACAGACATAAAAAGGTAGACGCCTCTTCCGGCTCTCTGGTACCCGTCTCGCCTTGGTGGGCATTTTTGATTGACAGGCTTGGAATTCTTCTGTGTGCGTAAGGTCGGTGGGCAGGTTTGAATGGAAAAGTCCCGGAAAAGACGCGTTGTGATTGGCCAGTAGTGTTTTTGAGTGGCAGCCTGCCCTCGACACTTCCTCTTTTGAGCCCACCAAGGCAAGACGTGTCGCTCCAATCAACTGCAGTGGGTGGACGAGGTATCTAGCTTTTTATATCTGTGCTTGTGACGCCCCTGTTTGCAACACCTGTTTGATTCATCACATTTGTTTAAACGTTGGTACGGGAAGCAGCACATCGACTACAAAGTCTTGAACAAATGATGGGAGGTAAGAGAGAGGGATCCAGAACAACTTTGCGTCCCAGCCTGCTGAGTAACGCGTGCGTGGGTGAAGAGCCGTTAGGGCGTGTTGCATACAATTGGTCACTTTGGAGAGATCTGAACTGCACAAGATACCCATGGAGAAGTTCTGAGCTTTCACATCTGAGATCCACAGTATATATAAAACAGAAGAGGGATAAGGGACAGACTGTCAGTGATTGTAAAGTGCAATTTATAAGTTATTATTTATTTTTTTACCTGATAATACCATGTGTGGTTGCAGAGTATCAATGAATAAAGATGCTAATCAGTTTATTGCAAATTACATCCACTCACATTCATCAAAGTAGTTGGCTCCATAGGAGTCTTTGACTTCCTGAGGGAGGCGGTTCCAAAGTCTCTTCAGGTCTGCTTCAATGAGATCCACTCTAGTCAATTCTGTCTTGAAGAACCCTGGCTCAATGATGCTAACTTTGATGCCAAAGTGTTGCATGTCCCTCCTGAACAGAAGAAATTGGTAAGGTAAAATATATAATTTCGGTGCTATTCTATTCTGTCTGCAGGAATAATATTGGCAGAAATAAACAGAAAACAAAAAGACTTCCCCTACAAGACTTAAAGGACCTCTTCACCCATTTTCAACTTATCTTCATATAACTGGTCCTCACTCCTCACCAATACCATTTATGTATGTTGGAACTTGTTTTCAATGTAAGTTCAGGAGTAGAGAGACCACCCTGAGACCACCCTGTGCTTATCAGTCAGCATTAGTGAGGACAAATGAGGACCAATTATATGAAGATATTGAAGATAAGATTGAAAACAGGTGAAGTGCTCCTTTAAGCTATTATGGGTCACTGTTTTGTTTGACCGTGTGGACCGTGGAGAAGATAAGATGGCATTTGCGATCAAGCTTTATCAGCTGCTATCCACAACTTTCCAACATCCCATTGTGCATTGTGCAGAAGGCGAGCGGCATTTCCGGCGTCGCTGCCGAGTGTGATCTACAAGCTCACAACTGTTGCATCTGCGACGCGACGTGAGCTTGTATGTCTACTGTTAACCGGAAGTGTCGTGCAGATAATGCTACAGTAAAGTCTTGCGGAAACAGGTGGATAGGGCCTGCCAGAAAAATCCTGGGGAAAGTTAATATTACTTTTTTTCATATAATCCCTTCCTTGATTGATCAATCAAGAGATTAATAACCCTGCCTGCTGGGGTCATGTGATGTAGATTTGCGTGAGTAGTTGTGCAGTTAACATGATTGGCTGGGTTGATAGTGTAATGACCTTTGATTGATTGATTGATTGAAGACTTTATTAGAAGTTTGCATAGGAAAGAGTACAGTTTCATGACAGTACAGTTCACTGGTACAAGGTCTACTAAAAGGAGATCCTAGAAAAGACTAAGCTTATTTCCATAGGAAACCATTGAAGTATCTCATAACATTGAATGACAGACGGATAGAACACAGTACTCTGCAGTATATAGTCAGGAAAACAGCTATCATTTACATTGAAAGCTATTACTAACTAATAGGGCCCCATCTATGACAACACAAGTATTTTTGTCTTTGAGTGATACCTGAGGCTGTCAGAGAAGGCTTCCACCCCCCATTTGGACAGGCAGTAGCCTCCACCAGTAAGGGAAAGCCTCCCAAAGATACTGGCCACATTTACCACCCTGCCTCGTGCCTTCTTCACCAGTGGGAGAAACTGTAGGGTCACCTCAATGACGCCTATTAGATTGACGTCCAAAACCTTTGTGAAGTCCTCTAACTGCATCCACTCTGCTGGGCCAATGGGCAAGGACCTCCCAGCATTATTCACCAACCCCCACAGACCTGACAAAGACAAAGAAGAAGAAGATGGCTAACAGAAAGTGTTTAGCTATGACGGTTTTCTCTATTATGTATTTTAAGATTATTTTTTTTTGAAAGATGGTAGGCTTGCCCAAAGCCAGTATGAACTTTTGATTTGAAAAGGTCACCATCAAGGTCATGGACAACATCAATAATGGATGGGTGGATTGGTGAGTATCATCAGTATCCGAGTATCGGCTCCCCCAAAGGGGATGATTAGCTCGTAGGTTGAAAAGGTTGAAGGCATAATCAAGATCAAGTATAGAATTACATAATAGGCCATATTTCAGGTGGAAATGGCATATCTGGACAATACATAGTTTCTGTAATTATTATAATTCTTTTTTTGTTGTGCATTTTTATGCTCTATTGAGATAATCACAGTTCTTGGGAATTGAATACAAGATCGCTCGCCCCAATTCACACTCGCCTCTGGCGTTTTTCCACCGGAGCGGTCTCTGCCTGGTATTCCTAAATGTAACCTCAGTAAACTATTCGTCAACAGTTAAACCTAACCGTATTCCTATTACCCTCAGTAAAACTATGTCTAATCCTAAACTTATTTCTAACTTTATCCTCAGTAAAAACCGTACCACCTTGCGTTCGGCGTGAGGTTGGTTGAAGAAAATGAGGGCGAGTGTGAATTGAGGCGAGCGATCTGTTTACCTTGGGAACTCACCTCAGATAATCCACATAGGTTCTTAGATTCGGTTCCAAAGATACAAAATGTATCAAACAGAGAGCGGTCCATGGTCTTATGCATATCAAAATGTGTGTCCTCCTAAAAGGTTGAGAATTACTGATCTAGACCATTGGTTCTCAACCTGTGGGTCGGGACCCCCAGGGGGGATAGTTAAAATATGATTATTTTGGGGGTTATGGCCTGAAAAGGTTGAGAACCACTGATCTAGACCATGTTGTGCCCTATGTCCCAGGCTGCAGCGTGCTCCTACTGCTGACCCTGCAGAACCTTTCCACTCTCTCTCAGATGTTGTGACCTGAGCTAATCTTTGTCAGTCAGCACCATATACAGCAAATGCCCTGTGGACTATCGACCCAACTGGAGAGCCTGGAGTTCCCCTTCCACTCTCTGCTGTGTTTGTGTGTCCTCAACTGATCTGCATCAGACAAAACTAGATTCTATGGTAAATGTCTTGGGGACCTTGTGTTATCACATCAATATACAGTTCTACGAGTGCATAATTTGCTATTACTATGAGTACTACTGACGTTTTATGAATATTTAAAAAAGGATAACGTTTTGCATTTGTACAGTGTATTGCCAACTCTGAGATTTCTCGTGCCTGATTGTGGGATGAAGGCCAGGGTTTATTAATTTATTTTTTTAAAGGGAAACTAGGCAAGTCTGTGCATACAAAGACATTCCCCCCCTCCCCCTCCACTCTCTGACAGGCATCAAACTGGTAGCTGTCGTACACTGTCATTGATTAGAGAGATCACTAACAAGCACAGAATCAACTCAGTGCACAACCCCCTTGAAGTTTAAAGAGAGCACTTAAGAGCTCTGGCCGAGCTCCCCCTCCCCTCACAGACCTTTATGTCCCTGCAAGGGATGAATGTCAACATAAACAGTGGAACATCAGAAACACAATTTACAGCCAGAGAGATGTGTTTTTCTGCAAGGAAACACCCCAGCACAATAATATAGTGACGGAAGGGAAATTACTGTTAAAAAATGTATACTGTACATATATATTAAAAATAGTATTAAAGTTACCTAGTTTCCCTTTAACTGACAATTTATGTCTAGCTCCTGTTGTCCACCCGCCTCACCTCGCTGTCCGACCTCTGCTCCCACAAACTCCACTGCCTTCCTGATACTTGTACTGTCGGTAACATTTAACAGAAGCGTCTTGAGTCTGGAAGATGCTGCAGATGCTAAATCTGAAGCACCCTTTTCTGTGAGACATGCAGCTATCACGTTAAATCCCTTTCCATCCAGTTGTCTGGCCAGCAGATTTCCAAAGCCGCTGTCACAGCCTGTAATGAACACGTGCTTCTCATTGAAGGCATCAACCTTGTAGGAATCTCTCCTATACCAGACAATGACCATGACCATGGCCAAGATTATAAAACAGGTTGAGGCCAGGTGTGACAGGATTTCCTGCAAGAAAAAAGCCACGCAATGTTTTATGGTCGATGCATACTCCACAATTAGCGACGAATTTATCTCGGTTTGGTTCTGAATGACGTCATATTGTAGTTTAGACCGAGCCGAACCGAACTCTAAAAGTGGAGTATGCATCGGCCCTTAGGCTACAGGTCACTTTGAAAATCTCAATGGAGATAATAAAATTGCCTAAGTAATGATGAGTAAAGTAATAAAATAAATCAAATATTATGCCATAAGTGACCCATAGAATTAAATGTCAGCAAAAAGTATAATTCATATGATATACTTATTAAAACTTTAAATGAATCTTACCTCAAAAAAATCAACAAGAACATTTTGGGTAGACACCTGAGGGTGGAAACTTGTGATGAGTTTCTGTACTGTATATAAACAAACCTTTATAAAAGCCACGTGTACAGAAACAGATGCTAGACATAATTGGACTTGTTAAGGGAATGTCTCCATCCATTTGGCTATTAATGTTTGAATCACTCTGTATGTTTAACGATTGATCATGCTATACAGTATATGCCTCACTAATATCTATAAATATCTATAGAAATCCATAAATCCATGTCCATCCATCTTACATTTACAGAATGTGCACAGCTAAATGTGTACACTCTCAGAGTTGCAGACTTTTAGGGTTTAAGGACCCCCCCCCCCCAGGTAACTCTGAGGGTCCATGGACCCCAGTTTGAGCATCACTGAGCTAGATATAGAAACACTTTGCCCGGAACCAAAACATTTCAAAATCACACACGAGGTATTGTGACATTGACCTATAGTCCATATACTGTGTAGAGATCTTGTTAAAGCTGAAGAAAAAGCCTCTCATGTTCATAATACATGAAGTTGAAGCTGGAATAACATTAAATCATTCAAGTGAACAGGACGGCCTTGAACTATCAATAGCTTTCTCTTCAGCTTCACCATTGCCTGCCACTCTAATCTTAATACTTGCTTTAATTAATCATACTCTGCAGGAAAATAAATAAACCACATCAAATGAGATTCATGAGAGAGAGAAAGAGACTGAACATTGTCTTTAACATTACGTTTTCCATTATTGATTATATAAAGTGAACCTACCATAGCTACACTGCTTGAATCGTGCATATGTCCTTATGAATACATGCATATATTACGATCAGATCGTTGACAAGAGCTTTGTGTGATCCAACTGAGACTTTGTGTACTTGCAAAAGTGACTAGTGTCAAAAGTCCACAGTGACTGACCAATAGCACAAGTCCTTAGCACGTGATTGCATCATAATCATCCTTAACTGCATACCTGGTTGTGATAACTCTTAACTCTCTTAGGTAAAGGTCTCTGTGATTATCTCTTTCTCTATTCAGCTAATGCAGCTGGAGGTTTACTGTGTACCATTGACAGACTAATACACTTATATAAAATGTAAATATGAGAACAGTGGTTGAAACAGACTTTTCTGAGGTTCAACTACAGCTGACAAAATGAAATAATATGAAATTCAAATAAGTCAGAATAAAGTAATAATTAGAAACAACAAGATATATAGCATAGCTCTAATAGGCTGAATGAGTGTTGCTTAATAGAAGTAAAGTTCCTTCAGGTTCCTTCACAAGGCTTGCAAGAAATGTAATCAAGCCGGAGCTGATATCGCCACCTAATGGATATTATTTTAAATGTCAACTCACATAGCCAACATGTTCTTCCTTGTACTCACCACCACCTCCACACCATCCTTATTTAGCACCAACGTTCTGTCAGTATGTTGATAACCCCCCATTAGGCAAGGCCACAGATTGATAGAGAACATGCTGTATCCTGTTACACACCTGACCTGCGCCTCCTCAGGTAGAACAGTCTGCTCTGGCCCTTCCGATAGAGGGTCTCAGAGTTACAGTGCAGTTCAGCTTGTTGCTCAGTTGTACATACGCCCAGGAAATTGAATTTGATTCGATTCGATTTGGGCAAAATAAATACAAGAAAACACAATATAACATAGACCCAGGATATACACATACAAGTGTAATAACACACAAATTTCCAATGTGGTCCTGCAACACAAAACAAAAACACATAGTCCAATAATATTACATAGCAATTAGTGTTATGTCCATATACTCCACTGACTCCCCATGGATCGTGCTTGGGGTCTCTGTTTGATCCGGAGGTGATCCACCAAAAGCCCCCTTGTCTTGCTTGTGTTGAGACAAAAGTAGTTGTCCAACTCACGAGTGACAAAGCTCTCCACAATGGCATGTGTTCATCTGTGTTGTCATTCGTAGTACAAATGATAACAACATTGTGAACGGTGAACGTCTGGATATGCCACATTTTGGAGTTGAAGCAGAGGTTGGATGTATAAAGGCCAAGGGTGAACAACAAGGGTGACAATACGGAACCCTGGGGAGCACCTGTGCTGCTCAATATAGCACTGACATATTGCGGTCTGCAGGTGAGGTAATCTATGATGCAGGCCACCAAGCCATGGTCCACCTGTATCATAGAGAGAATCATAGAATATTCATAACAATGATAAAAATCACACCTAGTGTGAAGTGTCATAGTGTGAAACCGGAAGTAGGGAGAGCAAAAACTGCCAACTTGGGAAACTTGTGTTTGGCACAGGGACACATACGGTCAAAACTCAGGAAACTCGTGTTTGGCACAGGGACACATAAGGCCAAAACTCAGAAAACTCGTTTTGGCACCAAGTGTGTTTAGCTCTATGAATGCCTACTCATCTGCAGTGTCCATTGTATGCCAGTAGATGGCAGTATGCCGTAAGCCTACTGTCATAAAACAAGCATAATTTATGGCCTACTGTACTCATGACTGTAGGCCTACTATCAGGCCCGGCGCTACAGGGGGGCCTGGGGGGGCATTGCACCCTTAGTTGCAAGTTGTGCCCCCTCAGTTTATATATGTTAAGTCAAGAAAATATCAAAAACAACACAAATATTGTCTGAATATTATTATTATTATATTTTATTATAATAAAACTGGCATCTGTTGTAGGTATTATAGATAATAAAATTAATGTTCATTATTACTAGCCTATATAAAGATTAGACAATTTTCCAAAGCCCCCTTAGTCCTTTCATCCTGCAGCCGGCCCTGCCTACTATGCTATTATGTCGCTACAGTGGAAAACCCGCATATGATTGATATGCATATTTTATTAGTTACTGTTTAAACCTCACTATGAATTCAGAGTTCAGACATGACTATCACGAAAAACCTGATTTTCATTTGCAAAAAAGTAGCGACTATACTATGTGATAAGAAAAAGCAGGTCTTTATGCTACTGCAAAGAGGGAACTGCATGGCTGCCAGCCTTTTGTCAATTTTTAGTGTTTTAAGAAGATTCATTCAGGCATAGCCACAGGCTATTAAGATAATAATACAATATATCTTTTATTTTTCCCCTTTTAATTCACTACAACATAAAAACACACAACAAAGCGGAGAATTACATTAGGCAGATTGTAATGGAATATTCCAGTCCAGATATGGTCTAGGCTGAAGGTTATAAAACATTTAACTCGTTTTAAACAGCCTATAAACAGGAAGTGATTCATAGCCATATGTTGGCTTTTTAGTTAAATTCGATCAACAAGTCTACAATACAATTAAACTCAGTGGTTCTCAAAGTGGATTCCATGAGGAATCTGTGGGTTCCTTAATAGGGGGGGTTCTAAATTGACCCATACTGTATATAAGTTTGTATAACTCACAGTGTGCAAATGGATCGTTTGGGGTGTGCAATAGGATGCTACAGATGTTCTATCAGTCTGTCATGGCAAGTGTCCTCTTTTTTGGTATAACATGCTGGGGTGGCAACAACAGAGCAGGTGACACGTTTAACCTAAACAGACTGGTGAAGAAAGCAGGCTCTGTCGTTGGTCGTTGGGTCCTCTCTGCAGGGGGTGGAGGAAGTAACCAGGGTGCGCACTGCGAAGAAGCTAGATTCCATCTTGGAGAACTCCTCCCACCCCCTCCATCTAGAGATCACCAGTTACTGGAGTAAGAGAGGAAACGACCGCTTTACCTACCCAGTACGGAGATGTGAGAGATTAGGAAAATCTTTTGTACCGGCTGCCCTTAAGCTGTACAACGAGACACATAACGGACGCTTGAAAAGGTCTCCCTTCCTAACTTAGACTTACGGAACCATTGCTGTATTGACTTTGACCTCTAAGGAACTATTGCTGTATTGACTTTGACCTCTAAGGACCTTCCAGGAAGAGTGCTCATGTGCGCCTTGCGGTGACACGCTTCCTAGTTTCTTCTTTTTTCGCACTGATTTTTGACTCTGCACTATTAGGTTGTTAGTGTTGGTAGTTTCTGAGTATTTTTGCTTTGTTTAACAATGACTGTGAGATACTTGTTTGCACTAACTAGCCTTGACTGCTATGGTCTCTTTTGCAAGACACTTTATGTATATATACTTATATATTATTCGCCCCCTCTATTGATGCACCTTCTCTTTATTGGTACTGTACTGCTCTTGTCTTTGTTTTTTGTTTTTTCCCCCTCTTATCTATTTTTTCTTACGTCTCTGTAACTTTGTAAATAACTGTATACTGCTGTGCTACTTCTGGACAACTGAATTTCCCCCTTGGGATAATAAAGGTAGGGGAGAGCGGGGTAAACTGAGACACCGGGTAAACTGAGACGCTCCATTTATCTTTGCAATGGAACACATTTGTGGTCATGTGACCATTATATTTTCAAGCCCCTTGAATTTCCCACTTGTCATGAAAAGAGAGACCTGATAGTGCTGTAGAAAACATGCTTTTTTAACAAAAATGTGTTTTTTGCATGTAAAAGTAAATGTTCTTGCTGTCAACATAATCAGCTGTTGTGTCAAAGCAAATTGATGCAGGGAGAACATTTTATATCATACATGTTGATGAACTACCAACTTATAAATCCATGTGATAGATTCTAGCTGAAGATTACCCTGAATTGATAAAAATATCCCTTTTCCCAAAATGTGGCTGTGGGGTAAAGTGAGACAATTGCTTCGGGGTAAAGTGAGACACTATCTCACATTATCCCAACATGAAAGACAGGGAGAAAGCTGTAAAAACCTGATTAAAGAGTGTACCAAACTAGTCTCAGTTGATTCTTATGTATTTTCCCCTGTAGAATCCATTTTTGATATATATTTCTTTGTATTGTGCATAATTAATGAGATAATTAGCATGTTTGACTACATTTGACTAAATATGCGAATTATTTCATTAGTTATGCACAATACAACAATATACTTTGCAGAAATAGATTCTACAGGAAAAATTACATAAGGATCAACTGAGGAAAGTTTGGTAAACCCTTCTATCAATTTTTTATAGGGTTTTTAGTTTTTTCCTTCTGCCCATGTGTCACATTATTTGACACATGGGTGGAAATGACAGGACAAAGCCTATTAAAAGAATGTCTGCTATGTAAATTTTTGTATTGCACATATTTAACCCGGTTAACCGTGTTTGTGTAGCCTGACACTCAGCCTGAATTGACATTTCGTTTCACTTCATTATTCAGTCTGAAAGTTCTTCCCCTGAGGGCAATTGCAGGGATGGGCGTTGCCAAAAAGAGGCAGTCTTCAGCGATTGGTTCACCAACCAACACATGACATAGTGTTGTTATCATGCTTGTTATGTGTGGCTGGCTAGTGGCTAGCCTGTTGCTTGCTAGTGCTACTTGCTAACCAAAGAAACAGTCAGAATAGGAGCACTACGAACTAGTAATCAAACACAACATAACATGCCTGCTACAGGTGTTTCATAGCGAGATCGATACGATCGCATTTTACCGCAATTTACCGCATTTTAGCGCGACGCGATGCGCGGTACGGTACGGCGGCGGAGCTGTTGTACTTGGAAACACTCATGAGTTCTGGGAAACTGATCACAAGACGCTGATTCACGACGCTGATTCGCCGTACGGATTTTCAACCGAGGCAGGACTCTTCAATGAGAGCACTTCTAGACCCCTGAATCGCCAAAACAAAAAATGTAAAGGGGTGTGGCTAGCGATTCAGGGTCTGGAACTAGGCTAGTGTTTGTGTGTTTTTATGGTAGTTTTAAAGTGAAAAAAGTGAGTGGATCACTTTACCCCGTTGATTTCTCTGGTCTGTCTCAGTTTACCCCGGTCCTGGGGTAAACTGAGACACAAGACCACTTTTTTTAAAACAATCATATTTTCTCTGCCTTTTGTCTTGAATATATGTTCTGATATCTTCCATTGTTAGGAAACATCCCAAATTACTGGGAAATGTGTAATTTTTTACTGATATATCTTTTAGTTCGCCTAGAGGGGAGCAAATGTAAAAAGTGTCTCAGTTTATCCTGCTCTCCCCTATCTATCTATCTATCTCACCAAATGGACCCGTCTTGTACACTGCCAGATTTAAGAGGAGACCTTGATTGATTGATTGATTGATTGATTGAAGAATTTATTAGAAAGTTGCATTACTTGCATAGGAAAAAGTACAGTGTCATGACAGTACAAAATAATCACTGGTAGGTCAACTAAAAGGAGATCCTCGTAAGCTTTTTGGCTTTTACACAGGAACCACTTTATGTATACTTTGCATAGGAAATTAATTTTGGGAAAAGAAAAAAATAGTAATAAAGAGAAATTGGAGATATTTACAATGGAAAAGGAGAGGTAGGTATGGGCTTAGTCTATTTAATACGAGTTTCGAGTAGCACTGGCACTGCAGCCGTCTGTACTCTAAACTCGAAAGTTTGAGGAACACTGCACTAACTTAACTATATCTATGAGAGTTGCAGACTCGTGCGGTACGTACGGTCCGTTATTTTCCGGGGTGTTTCGATACTAGGCGGTAGTTGAACACTCCACTCTCTCTCTCTTCTGACTGCAGCAGGCAGGCAGCCAGCAACAGCAGCTGACATCGACAGGCAGGCAGCGTCACGCCAGGCGGGCGGAGAAAGAAAAGCACATTTTAACAGGCTGTGAGGAGGTCTCTAACCAGCAGCTCAGCATCATCATCACCATCATCATCAAGCCTCTTCCTCATCATCATGGCGGAGCAAGCAGGCGAACCTCCGTCTCCCGGTGCTGTCCACCACCAGCAGCACCAACAGCACCACCAACAAGCGGTGCCGACACCGGCGACGACAACGACGACGAATCTCTGGCCAATTACCAGAGATTCGTACGAGCTGCAGGAAGTCATAGGTTAGTGGTTGGTGGGAGAGAGAGGAGTCTATGTTGAATTAATGATGGATATTATTTATTATAATCATCTGTTGTCATTGTGTATAGTAGCCCCGGCGTCATGATGGTCACTTTTAGTGAATGACGCTTATACGAGGCCTACCGGCTTTTTCATGATGCAACGAACGCGAGCAGCGTTCTGGCGATGCTTTGCTATGCGGATGTTAGGTGGGTTGATAATGATACTGATGATGATGTGCACGTTTTATAGAATACGCTTGTTGTTCTTGTTCTAGGAAAAGCAACATAATGTGTCTGTGTGTTTCCTCCAACGTGTCACGTGTTGACATGATTGCCACTCACCGCATGCACCACCAGACAGTGCGGAAATGTCACATTCCTTATAAGTACGTTTTTAAACGTTCCTTTTTTATGGCACGTGTCCAGTTCATGTACAGCGTATCGGTGCCACTTGCCAGAAAAACTACAAGACTGAACTACAAGTTATCAACGTCGCTTTACGTCCATTAATTATTTTTAGTCAAACGACATTCTCGTGCGATATAAGACTATAAGTGATTCTTAAATCACTGACGCAGAGATTAACATTTTTAGACTGACAGAGAACACACATTTGTACACCAGTAGTTAACCTACGGCAACAACTTCTTAAGTAACAATGATAATGTCACTGTAATAAGTTATTATAAGTAATGACTTTATGGACATTTTAATGACTTGATAATTAGGCTAACGTATGACCACTATTATTAGGCCTGGTCTATTTCATTATAGTCTATAAATAGCCCACTGCTTATATGGCTACTGTAATTTGACCAATTTTGACCAATAAGTTCACTTAACTGCCCAGTGAGATCTCTATTACGTCTGCTGTGATATACAGTCTCTTAATACATTTGCATAACTTACAATGCAAACAATTAGCTAATAAGCTAATATACTGTGTGATATTTAGGCCTATATATGTGTGTGTGTGTGTGTGTGTGTGTGTGTGTGTGTGTGTGTGTGTGTGTGTGTATGTGTGTGTACATTTCATGCACAAATTGCACACACACACACACACACACACACACACACACACACACACACACACACACACACACACACACACACACACACACATATTGGCCACACGATCAATATGTATAGATTCGCTTATAGCCAAAGCTTTATTAGTGCTGATAAGGAACAACACATACTGCCACTTGTTGCTGACTAGCTGACTATTTGTGACTAATTAGTGAGTACCCTGCTCTGTGCAATACAGGAGTCAATTCTCCTCTGTTCTCTACTTCTCCTATCTGTCACCAACACTCGGTGAGCTATGTGCACTGTGTCACAGCTCCTAATGAGAACTTCACTGCCACTTGAGTGTGACCTGGTTTTGAAATAACCACCTTGAAATAACCCAACAAGCCAAACCTGTCAAACAACAAAGCAAGCAGGCAAGCAGGCCCCCCCCCCCCTCAGGACCCCTGGGGCTCCCGGACTAGCCTAGCACAGCCAGACAATCCACCCATGTTAAAACAAGGTGGGGATATATATACTGCAGTTAGTTAGCTGCATTAGTATATAGTCTGGCCAACTCCCGGACCGCACTTTGAGAACCACTGCTGTACTTAATAACACTGTGTTGCTGTATTTATCTACTAGGACATTCTTATGAAAGGCATTGGTGAATATAAAAAAAAAAATGAACAAGAAGGGGGGGGGGGGGGGATTAAGAAAGGCCACAGAAATACATTAAATTCTGCTGACAGATTTGGAACAGTCAATGAATGCCACGACAATACCCCGGAAACCACTTTACTAACTACTAACTACAATACTTGGACTTGTGTGTATAATATGCCTCTCCTCTGTTGTGACTGTGATTGCAGGCAGTGGGGCCACAGCTGTGGTTCAGGCCGCCCTATGCACCCCCAGACAGGAGCGTGTAGCCATAAAGAGAATCAACCTGGAAAAATGCCAGACCAGCATGGATGAGCTATTGGTTAGTACAACAATAAATAAGGGCTATTTTTTCAGCCTGTGTCCACAGAGTGTTTCTGTCCCTCCCTAACAATCCCCGCCTCCCCTCCCCTGGTAGAGCAGTTCTTCTTTTGATGTGCTTTGATATTTTTACTGTTCTGTATGAGTGCAAATTCAGTATGAAATGGCATATTTACTTGCGCCAGCAGAGAGTGCAAGTACTGCGTTCGGTGTTTCTGTAGCGTCCTCTGTCCTACCGAACACAGTACTTGCATGCTCTGCTGGCACACAAGTAGGCAATACATGGCCACGAGTGCACAAGACGCAAGTTGGCACCTCAACAGAGTGCAGTCTAGTTAGTGTGGTTGCCAGTAGGGCAACCAGGCTATTGTTCTAGCCCATCGTTCATAGTATTCCGGATACACAATCTGTTGTCATCAGTGATATCATCAGTGATATCATCATCATTGATTCTAGTTGAGTTCAGTGGGGGAGTGGTGCTAGTGAGGAGTCCAGTGATGTCATCAGTGATGTCACTGATTCTGACTGGTGTAGTTAGTGTAGTTGAGTTCTATGGGGGAGTGGTGCAAGCTTGAGGATCAGTCGAGCTTTCAGTTTCCCCAAAGGCCCTGAAAACTAAGCTCCAAACAGCCCAAAACAAACTAATTAGGGTCCTGCTTAACCTTCCCTATCAGACTCACCTCACCGCTACTCACCAGTTAAGAGTGGGGTGGCTCAGAGCATCTTGCAATGGGCCTGGTGTACAAGATACACACCACTAAGATACCCATGTACCTGACAAAATATTTTAAAAATGTTAAGGATGTCCACAATTACAACATAACACCCAGAGGCAGCGCCACAGATCACGTCCAACCTAGATTCAGGTCAAACTCGTTCTCCTGCTATACCACCAAAATGTGGAACGCCTTAAGGGCCATTTATAGTTACGTATGGTTGATTTTGTGTACGTTTTGGGTGAGGAACTACGTACGGTTACTGCGTCACCATTCATAGTAGACATGCACGTTATTTATGTGCCGACCCGCTCTCCGCTCCAATTCTGCTCCGGTTTGCGTCCGCACGCCACATGAAGGTGGTTCTCACAGTGTAAAAACCGAAGCATTTAGCCAAAATATGTAGAACCACAGATTTTTGACCCGCCGTGATGTTTGGTACAGTATAAATACGTGGTAACAGTCTGGACTGGATCTGCTGTCGGCAACATTATTATCGCGGTAAATGCAACTCCGCGAGGGTACACATTTAACCACATGGATGCGGACCCGGAGTAGGCTAATTATAACAAAACACACGTACACACAACCGCTCATATATTGAACATAATTCCCAACCCCAAGTAATAAATGAGCCGCATCATCATCTCTTCTTGTGACTTGTGTGCCTCGCTGTCTGTGCTCAGCTGATGACTGTTGATGCGTGATGAGTGAGTCGAGGCGTCCTCTTCAAGTGGTTGTGTAACGACCTTTTTTCCGTTTCATGATAAAATATATTTATTATTGGGACACACAGTTTGAGAACCGCTGTTTCAGAGCAGAGTGTGAGCTGTGTGTGTGTGTGTGTGTGTGTGTGTGTGTGTGTGTGTGTGTGTGTGTCAAGCCGTCCTGTTGCGAGTTGCGACGTTCCTTTTTTTTTATTTATTTTTTACCGTTTCTTGAGAACCGCTGTCATAGAGCAGATTTTCCTCACTACTGCGCCTATGTTTGACAACGGTGGCCGTGGGTACTTCTTGCTACGGATACATCTTCAGTCCGTTCAGTTGGGTGCTGTCCGTAAGCGTCCGTATACGGAGATAAATCATCCGGAGTGTTACGTACTGGGAGTCAAACCGGACCAAACGGAGTAAAGTTCTCTCCCCCTCCGTTTCTTGTGTATTCCTGCGGTCCTTATGTACGACTATGCATGGTACTTTACCGAAGGCCTTAAAGGAGTGTAGATCCCTACCATGTAGATCCTTTAAAATCGCCCTGAAAAACCACGTACAGGCGGCAGCCGCTCGTAACTGGTGAAAAACAAACCTAGCCCAGCCTTACCTTACCCGGACCCTTTGTAAATATCTACTGTATATATTTTTGCACTTTTATTTTGTTTTCTTTTTTTTTTCTAGTACTGTGTTCAATCCGTCTGTCATTCAATGTTATATGAGATACTTAAATGGTTTTCTGTGCAAATAAGCAGAAACCTTATACCAGTGAACTGTACCGTCATGAAACTGTACCTTTTCCTATGCAAACTTCTAATAAAGTCTTCAATCAATCAATCAAAGCTTCACATGATGTTGAGGCAACCACACTTGCAATTTCCAATAGCATCTTTTCTTGTTTACATCTGCATTATCCTCCAGGGTTAATTTGAATGTAGATTGTTTGGTAAGAACTTGAAGGTGTTTACCTAAAAGATGTGTACACAAAGCAGTCCCTTTGCTTGCTTACCCTCATGACAAAAAAAAAAAAGAAGAAAAAAAACCTTATGATGACAAACTCATGCCCTGCATCTTCTACCTTTTCTCATATTATCTCTTTGTCTCTCCCTCTCTTTATCTCTCACGATAGAAAGAAATTCAAGCGATGAGCCAGTGCTTCCACCCAAGTATTGTCACCTACTACACCTCATTCGTTGTGAAGGATGAACTCTGGTTAGTCATGAAGCTTCTAACTGGTGGTAAGCTTCAGCTGCCAAGATACAGTACATGCAGTAAATACCTATCTTTGCCCCGACTGTTAGAGTGCATGAAGTACAGTTAATATGGTGATCCTACAATCTAGATGCCTCTGTTTTTCATGCTCTTTTTCATGAAAGCAGAGTTTGTGCTTTGACCTTAAACAGTTTTGGCCGTGTGATCTGGTAGATCATCGTCGACATAGCACTTTGTCAAGATCAAGGAATGTAACAGGGTTAGAGGCACACCAGGCATGAAGGTGTACATTTTAATGTTAGCTGATTTTTTTTATTTCTTTTATTGTTACCCCCGATTTATGGCAGGAATATTCAATAGTTCAGCTGAGCTAGATTGTCAGCTATCTCAAGTAACTCCTTGTTGTGATCTGCTGTGTCCTTGCAAAGGTTAATGCTGAAAGGTTATCCAGTTTCTTGCAGAGGATCAATAACATTCATGTTATCTCCTTTTATCTTGCCTTAAATTATTTATTCTCACACATGTTTAAAATCAATAGATGCAAACACGATTAAACTTTTAAAATTTAATTTCTGAAGGACAACCCTGTTTTTTTAAGCATCAGAACCCTGAAAGTAATCTGTTAAGAAGAGATCGTGGCTGTTCTCTTGAAAAACAGCTGTAGTGTTAAACTACCTCATGTGTACTATTGCTTAGAGGAATAGTTCACCCTAAAAATAACCTTTTCTATTGATTACTCAGCCCATAGAGACTTGAATTAATGGATTCTCTTTTTGTTTTTGTCGCATTCCTAAGGCATACTTTGATGACCAGCTGTGATTCCCTATGGAGACACAAAGAGCCTGCTTTGTTCCCTAAAAGTATTGACTTGGGAATAGGAATGCAACAAAAACTAAACAAAAAATATCCATAATCGATAGAAAAAAAGTCATTTTGGCGTGAACAATCCCTCTAAAGAACAGAAACTTATTGTAATACATTTTAATTATTTGCCTAAGAATGCAAATGACCTTGGATGTTGAACAATTAATGAATCACTTGAGACAGGAGTAAACAAATCATTTTCTTTCATTCTTTTTAGGATCTATGCTGGATATAATAAAGCACACCAACAAAGAAGAGCACAAAAATGGGGTGTTAGATGAGCCCATTATTGCCACGATATTAAAAGAAGTCTTAGGGGCCCTGGACTACCTGCACAGAAATGGACAAATCCACAGGTAACGTACAGTAAAATTAGGTTTTAATTAGTTGAGTAACATTTTGAAAATATGTTCAATAACTTACATGCATTGTGGTCATTGACCACCATTACAGCTGCAGTATCGTGTTAAATTCCTGGACTTCAAGGTCATAGAGAGCCAGGCCTACACAGTAAAATGCTGAGTTAATAACACAGATAGTGTAAAATGGACCCTTATGGGTCCATGTTTACACTTTTGGAGATGCTTGCCATTAACATTCTGCATTTTACTGCGTAGATCGGTATTTACCCTCCGGGCGGTTGTCAATAATGGCAATGGATTGAGAAACTCATTTACACACATGTAGTGATCAATGGTGCTCTATATAGTGACTCTGTGTGACTGTATTTCCTGTGGCTGGTTGACCTTAGGGATGTCAAGGCCGGAAACATTCTACTGGGTGAAGATGGATCTATTCTGATAGCAGGTGTGTTGTGTGATGTAGAATAGACAGTACATGTTGCTGTTTTCTATTTTTCTATTCCTATTTATTATTCTGACTATTTGTGTATTCTAATTTGTATTTTTATCCAAACTTTGAAGGAAGCTTACAAGATTATATTGCTACAGCTGTATTGTACTTTCATGGGGCAAGAAACACCCTGAACTTGAATAAAAAAGTGGACAGAAATGCTAATCAATTCATAGATCATTTAGGAGTAGTAATCAGTTATTTAACTGATATTTAGTCAATAATGTCTTCGGATTAGTTTGCTTGGATCTTGGTCCATATTGATTATTGTTACTTTTACACATTCATTAATTAAAACATTATTAAAGAGCATTTAAATTACTTAAATTCATATAAACGGCTTGGCTGTTTTGCATTGTTGCTTTGCTGAATCCATTGCCAACTATGATGTATTTATTCTCAGTTTATTACACATGACACAGACCAATGCCATCCAGTCCACAAATGGTCATGTCCAGTCATAAATTCAAAGGGTAACATGGTTAATGGAAAATAAGCTAAAAGTAAAAATATGCAAATGATGCAGCTACACACATTGCAGTGTATGTATGCGAGCTCTACTCAAAACTCTTCCAGTAATTCTGTACCGGTTGCATGGTCTAGAAAAGTTATTTTACAGTCACAGGGGCGACCTCCTCTCACGGAAATGTCCTTCAGGAACGTATTAAATTGGCACATTGCTACCGGTGCCAATTTAATAAAAGCACCTGAAGGACATTTTGTGAGTGCTGTAATCCCTCTGGCAGTTTATTAGTTGCCTGGCCTGCAGTACAATATACACTGTGTTACTGCAGTTCCTAAACTGTAATGAAACAGCGGATGTCATATTATGTCAACATATAACAAACACACAATCTATGCATTGTTTTTGGCATCTGTAATAAACCTAAATTCTATTGCGCATTTGTTGTATTTCAAAAGTGACCCACCATACAACAACACATACTTCATATTTCTTTCCGTCTGACAATATAAAAAAGTTGTGTTGTGTTTTTTTCTTTTTTATTCCTAAGATTTTGGAGTAAGTGCTTTTCTGTCCACGGGAGGAGATATGACCAGAAACAAAGTGAGAAAGACATTTGTTGGAACACCGTGCTGGATGGCTCCAGAGGTCATGGAGCAGGTGAGTCTAAAGCAGTGGTTCCAAAACCTTTCAGCTCAAGACCCAAAAAAGAAATTAGACGTTCGCCCGGGACCCAAACTAGTGAAACTAGCAGATCTACAAGATCTACAAGAAACTAGCTGATCTACAAGCACACAACGTTTTGCTTCGCGCCACGTTGTGTGCTTGTAGATCAGCTATTTTCAATACCTCTTAAACATTTGTTTTCTAATTTATGGAATTTCTTTGAAATTCTTCTTTAATTTCTTCATGAAATTATTTTAAAAATCGTTGAATTTTGTTTTTAATTCATGAAAGTTTTTGTTTTGAAATTATAATAATTAAAAACAAAATCTAGGTAACAAAAAATAAAGGGACCCATAAAAATGTGTCCACTACCCAAAAATGGGTCCGGACCCAGTGTTTGGGAACCAGTGGTCTAAAGCCTGACTTGCATCACAGCACGATGCATTGCAAGCTTTTACATCTGCTATTTTCGGTGCGCGACACCCCAACATGACTACAGTAGCTCTAAATCAGACATAACATGTTCATATACAAGTAGATACTCATATCTCAGATTATATCTATATTTACATTACCTTTCTCACACAGCCAGCAAAGTGCTTTACATGAGTAAAATCTGCACAATATGCACAAATAATTAAATAAATATATATATATATATATCGTTTCTTGGCGTGCATTCATGCGTGTGTATATGCACTCACTCATGCATGAATGAGAATGAGGGCGTTTGCACTTGTGTATGGGTGAGTGTTTTTGATTCAAGCTAATAAAAATCCATTACTTGCTGAATTGATGGATGAGATTACATACTGTAGCATCGATTAACAACTATACCAAGCCCCCCAGGATGGGAAGTCAGTGTAGTTTTATTGTACAAATAGTTAGGGGTGTATGTCTGTGTATGTGTGTGTATTTGTGTGTGTGTGTGTGTGTGTGTGTGTGTGTGTGTGTGTGTGTGTGTGTGTGTGTGTGTGTGTGTGTGTGTGCGCGTGTGTGTGTGTGTGTGTGTGTGTGAGAGACAGAGAGAGTAAGTGCAGAAATGCGCATGAGGATTGCCTGTAATAATTATTGCGAAGAAGTGTGCACTATTGAACAATTATGTTGAAAAACAAGACCCTTGTGCCCCCTTGTTGTTGTTAAAGATGCCTAAAACATATTTTAGAAATAATTGCGTGTATTGCCATGCCCATAGGTACGAGGCTACGACTTCAAAGCAGATATCTGGAGCTTTGGAATTACCGCCATAGAGTTAGCAACAGGGTCTGCGCCATACCACCGATACCCACCCATGAAGGTGAGTTTTCCAAGCAGTATTAGTATCAGGAACCTACTTAGAAAAAGCTACAAAATACTGTTGAACAAACCACATTTTTAATATTTTATGGTCATTATAACAGTGGTTCTCAACCTGTTGGTCGGGACCCCCTGGGGGGTCCCCAAATTATTTTGGGAGGTCCCCAGATGATTAACTTAATGTGCAACATTGTTTTTCTCACTCAACAGTAAACAAACCAACATAAAGTTTAAGTGTATAGAGGGTATCATTTCTAAGGTGACTCTAAAATGACAAATTAAACAAATTGTCAAATATTAGAGGCAGAAATTGTGAAAATAGCCGATCTACATGCTCACTACATGTTTACAACATTAAACATGTAGATCTGCTATTTTCACAATAGAACCATGTTATACAAAATGTAATACCTCAACTCTTAGTGCTCGTCAGGGTGAGGGGTCCCTAGTTAAAATATGATTATTTGGGGGCTTGCGGCCTGAAAGGTTGAGAACCACTGCATTATAACATGGCTGTAACCAATAACCATTTCATGCTGTCTGTCAGGTCTTAATGCTGACCCTACAGAACGATCCACCCAACCTAGAAACAGGTGTGGAGGACAAGGAAATGCTGAAGAAATATGGGAAATCCTTTAGGAAGCTAATAACGATGTGCCTTCAGAAGGACCCAACCAAAAGGTTAGCTTGTACCATGCTGTCTTGTCGTTCATCTACCTTGTATTTGTAGAGAACATCACATAATCAATGCTGTCCTATCAAGTGTCATCTGACCAACAAAAAACATTGTCTTTATATCTAGGCCTACAGCAGCAGAACTTTTGAAGTGTAAATTCTTCCAGAAAGCCAAGGTATGATCCTGTATGATCTGTAACTTAACTTGCTATGTTTGATGTTGTTATAGTAGCATGCCTGTCTCATGTTCAAGTCCCATGATCCCCCATACCACATCAGTCATTCTATTGAAATGGATTTGAAGCAACTCGCATGTTATTTTTACATTTCAAAATGTCAAAAAATTCAATAAATAACGATAATGATGATAATAATAACAATGTTCATGTAATTATATACAATCTAATTTGATTTATGAAAATCGAGTATAGAGTCTGCCACGGATTTTTGATATATATACATTTTTTAATATTGGTGCACGTCCCTATTATGCAGGAATACACAGCATTATGAAGTCATAGCATTGTGCGACAGAAAGACATGCAAAAACAGGATTAACACCTCTTCCCACCTTCCAACCCTTCAGTCACAGTTTATTAACAAGGTGTTGCTCCTAATATGTGATTGTGAAAGTGTGGTTATATAAAGTAATTATTAACACAAATAATGTCCTGCAACAGCATTTAATGAAATAAGATCAAATCCTTCCAAAAATGTGTAATCCGATGATTAACATGGTGTTGTTCCTAATATGCTCTTGTGGAAGTGGGGATGTAATAAAACATTTTCTTAACACAAATAACATACTGCAACAGCAGTTAATGAAATAAGATAAAGTCCTTCTAAAAATGTGTGATCTGAAAAGCTTACTGACATTAAATTCCATAGTCTGGTCTGAAAATCAAGACTTTTCTGAGCTGCATTGCCTGTTTATCTATCGCAAAAAGAACAGCTGGATCACTAATCTTTAGACGTGGATATCAACTTTTTTATCCATTTAAAATGTGGTTTTGAATATCATTATCCGATGTCCTATTTCTAACTTGGAGATAATTATAATTGTGGAATGTTAATGCATTCAAGACAGTACAACATGAATCCCAAAACTATGTTAGCATTCACTTAGTAAGTGATACTGTATATTAAGTTCTGTGTTTGTTTTTTCTTTTGCAGAACAGAGAATATCTCATTGAAAAGCTTTTGTGTCGCGCACCAAATATTGCCCAGAGAGCCAAGAAGGTATGTGTAAACAAACAGTCTCTGTAAAGTAACTGCATTATTGTCTAAACACGAAACAATTTAAGTCAGAGATCTGGGGACTGACCGAACCCCCATCCAGTGCACTGCATTTACAGTCAACACAGACGCCGAGCATACTCCCTTTCTTCCAACACCGCAAACACCTCGTGTCCAAGCTGTTGTGTGCGTTGTCTGCAAATATGGGCTCCTGCTAGGACCGTATCGGTCATGCAGAAAGGATGTGTCTTCACTGCA
The DNA here is from genome assembly GCF_963921795.1 of Nannobrachium achirus. Lineage (NCBI taxonomy): Eukaryota > Metazoa > Chordata > Actinopteri > Myctophiformes > Myctophidae > Nannobrachium > Nannobrachium achirus. The sequence goes on from NC_137829.1 coordinate 23,010,594, forward strand.
GAAGTGAGTGGTTAGCGTTAAGCAACTGAGGGGCACTTGACCACACACATATTTGCCTCATTTATACAGTGGTGTAATTTGGAGGTATTTGTACTTTACTTGAGTATTTCCAATTTCCAATACTTTTACTTCTACTCCACTACATCTCAGATCCAAATATTGCACTTTTACTCCACTACATTTATTTATGAACTTTAGTTCTAGACTAGTTACTTTGTAGATTTTGATTATTATCACAAAACACATTAATCACTTATATACATTTTGACCATTTGAAAATTAGCCGATCTACAAGCTCACAATGTGTCGCGATGCGATCATGCGACACATTGTGAGTTTGTAGATGAAACTAGTACTTTTACTTTCCAGTTGCAGATAACTGCATAAGTCCACTGCTTAAGCACGTCTGATATGGGCTCCCCATCATCACCCTCCGATGGGGAGGCCAGGATGGCCGCAGGGAGGCGATCAGGGTGGAAATTCACTGACTCCTGTCAGGGGTAAATGGAGGACATGGTGGTTAGCATGTAGGCCCATGACGTGAACATTACGCACAGACAGAGCAGGGTATCAATAAAGAGGGAGGTGACTGGGTGGCAGGAGCCATGCATTCAGGGCTGCCACTGGACAGCTTACATAACACTGGAAGCTCGGGGACCCATTAGAGTGAACAGAAATGTTGTAGAATGTTTAGTACGCCCACCTACTCTCTTAAGACACGTTGAAAATATAATAATGAATTTAACAATATAATTAATATGATAATTGTACCAATTTAGTCAGGGAACACACGTCAAAGTAGGATTTACCATTTATTGTGACAAATGGAATACAGTTAAACATGGCGTTAAAGACTCCGCTTTCGGAGATGTTCCCTTTTTTGTTTTGGAATCAGCAGACATAAAACCACAAGTATTTGAGCCTATGCCAGACTCTGATCAAAAGGTGGAGGCTGGGGTGGATGGAGGAGGCAGCTAAGCAGCAGCGGATCCGAAGCTTCGAAATCCAAGACAAGCAGACTTAATTGAACGCAGGCCGTATTTAAAGGAGCCTCCCTTATAGAGCGTAAGCTCTGATTGGAGTATGACAGTGTGACACAATGACCAGCAGAGTGAATGAGGAATAGGAGCAGGCGCTGACTGACAGCTGATTACAGCCGAGGCGGGCGAGACTCACGTGTCCTGCATAAACTAACGCTATGCTTCATTTATCAGTGGTGAAAGAAGTACTCACATTTTCTAGCCTAGTTCCAGACCCTGAATCGCTAGCCACACCCCTTAAAAATTTGGAGTGAAACGAAATGTCAATTCAGGCTGAGTGTCAGGCTACACATTTTCTGCTTTAAAGAAAAAGTACTGTAGCAATACCACAATGTAGTAAATCTTGCATTCAACATTCTAACATTATAAAATCATTGAATACAAGTATTGGCGGATTTGGCGCTAACATTTACTTACAGTACCAAACATAAACATTATGCAGATTGGCCCATTTCACAATCATATTATTAGATTGTAATTATTAATGCATTAATGTTGCAGTGTAATGCACAACCAGAAGAAGTAAACGTATCAAAAAGGTTACTTTCCACCACTTTCAATAAAAGATTATGAACAGTACTGTAGGTAATCAAAATCTTTGGCTGGCAAAATGGTGACACTTTAATAGACTGGATGCTGTAGTTTGGTAGATTTTTAACTAATTAACTTACTGTATACTAACTAGTAAGACGCCTCAGGGCGAAAAGTGACCTCGCCCTTTGGCCATCTGGCCAGTGATGTATATCGGACCAGCCATATATGGAGCTCGCAGCGCGTATATGGAGAGATGCTGTGAGAGCCCAAACATGCGTACTCAGTTATTCGTTATGTTAAAGTCCTTTCCCTTCGGTCGCAATTATAGTCATGTGTTTGAGGCAATGTGTACATAATTACACTTGATATAGTTGGTAGGTTTGTTCAAAGTATAGGGCGGAGGTAATGTGCGCTATAGTGTCGTGACTCGCCTTGATTGCATAGGTAGATGAGCATTAGGAACTGCAGGGCCCTTGTCCTTTCGGTTTCGTGCTAGTGTGACCTGTGGAGCCATCCATATTACCAACTCAGCAAATGCCTGCAAAGACGGACAGTGTTGCAGAAACATTGTCGTCTCTGGACACTGCGACCTTGCTGTTCCCTAAGGTCCTTCACAATACACAGCGAAATCCTCAGCGTTAATTTAATTCCGAGAGTAAAATACATTCGCTGCGTCTTCTGCTGCCTCAGCCCAGTAACCCTGAATGGCCTTCAATCTCCCTGGGAACCTGTGTATGAACTCCTTCTCAAATGAGTTATTCTGTCAACCTGGATGCTCAGGGTGACGTAGAATAATCTTTATTTGAACCCATTTAGGCCTAGACATTTTTCATGCTTTTACTATTGAAAAATAGCAGATATTCAAGCTCAAGCGCTGCGAGCTTGTAGATCTGCTATTTTTGAAAGATTGTGATATTGTTTTGCAAGTTATTGAATATATCTTTTTAAAAGTGAACATTTGTAACTCAAATATCAGATCTATATCTGCTATTTTTCACTATTTAAAGCCTTGAATACTGAATATAATGCGTTCTCAGTCAAAATGGGTTAAATAGAAGCTAAAAATCTATATCTTGCTGCAGCTGCAACAGAATCTTCTCCTGACCTGCATGATAACAAAAAAAAGGATAGACAGTAATGGTAAGGTTTGTGAATGCCTGTGTGTTGTTGAATGACCAGCAGAGGGCACTGCACAACTCCAAATAGAGCTCTCTCCTCAAAGAACCCTGCAAGGCTGTGTGTTGGCTTATGGTAGTTGTGCAGTATCTACAACTAAAGGCAGTGGGCTGTCCTCATTGATTTGTTACAACTAGCCCTTACCCGTTCAAAGATATGAGCTCCGAAATGATGTGCAGTGTGTGGGTTATGGGATGTGCACTGTGCACACAGTATATGAGGGATGGAAAGTAACTTTAACTGGTGCTTGCATGCTAATATGTAGGAGCATCAATGTAAGAAATACCCGTTCCATTTAACGGCTACAGAGATACTGTGTACCGATCTGCATGATATTTGGACATCATCTGTAACAGGGCCAGAACCCCCCCCCCCCCCCCCCCCCCCCCGCCCGCCTGCCCGCCTGCACACACTCCCCCCCCCCCCCCCCCCCCCCGTGTGTGTGTGTGTGTGTGTGTGTGTGTGTGTGTGTGTGATTGTGCATGGCCTGAACAACAGCGCCCCTCCCTTAACATGTGTGGTCACAAAAGGTACTGTAGGCTAAATAGATATAGATACACCATAAAAATGCTAATGTACAGCATACGATTTGTGAAAGTGACAAACGGGCTTCACAGTTATGTCAGGTGTGTTCATATGCTGATGGTGATGCGATTTCAGATCAATTGCTCCAGCCACCGAGGAGAAACGCTGAGACAGACAGACAGACAGACACTCACTCAGACATTCGCAAAATTATAGTATAGATAATGGAAAGTTAGACATTGGTAGAATATTGATTGTGTGAGCAGCAGGGGCGTTTTCTTTAGGCCCAAACTCTGTATGTGGTGCATTTAATACCTGGATAGTAGTTACTTTTTACAGTACAAACACTAATACCAGCAATTAGCAACGTTGTTCACTATACATTATACCGTTACACAAATTCTGTTGCCGCTGTGTGTATTATGTGTTGTTTTGTAACACCATAATGTCTACCAGCTGTGTTAGAGTGTGTGTGTGTGTGTGTGTGTGTGTGTGTGTGTGTGTGTGTGTGTGTGTGTGTGTGTGTGTGTGTGTGTGTGTGACTGTGTGACTGTGTGTGTGTGTGTGTGTGTGTAGCCTGTGTATAATTCATTCCTGTTTGTCTTGCTCTAGCTGCCTGAGCAGAATTGGGGGAGCCTGGGCTCGATGTCAGGTTTAGAGAAAGAACCTGACAGCACCAGGAGGGTAGATTTCCTTTAACTTTAGCCCCCGGCTAATAGCTGGGGCTTTTTGACGGACCCTGCGGCAGCAGCTTTAACTGTTTTGTCTGTGCTTTGTTTTCTTTTTGGTAGTTGCTGCCCACAATATCCCAACTTCAAACAGCAAAGACTAGTCCTCCCCCTGTTGCTGGCTTTAATACATGTTTAACAGACCTTACAAATACTTTGCAAATATCCATGGGCTGCAAGTGGTTCTGCCTGTAAGAGCATCTGCTTGAAGCCTTAAGCTGATACCAGTTATCATTTTGTACGTTGGTGATTAACCCCGTTTAATTCAGGCTCAGTGTCCCCCTTATGTTGCATCTCCTGATGATTGTCAATCAAAGGTTTTCAATTGCATGAGTACCGTGTTGTACCCCCATTGGGCCTGCTATTAGCATCCTTAGGTACTGGACTCTTTTCCACTTCTACTCAGCAGTGATGTAACGTCTTTTCATGTCTCCAATGCGAAGCCAAAGTTTAGCTTCATCGCATGACAGTGTTGTTCACTGAAAATAATTGACGATCAGTTCCTTTTGGCAAGGTAGACCTGATGAGTATAAATTACTGCCAGTGCACATGTCCTCGTCCTGGTACCAAACATATCTCCATATCTGGATACCTTACATTCGTAGTTGACCTATTTGTGCGCAAAACATGACAAGATAGACGTATGGGTACAGCATGATGCTCCACGAATTAGGAATAGCCAGTCTCTCCAGCACCTAACACTATGTGGGTGTGTTGTCATTGATCAGGTGAGGAGAGTTCCAGGCTCCAGTGGCCACTTGCACAAGACAGAGGATGGAGACTGGGAGTGGAGCGACGACGAGCTGGATGAAGACAGTGAGCTGGGCAAGGCTGCAGTCAATATGGGCAGGGTAGGTGAGGCTACACATTACGGGTCTATTTGGTTACCTTTTGTTAAATGAACACTGAGGATGTTACTTTATACTGCTCAGATCAGGACTGGCTCATTATTATATGAACACTTAACACGACTCAACATTTTACTGTGGATTCGCATGAACCTTTTTGTAAAATGAGTTCACACAATGATTCCCAATTAAACAAGTTGCAACTTGCAACCAATTGCACCCACTTCACTTGCTAGCCTGGTCAACCATCCCGAACTCGTGAATTCACCTTTTCATGTGTCTTCTGCAGACCGGTCTGGCCTCAAACTCTGGGTGGGCCTTTTGCTGAAACCAAATAGAATCATTAGTGTGGACTGGGCTTTATAGGGCTCTCCTTGGTGCAACATTACAGTCTATTACATATATTATGTGAATGAAATAACTGATCAAAACAAATTAAAGTCCCTCATTTCATTAGATGGACAATATCAGTCACCAGAACCAGGGATGTGTGTTTTCAGTCAGTCTGACATGGAGTTTTAAGTTGAATGGGCTTATATAACAGGGGCAGATGTCTGATCAAATGAATATCAAATATCTAAATGTTGACTCAAGCTACTTAAAAACTGTCCGGGGTGCACGCAAAAGCCTGAGTAGATGTGAAAATGACCCCATAACTGTGTGGGAAAAAAAGTGAAAATTCCCTTTAAGTTGTTAAATGCTGCATGTAATGAATAAAATGATCAATAGATGGTGTTGTTCTGTGTAGGTCCCTTTATGTACCTAAACAGTGAGACAGCAGATGGCTTCTTCCTGATATAGGATGTCACAAGTCATTAGGCAGCTGTAATGGCTTTGAAGATAGTTGCAGGGTGTGGAACATAGATCACAAACAAAGTCCTTTGACAAACATGTCTAACCTGAACATCTTCCACAGTAAATAAATGTTTTTATGCTGTGGACCTGAAGGCACGAGCCATATAGAAAAGCATTTGTCTGTATAGTACTGTATGTAAAAAACATTTTTGATCGGCTAATTGTTGTCTCTTCTTGATTCGTGCATCGCTATGACGGTATGCCCGAAACTGAAGGTTCTGTCATGCAAAAACTAAGTGTGATTAAAATGCGTATTTTTTTTTATCGCGTTAATTTTCTGTAATTAATTAATCGCAATTAATCAGTTAAAGTCCCAGCCCTAAAAAACTCACTTGTTGATTCACTCGTACAACAAAATGTGTTTTACCTGAAAAAGAATGCTTCTCAGGTCAAATATCGATGTGCGATTAAAATGTGATTAATTGCGATTAATTAATCACAGAGCCTGTAATTAATTAGATTAAAATTTTTAATCGCATCCCAGCCCTAATATATATATATATATATATATATATATATATATATATATATATATATATATATATAGGTGTGACTATGCAGTAGTATAGCCTTCTAGATAAGGCCGTCGGTCTGTGTGTTTGTCTCTTTGTGTGCCAATAATTCATCTCACAAACAATAAATCAATGTACTGTTGTTGAAACTAACCTCATTGTGTTTGCTTTGCCCCCCCCAGTCACGAAGGGTCACAGATGAGGACAAACATGTAAGTTAGTTGTTTTCCATTATAAAAGCTAAACTTATATTATAGTAAATATTAAATTACATTTTAGTTCTATAATGTTTTTTGTCAGTAGCGCAGATACGCACAGGTTTGTTTGTCAAAATGAACACAGCTGCAAGCTATTAACTCATTGTGCCATACTACACAATGCGTATACTTTAGGCTACAGAAGTGCATAATTGGAAAAAGACACCTCAGAAGAAATTGCATCCAAGTTTGTGTAAATGTGAGGTGGCTTGGAACTGGCCATGGATGACCACGCAATGCCTCTTAACGTTTTTGTCCTTCTACTCATTTCAGAACGAGGAGAACGCCAACAATGTCCCCATTGGAGGGCTTTCTATTCAGCGTCCCCAGGTGAGGGACGCAATAGCAGTGCTAATTTGTCACGATTCAATGACCTTGATGCCCACATTTTGTCCCTGTTTGTGTGTGTGTGTGTGTGCGTGTGTGTGTGTGTGTGTGTGTGTGTGTGTGTGTGTGCGTGTGTGTGTGTGTGTGTGTGTGTGTGTGTGTGTGTGTGTGCGTGCGTACTTGTGTGTGTGTGTGTGTGTGTGTGTGTGTGTGTGTGTGTGTGTGTGTGTGTGTGTGTGTGTGTGTGTGTGTGTGTGTGTGTGTGTGTGTGCATCAGTCTCCTGTAGATACTCTCGCTCAGTAATAGCTCAGGGTAAATGGCCGCCTGGCTGGCAGTGACAGCGTTCTGCCTGGGTGTTTCTATCCTAAAAGACTCACTGCCATTGTAGCCCATTTTCCAAGGCTATTGCCATTTTGAAAATGAGCCAAAGTAGTATTAGGTGGACTGTAACCCCCGTGTCTGACAGTGAAGGTGGCCAGAAATGCTGTTGCAGTATTTTCCTGGTCAGGAACAGGGCAGAATTGCCACTCAGCACTCTTATGCCTGATTTAGTATTATTTGGTTGCGTGCACCAAAAATAGCAGATCTACAAGCTCACAATGTGTCGCCCTGTAATGCATTGTGAGCTTGTAGATCAGCTACTTCATACATACAAAAAATTCCCACATACTGTAGATTGTGTGTTATATGACTGCCTGGCTTCGTGACAGAACCTTTGGTGGAAGTTTCCCTGATGCGTTATTATGGCTCTCACCACAGTTCTAGGCAGACCCCACTGTGATTGGCCAGAAGTCACTGTGATTGACAGTTCTGGTTTTTGCAACTATGCCTAAACATAACCCTAACCCTATCTTCATTAACACTATGCCTGCCAGGGAGCCAATCAAGACAATAACTTTGGTGGAATTCATAATCACACCTCTCTGACAGAAGAAAACAAACATCATTTATTGGGGGAAAAAGACCAATGTAACAGAGTAGTGTTTCTTAGTCACATAATAATCAATTAAAAGTAAAAGGTATGTTGCATTGAAACTCTTACAAGTACAAGTTATCTAAAAGGACCCAAGTAAATCAACGGAGTGAATGTAACATATTTACTACCCACCTCTAAAGATGAGGATCGACAAGTATTGTTTTTCTTCTGATCCCTTTCTTCTCCCTCAACTAACTTTCTCTGTTTAAGTAATTATGTTTAACTGTAACAAGCTCTGTTTGTGTGTCTGTGTATAATGTTTGTATCTCACTCTGTCAACATCTTTTTCCTAACAGAATAGTTAGGATGGGTTAAATGCAGAGGAGAAATTTCACGTACAGTACAGTATGCACATTGACAAATATCCCCAAAAACTAATGTGAGTGCTGAAAACACAGCTCAACTATGCACACAGTTAAGGGGCTTCCACACTTTAACAATAAATATAACTATAAATACATTGTTTAAAAAAATCCAAGTTCCAACTCGAGTGGATGGCAGAGTCCATGCCACAACTATAACAAGGACAGTGGTGAATGATAATGTTACAGAGTTGTAGTGCTTCATTGTGGACAGCCATTTAACCTGATTGCACTCTTTCTGTCCTGCAGGGAGAAGAGTTTGAGAACCTCCAGGGTGCTGTAAACATGGTCCTACGGCTAAGGTGAGACAATGAGTCACCTCTCGTGTGTGCATGTGAATAATATAATAATTCAAATAATGGATGGTGGATTTTCATGACACTTGGCGGTTGCTAAAGGCTGCACGGAAGAAAGGATTACCTTTTGGTTCAAAAAAGGTTAAAGGTCAATGTAAAAATGTCCATATCTCAGAAACAGAGGGCCCTGTCTTGCAAAAACGCAGTACATTTGTCATTTTAGTCACTCACGTCAAAGTAGATGGAGACGAAAATGTTCCCTGAATTTTGTTCCTGGCTGCTTGCTATGCAAAATCAGGGAAGCAAAACCCCCCATGGGGATATGATAGTAGTACAATAGCAATACATTGACATACTGTATTAGCTTGAATCAGCAGACATAAAAGTATTTGAGCCTGTGCCAGACTTTGATCAAAAGGTGAGGCAGCTAAGCAGCAGCGGATCCGAGGCTTCGGATCGAAGACAAGCAGAGCTACAGTATAGTGAATGCAAGCCATATTTATAGGAGCCTCCCTTACTGAGCGTGAGCTCTGATTGGATTAAGGCATTGTGATGTAATGATCAGCAGATCTGTGAATGAGGAATAGGAAAGGATCTGATGTGTCCTGCATAAACTAACGCTATGCTTCATTACTAGTTTCCAACCACCGTAGTTGTCATTTTACATGGCCAGTCTGGCCCTGGGCCACGTGAGAGTTTTTGAAAATATTTGCCTAATGACATACCCAAAAGAGGGATTGATTATTAATTTGTCAATCAATATTCTGTCATCGATTAAATTGATTAGTTAAATTAGCTGTTACACCCCTCATATGTCCCCCTTGATAGGAGATTCCAATGTGATTTAATACTTATACTGCATGACAAGGTTGATTTTCTGTAGCATGCCGTGTCAGTCTCTATCCTAACAGTCCCTGTTCACCATGACCTATACATGCAGCCTGCTATCAGACCCAGTGATCTTTAATGATTAGAAAGATGATCTGGCATGACTATGGATGCCTTTTTCCTAATTTTGAGTCTTACACTCCATTGGCTCTCGCTTGGCTGTGCTTCACAATTAGCCGTATTCTCTGAGACTGAATGAACAGTTACTGTTAACACTTTCATAGCAACAAAGCCCTTCACATTTTATGGAACATTTATGCATATTCTATAAAACTGGACGAGTAAAGGCATTTGTTTTGCAGCTTCATAACAATATTTGCCTTTTTATGAAGATGAGCAGGTGGCCTCAATAAGCAATCAAAACCTCCTCCTGCAGACAGTGTATATTTATTGCGCTGAATTTTGATATCTTTTCACCTCCATCCTCAGCAAACTGGTTGCATATTTGAAACATAATATATTAACAGGATATGGAATGCAAATGTGCAACGTTATGGGTGACTTATTATTTATTTCTACACGTATGCATGCACGCACGCACGCACACACGCACACGCTTGCGCGCACACACAGAGGAAGAGTAAGAGGCAGAGTGAGGAGAAAAAAGAGAGTGCTACTGTGTTGAAAGGATGCAACTGGTCCTTCCAGACAGCTGAATGTCTGACATCAGCTCCCTGATGAGTTGGGTGTGGAGCAGCCTCTGGGTCGATGAGATAACAGATGTTTGAAGGACCCTCCCAGGCAGAATATGTGGAACACAAACCATCCATTCCCTTCCTCTGCTCACTAACAAAAAATACTGGGCTACACTTTCAATTAATTCCGGAGTGTTCATTTAAACCTGAGAGTGCAAAAAGAAATCACATTCTCAGAGTAAAATGAGTACCACAGTTTTTACTGTTTGTAACTGCTTGGAATTACTTTAACCCTGACATTTAACTTGACACAATTTAGCCACTGCTGGGTGATCAGATTTACTTGTGGGTTTGCAAATGTCTGTTTATTTAGGTTGCTTGAATGGATTATAAACTTATATCCCGTATCAGAAATAATTTGCATATGCTGGAAGCCTTGAATTAAATCTATCCACTCTGTTAGGTATCTGACCAGAGATGTTATGGCTTCAGACACTAATACACAGCAAGCCCTTATTAGTGGATTAAGGAAACATGTCACCAGACAAGATCAGTTTGTGTGATCTGAGCTGAAACACTTAGTATCTGTCATCCAGCTAAAGGAAAGCGCTTCAGTTTTAAGGATTCTAGATTTTTAGTCTTTTTGACTTTAGCTGAGCCCTGTCAACTCCCACAGAGCACTGACGGCTTGTTGGTGACTCGTGCAATCTGTTTTGACGTGCCCTCTATATAGAAGTGTGACGTAGACGTGCAATGGCGAACTGTAAACGACTGTAAACCCTTAACAGAGCATTACATTACCTTTGATCCAGTAGCAAGATACCTTTTTATGCTGTCTGGATCACATTAGTCACATTTAACAGCCTCTGACAGTGCTCAAGACTAGCTTTGCAGATGTTTTGGTAAATCCCATTCAGGCTCAGTGCATGTACAAGGTTAGAAGTATTTACTTGCAAACCCAACACCAACCTTGACGTGTTACAATATATCAAAGAGTTTGAAAGACCCTGTTTGTGTCAGAATCATCACATTTTACAGTTCCTGTCACACTGATTAAACTGCATTCAGGTGATCAAGAGATCATGGTGACTTAGAACTCTATAGGGCTGGGAAATATGTTGGCATATTGCCATGTTTAAGATTAGATGCTGGAGGCATGCATGGAATGTTTTGAGATTAGTTGGCGTTATTGGAAGCCACAATTTTGGGCAATGGCTTCTAGGCTTTTGTATTAATTGCAAGATATTAAAGGGGCAGGTTCTAAGACTAGTCCTTGACAACATACTGTATGAAAAGAAGGTCACAAGTCATGTACAGGTATAAAGGGATGAATACAGAAGTTTAACCAGGAATTCTTTTTTTCTGTATAATTTAAAAGCTATCAGCACTGTAGTTATTACAAGATGTTCCAGAGACTGACTATATGATTCAAGTAAATGCATGTGATTATATATGAATGTCAGTGTTGAACACTGAGTGTTCCCATAGTTTCAAAGCAATTCTTATTAGCCAACAAGAGAATGAGGCTGTGTACGATGCAGACAGGTACTGTACAGTAAGTAACTGTATTTTAATAGGTGTTATTTAGTTCAGTCAAAGTATTTAAATAATAGCCCCTGGAGAATCAAAGAGAAAATATGATGCCAATTTGGACCATTTCCTGACTTTTCAGTACAACTGACGTTTGGTTCTAGTTCAACACTCTAAAGGCATATGGGACACTGTTATGATTTTAGCTAACAGCTAATCAGTATGAGGAGCATCTCACAGGAGAAAAGCGGAATTGGGTGTTCATCGCTTGCTGAAAAGGGATTTGTTTTTTGGGGAGCAAGCGATACATTATACTATAGTGTAAATTAGGCCTAGTTTGTAGATATTGTCTAGTTGTGGAATTAAAGAAAGGTTAGTATTTGACCTGTGACAATGCAGCGCCTAAAAGATCTTGCTCTGCGAAGCAATTGTCCATAGGGTGGCAGTGTCCCTTTCTGATGCACAGAGCAGTGCAACATACTGATGACGAGCCAAATGGAGCTCATATCATTCATAAAAAAGTAATGGTTTAAATGCAATAATGTTCTGTTTTCTGCATGGAAGCTTGACATCTGCTTTAATTTACCACGGGGAGAACGGATTGCCTCAACTCTATCTCTCCTCCTTCAGCATGTGCTCAGTCATGTGTACTTTTCTTGTCAGGATTGGAGGTCTGAGGCGCTTACTCTTTTCTCATCGAACATACAGTGGATTCTCCCCCAGACTTGTATTGATTGTGCTTGCTGGAGCGTGCAAAGAAATTGCCTTCTCGTCATTGTGACATAGAATTTAGAATACACCTGTGTGTTTTCTGTACAGCAGGCCATCTGTTTGTTTGGCCTTGACCTCAAATTGGGCTGAATGTGCTGGAAAGATCTACGGCCTGCTTACCTAAACATAGCGATCAGCCCTACTGTCAACAGACTGTAATGTTTTGTACTGACAAACATCACTTGGTGTCCCATGGGGAACCAGTGATGAATGGTGACATTTTGTAATGCGCTGCTGTGCAGATCTCTTTCTGATGGTTTTGCACATTCAGTATGTGACAGTACAGTATTTATTGAAGTTTTTAAGCAATCCTGAAGAGACACATTTGCAAGTCCACAAAACACTTCACCACACAAAGAATAAGTAGGCTTCCAATTGACTGTTGCATTGGGGATACAGAGGCATCCCACATGCTTTTTGAGCAAAGCGAGCCAAAGGCGTAGACTTATCTTTTCTCTGATGGAATGATAACATTATGATCTCCCAAGAGGAGGAAAACATCATGACTCATTTGGAGGAGTGGTATGAACAAATACTATAACCCTCAAATTCAGAGATAGTATTCAGTTCGTTCCTAATGCTGTAATGCTCCAACACAATCTTTCTGCCCCTGTACGATGTAATCTGATGGAAAGCTTTTGGAAACATCTGCTGTTGATCTCTGGGGAGGAGAACTACAGTGTAATGCTAAATGAATACTATATCGTATGGCAGTGTTGCACACCTTAAAAAGCAGATCGGCTATTCTCGGTGCGCGAAAGTGTCGTACAACGCATAAATCAGGCCTAACAACATGAAACCTGGTGTTAAATTCTGGGGTGATAATAGCAGATCTACAAGCTCACAACGTGTCACATTGCAACAGTTTCCCATAGAAAAACCTCTGCCCCAAATTTTTCAAATCAGACTTATGGTAGCACTATAACAGCCCGATTCACGTTTTGGTATAAGTACTACATGTACACATTTTGTCTTTAAATCGTACATATTATACATGTGATCAATATATAAGTCATATTCCTTTCTGATTGGCTATGACTGACGCGTTTATGGGCCCCTAGGTAGGCAACCCAGCCTGATGGAGACATGCGCTTTGAGGAGCACACTTTTCTAGTTAAAACAATATATATATATATATATATATATATATATATATATATATATATATATATTAGTATATACAGGTATATATATATATATAGCACACTTTTCTAGTTAAAACAATATATATATATATATATATATATATATATATATATATATATATATATATTAGTATATACAGGTATATATATATATATATATATATATATATATATATATATATATTCATACATATACTTATAGTGATTGGTGTGGAATGCTGACAAACCAATTACAGATGTGTTGTTATTGTCGTTTCTTTTTTTACTTATGGGACTGATCTCATCTGAAATGGGGATCAGGGGTGAGAGAGATGACTCAGATAGCTATGATTTATCCTGCTTGCGTTCAAACATGAATTAATCACCACAGTTCCCCTGTTAACCATTGCTAAATTGTGTTTTTGTACACAATTACAGTAGCTACCGTTATTGTTTAGTTGCTGAGCACAACTACTAAGTAAAGGAACGTATTTGAAACATACTGTATTAACATCTCATCTCCTTGTATTCAAATACAATGTCAGCAGATATGACACAATATCTGTGTCATACAGTATCAGTGATGAATAATGTGATTGCAAGGCAGCTAGTACAGTACAGTACAGTACGTATGCTGATTAATTAACATTTGCTGCAGTACATACTTTTAATGACATTTTGAGATATTTTCTTCGAGTTGTGAAGGTCTGGTCTGTAAAAGGGCCATATTATGATATGTTGCCCTCACAATTAATGACTTCTTCTTGTAGTATGGATTGTGGCTTAGAGGAATTACATTCACAGCCAACACACTAATTAACATTTCTGTCTGTGTGTGTGTGTGCGTGCGTGCGTGCGTGCGTGTATAGAAATCTTAGTGTCTGAGTATGAAGTATCCACGAGAAACAGCTGGGCAGATGTTTCCTTTACACTGCTCATAATGATCAAATTCTAAACTACTGAGACATAACGTTTACAACTTCCCTGGTGGTTCTAGTTAGCCTCTGAATCGTATTAATTAGTATTTTTTAACTCCCTCAAGCCTAATTTATACTATAGTATAATGTATCGCTCCCCAAAATAACGGAATCTGTTTTCAGCAAGCAACACAGTCAGCCACACGATGAAGTGTACAAATTAGGCTTTCGTATAATAATGCTATTCATAATCCAGCTGTATATTGCTTTCCACAGGGATTGCAGGATTATATGAAGTCATTCATACTTCATTAAAGATTTATGAAGGTCAAAGCCTTGCCTTTTCTGTTACAGTAGGCAGCTTTTACACGCAATCATAAAGGCTTTCACAGACCAGTTTAATGCCCATATATTTCCCATGATAGCTCCCTGACATAACCAATTACCTACTTTGAGTTCAGTACTGTGGGGTGATTTATGTTTATATACAGTACAGGTATATCACATTTATATTCCAAAGGTGTGGCTGTTGTCACACAACATATTTTGTTAAAGGACGACGTCACCCATTTTCAACCTATCTTCATATAATATGGTGCCATTTTTGTCTATCTCCTCAGAAGAAGGCTGTGTACAGTTCAAAAACCTGCCTACCAGTGGAAGCCATTTTTTTTTTTTTTTTTTTTAATCTTGTTAGAAAAACAACGATGTCACTGGTTTCTGAACTGTCCACAGTCCTCCTCTGAGACAGGTTCAATATTGTGTGAGGGTGAGGACCAACTTTATGAAGATATGTTGAAAAGGGGTGAAGTCGTCCTTTAACTGCAAAGGACAACAGTGTCACACACCTCCTTATGTTTGTGTGTGTGTGTGTGTGTGTGTGTGTGTGTGTGTGTGTGTGTGTGTGTGTGTGTGTGTGTGTGTGTGTGTGTGTGTGTGTGTGTGTGTTCCAGACCGGTTTAGTTGTGATAAATGTGTGGCAGGTCAGCTGGGACATTTCACCTCCTCATCACTCTTCCCAAGCAGAGTTGTTAGATCACATGGCCGTGCTGCGTCTCTGTCTGCACTTAGAGTTGCCATGATCCTCTGCGAGTGTGGAGCAGTGTTCATTTTATTGACTAAATTACTAAAACTATGGCAAAAAAATGTTCGGCGACTAACTTTTTTTACTGGCGAAAACGAATGAAAAACTTAACTATGGTGACTAAAACTGAGACTAAATACATTGACTATTTCGACAACAAATAAAAACTAGACTGAAATGTTAAGGAGGGACTAGTGGAGAAGAGATCCAGTAGACTTAAAAGACTAGTCATTTTATGTTCGGTTGCGCTCGGGTGTTGCCCTCTGAAAATAGCAAATCTACATGGTCTCTTTGGGAACCAATTAATCTACAACCACATACGGCGATACGGGTCCATTTGGTTCCATTTGTACTCTTATCAAAGACCGGTAAGGGTCCATCTGTCACTGCTCTCATAGCATGACTAAAGGTATAGAAAGAGACAGAACTAGAAGCAGTGCTCTTCCGAGCACATGTCTCCACCAGGTCAGGCATGTTATTGTGGTGTCCTGGTGGCGCAAATCGGCCTGTTATAGCGCCACCATGAGACTGATTTGAACATTTTGAAGTGTCATTTCTTCCTCTGCCTAAAGGGAATGTGTTTGCACAATTTCATCAAAATTGCACAATGTGTTCATGATTTGAGGCATTTTGTTCGAAACAGACCAATCCTGTAAAGTTTGGAGGCCAATCTTAGCCAATCAGGTTGTAATATATGTAATATGAGACAGATCCGTCTTGATCACATGACTGTAGAGATACTGTTTACTGATTTGTCTTATTTTTTGATAAAATCCGAAAGAGTAATATCCAAAAATGTGTTTTACATAAGTCGGCCTCCTGATGGCGCTATAAAAGGCTGATGTAAAAAATTCAGGGAAAAGGTTTTACCTTGGCCTCTAAGGAGTGCGCATACAAAGTTTGACACTAATCGGTGGAGTTATAGGTGAAAACATGAATCGGCCTGTTATAGCGCCACCATGAGGCTGATTTGATTTTCTTAAGTGGCATTTATTCCTCTGCCTATTGGGAATGTGCATGCACAATTTCACCAAAATCGCACACTGCGTTCAGGATTTCAGGCATTTTATTCAAAACTGACCAATCCTGCAAACTTTGAAAGCCAGTTTTAGCCAATCAGGATGGAATATGGAAAATCTGACACATCCATGTCGATCACATGACTGTAGAGATACTGTCTACTGATTTACGTGATTTTTGGACAAAATCTGTAGGAGTACTGGCAAAAGTTAGTTTTGCAAAAGTCGGCCTCCTGGTGGCGCTAGAACAGGCCCATGTGAAATATTTGGGGCAGAGGTTCTGAATTGGTATCGAGGGAGTGTGTGTGCACAGTTTGGCAGCGACCGGGCCAACGGCGCCGGAGATTAGCTGGTAACGGACAAACGGACGGACGCACGGACGCACGCACGGACGGACGGACGGAGGGGAAAACATACTCTCCCTCAGCCTTCGGCTGGTGGAGACAATAAAAAGAGGGACACGTCCATCTGAGGTATTGTTTTCACACTCTCTTACATTATGTCTCTTACGTCACCCTCCGCAGGAACTCCAAAAAAGAACTGAATGACATCCGCTTTGAATTCACTCCTGGTCGAGGTAAGAGCTCTACTGGGTGCCAGATGCTGTTGAAAGACAAAGTATTAAAAAGAGCTTGTCAATTATACAAAAATGTGTTTAGTGTTTTCACCTTGATTCATTAATTTATAAAAAAAAATAGATAAAACAAATTATTTAAAGAGGCGGTGCCATAGTTTTGTACTTTTTCTAGTTTTCATGTGTCTAGGAGGTTGACAGTACTTCATTAGACCCCCTGGTGTGATATGAGCAATTATGTATTGCCTTTCTATTTGGGTTTTAGCTGTAGGCTGCCACCTTGTGGGGTCAAACGTGCCCGTCCAAAAACACAGATACTTATTACATCACAGAATCAACCCCTCCCCTAATTACCATTCACCCAACATACGTGGGTGTGGCTAACTTCAGCTGGGTGACCACTCAGGCACCCACCATGACAACCACGCATACCAATGAACTGGTGGGTGTGGCCACATAAAAACATCATTTTAACTCTTTCTGTACACTTTTTTGGAAAAATCTTCCTCCTAGTATCATAATAGTAGATAATCATGTTTTATAGAGGGGAAAAATCATGGCACCCAATCTTAAAAAGAAATGCCTTTCGCTTCTTCAAATTGCTAACAAAATACTCGATAGTTGCAGCCCTAAACAGCACTTTAAAAGCAAGAAACCCAATAGACTGTTGACATACAGTTACAAGTAGCCCAGGAAATTCTATTAGAACTAATGTTTTTCATCTGGTAGCATTATTATTATTATTATTACTCAGCATGCATACTGGGTCCCTTGCTGTTTGGACTCTGTGCACTACCTTAATAGCACTAATAAATATTTTGCTGCATTTGAGGAGCTTTCTACTATGTTATTTTTTCATTGTTTTGTGCCAGTTGGGGATCCATTCCCCCACAGTTTTTTGTGCTCATGATGTTAGAGCAAAAATGACTGCTGTGTGATTATGGCCAATGATGGTGATGTCTATGAACAGACATGCTTGTGTTAGTACAGTGTTTTTAATTTAATGTCTGTTGAGTTTATAATGTTATTCCCTGAACAGACACTGCTGATGGCGTTTCCCAGGAGCTGTTTTCAGCTGGTCTTGTCAGCGGACCAGATGTTTTGATTGGTAACAGTTGATTATTTTGTATAAATATCCTCGCTTAAATGTACACCATTAGCTTATTTTTGCCTTAAGTGCACTGCGAATCACATCCCTCATTCAATGATTCAGTCATGAATCACCATGGCAGGAGGACTGAATGTTTTGATTAAAGTATGTTTTGATTAAAGTATTTTTGTATTCAGTTATTATAGTATAGTATACAGAACATTAACATCTTTATAATCATTTCCAACAGAAATGCTTAACATATCAATTTGTACATTATCATCAATCATGTTAAATATGCACATCACGTTACATAACTGACTTCATATGAAATTAACATCTGACTGTATAAATATACAGTATTGTGTAACGTGAAAACTAGATAATATGAATATTTATGAGTGATATAGATAGTGATAGTGATTTATAGTGATAGAGATGTATGTAGAAATCAATTCGCTAGGATATCTCAGGGTTGTCAACACAAGTACCTGTTTTTTTTTTATTGATGTATGAATGTACAGTATGTGTGTGTGCCCTTCAGAATCTGTCTCTATATTACTGTTGCAGTTGCTGCTAACCTTCAGAAGATTGTAGACGACCCAGCTACCTACAAAGTATTGACCTTTAAACTGGTGAGTTTCCAGATGATTTGTGTCACAACACCTTCTGTCTTAAGATAGCCCAGTTGACCGTACATGTTTAGCTCTTATGTCAGGGTCAGTGAGACTGAGATGAGATGCTTCTGTTTCTGCAGGACCAAAAGCTAAAATCAGTGGTTCTCAAACTCTTTTATGTTAAATAAGGACCCCCAAATGAATATCTATTTGGCTACGTTACCCCAACAAAAGATTTGTCATTGACAGATTTCAGACATTTTTTTTTTAGGAAACCGGATGTAGGCGCGTGATCGAAAAAACTGATGTCCATTTGCTCCCATGTAAAATGTTGCAGGAAAACGCCCACATCTTTGTTTCCTGTTTTTCGCTCTGTATGTTGTCTAAACAACAGGCTAATTCAGTAGTACATATCTTTCGAACCGTTCGTCCAGTTAACATGTAGCTTTTTTTGTGTGTTTTTAGTTAGATTAGTTTAGTCATTGCGGAAATGGCATGCTGTGTTCATGATTTGAGGCATTTTGTTCAAAACGGACCAATCCTGCAAACTTTGTAAGCCAATGTTAGCCAATTAGGATGGAATATACTAGCGCTATAACTGGCGCTATAACAGGCCCATGTGAAACATTGGGGGCAGAGGGAGTGGGCGTGTACGGTTTTGCTGCCATCGTGGCAACGGTGCTGGAGATTATCTGTCAGCAGACGGAAGGACAGACGGGCGGAGAGAATTAACACAGGAGTGAAAGTTGTTGTTAGTGTGACATCACAGTGATTCGTCCTATATGGTTAAAGTGGTTAAACTGATTGTGATGCTATATTAATGCTTAAAGGGCCTACACAATGCTTTTAAAACTATATTTTTGAGCGGTGGTTACACCGTCTCCTATACGTGGCCGTGTGTGTGTGCGTGCGTGCGTGCGTGTGTGTGTGCGTGTCTGTATGTAGCCTGAAGTACCTTTTTTGACCACACATGTTAAGGGAGGGGCGCTGTTGTTCAGGCCAGGCCAGACACACACACACACACACACACACACACACACACACACACACACACACACCCACCCCACACACACAGGCACCCCCCCCCCCCCACGACCACCGCTCAGTTCACACGGGTGTGATTTTTGTATAAATATATGCTCAAAATTGAGTCTTAGACAGGTTTTAACCCTCAACAAACACTCTGACCATTCTTTTTGTTTGTTCTAGCTCTACTATAATGGGGCTCTCCAGCTGCAATACCAAAACGGCCTCTGTTTGCTCAGGGGCGCATCTAGTGGGGTTTTTCCACCCCTCCCCCCTCCCCTCCTCTTCACTCCTCCCCGGACCCCACGTTGACAACAAATAATGTTAATATTGGGCCAATACAAAAATAGGATAATGTTGCAGCTCTGATTATAGCCTACTGTAGGCCTATGTTGTTATAGGCCTACTGTCAAATGACACAGGGCGACCGTTGCTGACCAGACATTACAGAAAGTTAATCTACATTAGACAATCAACCCCACCTGCATTGTATTTATGTATAAAAAAAAGTAAAAAAAATGTTTTGAAAAAAAAAAAGAAAAAAAAAATGTTTTGAAAAAAGAATTTAGATTTTTTTTTTTTTTTTTTTGACTCTGAAAAAAAAAAAACAGAAATCCGTGTGACGTCACACGGATCAACTCTCAGAACAGCACTGTTCTGAGAACCCGTGGAAAGCTTTTCATCTCTGTCTTCCCAAAACCAGAGAAAGACACAATGGTCAGAAATAGGACTTTGTGAGGATAGAAGGTGCCAGTGGGACCCCAAAAAAAGGTTTTAAAATAGAAAAAGTGAAAATTCATGGTGTAGGTCCTTTAATTCATTTAGCTGGGGACCCCCTGGAACCACCCCACAGGGGCCCTTGGGGGTCCCGGGGCCCCACTTTGAGAACCACTGACCTAAATGTAATACACATTGTAATGTACCTAGCTAAATTTAGATTCTCAAAGGCCAGTTTCTGTATCTCAAAAATAGCCCACATCCTCGTGTTTTTTCCACACAGGGAAGCGTGCAACAAACTAAAAGCATCCAGTCTGCAGCAGGCCTGTGGGCAAACGCAGCTTGTTGATGGGAGCGGTCGAATGAGAACAGCTAGGATTAATAGCCGTGCCACACACAAGCAAATAGCATTTGTAAGGACCAATGTCCCAGTGCAAGTTTCCAACACCCGACGCATTCAGGCTGTACTGTATGTGTACCTGTTGTTAAGCTAATAATTGGCCACTTACGTTTACTGCTGCCTTGCTGTAGCTACACCACAACAACATGGTGGTGTAGCTGCAGTATGGTTGGGATCAACGCTTGAATTGTTGCAGATTACAGCAATGTGACAAACAATGCAGGATAGATCATTTTATACTTTTATTTGTCCTCAAGGAATATTTTTTCCTTCATTCCTTCATTCATAACACAAATACATGAGGCATACAGAATTGTACAGCATCATACAAAATACACAATTTGCAGGAACACTTTACACATGGGATGCCTAAGACATCCACATGCGTCTTACAGTAACCTCCCCCCTGGAGTGCCGCGGCCCCGTTAAGACGCCCACAGACGTCTTAGCGGGTTACCATGGTAACCAACAGCCCCCGCGGGAGTGAATGAAAAAAACTCCGTTTCCCATGATGCCTCGCGAAAGCCACTTTCGGCAAATTCTAAATTCTATTTTATTTTCCCATATTGCGTGTTTGGTCAAAACTGCCTGTTTTCTATGGACCATAACTTACACACGGATTATCGCGGTTGTATTCTTTCTTCTTCTCGTGAAAGAAAATACTTTTGCGGCCGTGAACGGGAGCCGTCGTGCACACAACGGGCACGCACCGTGTGCACGGAGTCATCGAAAATCGGATAAATACAATAGGAAAAAGACTTTGCAGTTAATCTACATTAGTTATGGCAAAACTATGGTGTTAATTACACGGGTCACAGATACAACAGAGTCATGGATTCTACTATGCTTTCTTCTGTTGCTTGATGATTTCTATCTGCGTAGCCGTAGTGTCTTTTCCTCTCGTTCACCTTTGTATGACATCTTCTGCATGTAAAGGCAATACAAATTCTGAGACAATACTCGCACGTGAGTGTTGAAGTAGCATCAGCTGCAGCGTTTCTGAAGTTGTGAGTAAACAACATCTGTGTGTCAGGTTACAGTACGTCTCATCCTGACCTTTCTGCCATGCTCATCTCATCAGCAGCTGGCGAATGTCACAGGTTGGAGGGATCTCAGGAGAGCCAGGCTGCAGCTGTAGGCTCAGGGCAGTGTCAGGCTTGCTAGATAGATATCAACACTCCTTCAATATCATCACGAAAACCTTCCATGTCCAAAATGGTTACTTTTCAAGAAACGGGGGGAAACAGTGTTTCAATGGATCCAATGTGATATTTAGGTATAAGATTCTATGTAATACCCACAGACATACTTTAACCACTTTTACTTTCACTTGAAATTCATGTTTAAAAATAGCAAAATTAGCCGACTTACAGGCTCACAACACGTTGTTATGAGCTTGTAGATCTGTAATTGTTTTGCTACATCTGAGACACTCAGAAGGACTACTTTAGGCACTATAAAATCTGCGCTGCCATTCAGCACTCTATCCTGTTCCCATGCAGACCCCTCACCCAAAAGAAGAATTATGTCTGCAGCGTCACACAAAAACCCAGACATAGAGAATAATTATCCTCGCTTGGAGAACAATACATAAATCTTCACAGTGAAGATTTAAGGTGTAGGTGGCAGCAGAGCAGCTTTAACGACCGAAGTAAGCGAGAGGTCAGCTTTCTCGTGAGCTTTCTAAGAAGGACTAGATCACTGCTTCTCAACAATTTTCGGTGCGTGACAAAAACAATGTTTATCAAGCTGTTAACTGTCAATATTTCATTTCAAGCTGTTTCCCCACACTAAACACATTTTAAGGTCTAATATACAGTATATATATCGTTTTAAAAATGTTCCCAGAGAAGGCTTGCCTTGTAATTTAGCTATGGACCACTAGTGGTCGATGGACCACTTGAGACGTGGTTGTCTACTTTTCACTACAGCTGCTCAGCGCTGCATATCCATCAGACACCCCAGAGGGTTGGAGAGCGTCTCCCTGATCAGGCGTAAATTGCTGGAAGCCCGGCAGGCATCAGGCTACTGACTCACGCTCTGACTCTTTCACAGGGGGATGGCTGAGTGAAAAAGTGATATTGATCGGCTCTCAGGGACCACTCAGACAAATCTGAATGCACGTTGCCTGTAATATGGCCTCTGTGAGAAGCAACCGAGCAGTATAATTAGTTTAAAATGCAGAAAGACAATGCAGTCACTGGAAGGTGAAACTGTCAATAAAATAAAGGTTGTATTTTGTCAAAGTTTAGGGGGTGAACTCTGCTAAATGTAAACTTCAAGTGGTTCTAAATTAGTCATCTCATGGCTGTTTCTTTGCCAACAATGAAAGTTTGTTTTCCTTTTCATGTTTTCTGTTTCATGTTTCTTCTATTTATGGAAATTGTTATGAAGATATAATAAGGTCACCTAAACCTTAGAAATTCATTAAATAAGAAGATAAATTGAATTTGATTACTCTTGGGGCATCTCGGTGCTACCTACCTACCTACCTACCTACCTACATACGCAGCCGAACGCAGTACTTGTGTGCTCTGTTGGCGCAAGTAAATACAATTGGTCGTGTTCGTGGGTGAGAAGCTGGCAGGCGAGGGCGTTCTTTTTCGCTGCACTTACTAGCAACTCCTAAAGGTTGGTTAGGCCACCTGTTCAGCAGGCAGAGAAACTGGGAGGGATTGGCAATGACAAAATTAGGGAGGGGAAAAAACAACTTAATTACTTTGAACATCTGCATTTTATGTAGAGTTCTCAACGGGCCGGAAAATGTACGCCCTGCCCTGCACGAATGAGTTGAAGCCCAAGCCCCACAGAACATACATTACGGTACATTAATCAGCCCGACCCTGCACAATGAGATTATAACCAATGAGATTATTAATGCCTGTAACGACTGCTCGACAGCAGAGGCTCAAATCACATCGCACTATGGGATGAGCGCGATGGGTCACATAATAACGCACGCGAGAGAGAGAGTGACAGAGAGAATGGGAAAGAAATAGACTGACATTATGGTCACATCTAATCAAATATATTTGATATGTTAGCTATTTGAGGAGTGTTGATCTGTGTATTGGACATGAATGCACGTAAAATCCATGATATAAAAACTCACCCATCTGTCACCTCCACAAGTGCAAACAGACGATCAAAAAAGAATGGTACTCTACTTCCACAATGCATTGTTTTTACATGAAACATGATTATGAGGTATTATGATTATACTAGGAGGAAGGTATTTTCCAAAAAAGTGTACAGAGAGTTAAAATGTGTTTTTTAGGTGGCCACACCACCAGTTCATCAAGTATGCCTGGTTGTCAGGTGGGTGGTGACCCAGCTGAAGTTAGCCACACCCACAGTGTTGGGTGAATGGTAAAAGGGGAGGGGATGATTATATGATGTCATTTAATCACTGTTTTTGGATCGGCACTTTAGACCCACAATGTCTCAGCCTCCACGAAGAAACCCCAAATACAAAGGGAATACATAATTGCTCATAACAACCACACCAGGGGGCCTAATTAAGTACTGTCAACCTCATAGACACATGAAAACCCGAAAAAGTACAAAACTATGGCACTGCCTCTTTAAGTGAGACAATGTATTAATCAATGTATTCATCAGTTCATCTTTCCCTACAGCATCATGGCAGCCTTCAGTAGCTAGACTCAATTGCCGACCCGAACCTGACTGGGTCGGGTCCGGGCTGAAATTGTGAATTCATCAGTAACCTCTATTTAACCAGGAGAAAACACATTGACGTTAAAAATCTCTTTTCCAAGGGAGACCTAGGAATCCTGAAGAACAGATAGAAAGTGTTCATGTCTCCAGGTTGAAAGACTCAAAGACAAAAAACAAAACAAAAACATACAGTACTTTTCAAGGCCGATCTCAAAGTTTCATAATGTAAGACCAAACGGTTCAAAAAGCCTTAATCCATAAAACAATAAGTTTACCACCCCTGTAAGTAGGTTGAATTCATTGGCTAATCCCAGTTGTTACAGTACAGCTGTTCCGTGGATGTCAGAGGCTTAGGCTTCGCTGATGGAAGCGAGAGTCACAGGATGTGACCTGAACCCCTGTGACCCCCCTGTGTGACCCGCCGATGCCTTTTTTTTCTCTGCATTCCAGGCTTCCGGCTGTGACGAAACGGAGATCCCCGACGATGTGAAGCTGATCGGCTTCGCCCAGCTTAGCCTTAGCTGATGTCTCTCCGTGGCCGAAGCAGGACAGTTCGGGGGCAGACGGACTGAGGAGGCGCCCTGCCTGACACACCCTTCACAACGACCCCTCCCAACACCCACCCCGCGAACACACACATTAGCCTTCCCCTCTCACTCGCCCTCCCGAGGCCAGACTCTGCCAAGTCACAGCTCCCAAATCCTGCTCCCTGCACAACTAGCCTGGCATTGCCAGCCTGATAATGTCGATTCACTCAATCAACGAGTGAGTGAATCTACATTATCAGGCTGGCAATGCCAGGCTACCTGCACACTGCCCCCTGCTGATGTTAACCTGCACCTTACAACATTCCACCGCCCAGCGCACAACCCAGGGTCTGGATAAAGGCCCAAGGAAACTAAAGATGTACTCAGGTGGTGAAAGCAGGCGATTAAGATGTAGCTTTGGATGTGTATTATTATTATATATTTTTTGTTTTAAAGGAATTCTCCAGTGTCCGAAATTAATCATATGAACGGATTCGTCACTTTAAATTTTCAAATGTCACAAAAGAAAAACTTTGTGATTACATATAATACTGATTAAGAAAAATGTTTCTCAATGTTTCCGAACATGGAGCTTTGGAGGCTGTTTGAGCCTATGATACCCAGAGTTCACTGTAAGGGCGTGGTTCTTGGCACACCATTGCCCCTAGTTGCAAAGGAGGGAATGACTGTAGTTCTAAAGTGCTTTAGATTGGCTGCCTTGGCGATACAGAGAGCGGTGATGGGCTTGGCACAGTATTATTACTCCTACTGATGAAGCCACGAAGAAAAACAGTGGAGTATTCCTTTACATTATGTTACCTCTGTATCCAGCCAATCTCTTATTATTTATTGAAACGAGAATGTATTTAGTTTGTTATGTTGCCACAGTGAAAACCAAATTTGTTTTCCAGACCCACTTATTTGAGATGTTCCCTGGTCTGTAGTTCATCCTGCATTCAGAATTTAAGAATTATTTTATTTAAAAGGAAAAAAAGCACATTTTAATAATATAATGAATGTCTTAAAAGAGAGTGAAATGTTCTACTGTGTAAATGTATGCCCGACAAGAAGGGATGATTGTTGCTTTAGTAACTAAAGTTTAGTTGACAGGAAAACAAGACCTGAGTGTTCCCATGTATATTTTGCGAATCATTCCAATGACAGTGTTGTTGATGCTTCAAGGTGCCTTGTTCATTTTTCTGTGCCTAAAAAAAGTAGGTAATGAGTGAGACCACAAAGAGAAGAACCTGCTTATTATAACCATTTCAAATGACATAAATCTCCAGCAGTAGATACAGTTCAAAATAAACTTCTCTTAACTTGAGAAATCCTTCTCAAGAGGACATGGTTTATAAAACATGTTTGGGCAGAGTATATGCACACGACAAGCTAATGCTTAGCCCTGGGAGTAGATTCTAAATGGTATGCTTTTACCATCTGACAAAAGTCACCTAAACCTTAACAGAGCCTCTATTACTGTATGTAATCAGCTTTGGCTGATGCAGTCTCTTAAACCAAGCTAGCAGACAAATTCATGACAATTCCTACAATCTGTTCGGTTTTTCTGCAATACAATAACCCCCCTCCCACACACACCCACACTCTCACACACACACACACACACACACACACACACACAGTAGTAACTGAAATGTACTGTATGACAATGTATCCGCAGATGAAAACCAAAAGGCAACTACTGAAAGGTTCACGAGCCATTTGTTAGTCCAAACATGGCCAATAGCTCTAAATTATTTTTAGTAGTGAATTTAACTTGTACTAAATTCTTTATTTTGAGAGGTAGGTTTTTGTGTTTTCTATGTACAGTATGTATGCCATGTCAGCATATTATCCCTGTTCTCTCTGTGTAATCAGCCAATTTCAAATTTCTGCCTAGGAGCAACAAATAAAGAATTGCTATTATTAAAACAAGTACCGTATGCATGGCCTATTTGGGTATTGATTGAACACATGGTGTTTTCAAAATACAACTAGTTTTTGTATGAAATTGGCCTCTTTCCCCACAGTATTTATTTGAAGTAATTGGCTAAACATAAGATGAACCCGAGACTAAAGACAGCAAGAAAATAGCATAGTTTAACTTTTGATACAAGTATGTGTTTTTTAATATAAAAACATACAATATAACAGCAATCCCTTCTGGGATAGATGCTTTCACAGTTAATGTCACAATAGCTTATAATACTAGAAACTTAAAAAAACATTTGAAATCAAAACACGGCCATTTAAAGCCATTGACATTCTAGAAAATATAAAAGTGTCCCCCCCCATGATTTCAACAGCAGTTCTTCAGTAAGTGCTGATATGCAAATACACATGATAATACGTCGACTCTTGAACGGCGTTTGTTACAGCTGGGAAATACTTGATACAACATGATACTGTAGTTCTATTGATGCACAGCGATGTTGATGAGCATAAACAGCTGTTGACATAAAGCATACATTAGCAAGGACAGTAGCTGGTTTAATGAGAAGCAAGTAGCTGACACAGATAATTACCCTGCCTAGGAAAATAATCACAAAATGAGAAATAAATTTTATCTACAGTAAATGCAAAAATCATTTACAGAAGCTGACTCTTGTCAGAAACAAGAGGCAGCAACATGTAAACAAAAAGAACAAGCAAATTCATATAATGATTGATTCAGTGAAATCTAATGTAATTTTGGCCTAAGTTGAACTGTAGATGAGGTTCTGGTTTGTAGTTAGGCTTAGCCATCTTCTCAGCCATAACAAAATACCTTTATTTAAATGTAGTATTCTTACTTTTAACCACTTAAACCCTCTATAGTTTGTTGCGCATCAAATAGTGAAAACAGCTGATCTACAAGAGAGCTTTTAGATGGGTTATTTCTGCAGAATGTTTGCCTATTGTACTGACATGCCAAGAATAGGGACGCTAGGGTTCATGTGGTTAAAATGCATATCTCAAATATAATGATTGATTTAAAAATGGACTTGGCAAACACTGCTTTGGACAGGAGGTGTAGCCCATAAAACAAAATGACCATCAATAACCACAATTTTTGTTAGACAAATAAATGAACAAACAGACTGACATGAGCGTATAAGTGCATGTCCGCCTATGCACTCATTAATGATTATGATTATTATGGAACCAGCAGCACTGAAACATAAAATGGCTGTCACAAAGAAACATCCTGAGTGTCAACTCTGAAATTGTGAAAATGGACCCTGTAATGGACCCACTCTCGCAAAAGTGGATCCACACTTTAATGGACCCACTTTCACACTTTCAACTGACACTCGCTGTAGGTGCACTTTGCTGGGCACAAAACAGAAACCTAGAACAGCCCTCACAAATTCTTACAATATATTCTGCAGTGAGCAAAAAGGTAGAATGGAAAACAAGTGGGCGTTCGTTCCCCCATGCCTCTAATTAACATCTCAGGTGCTTCTTGCTGGACATGTCATTCCAAATGCGATGCATCTCCTCTGGCGGAATCTGGTGGACGGTGATAACGCGCCGGTACCTGCACAGACTGTAGGCCATTTTCCAGTGATTAAAACCACTGTTCTGATAAGGGTGAATGCCCAGCTTGCGCAGGCACAGTCCCACATACACGTCCTCCAGGTGCAGCAGCCTGGTGTGCTGCGAGGTCTTAAAGATCAGCTCGGCCACGTCCGCAGAGAACACGTAACCCGTTCCTGAGCAGAACGGCGGGTACCTGCTGTCGGGATACAGGTCTCTGGACATGTACCATTTGCTGCGCATGTCTCTGATGGGGCCGCCGTTTATCACATAGCCGGTGAAATACCGCCGCCGCGGCTTGGTGGCGGGCTTCAGCAGCTTGTAGATCAGGTTGTCCATGTTGATGAAGATGTCGCTGTCGGTCTTCATGACATATTGGGCCTTGGGGCAGAAGGTGGCCACCCAGCGCATGCCCATCATGGTCTTGAGGGTGAGGTTGTGGTAGGAGTCGATGAAGTCCTCCACCTAGTCAGAGAAAATTATCAGAATAATGTCAAATCTGGGAATAAATTCCTTACCCAGAAATGTCGTCACCAATGTGTTTGTAAGGGTGTCTAGTAACACATTTGTCATGATTCTGAATCCATTGCAAGCATTTGTTTTGCATGAAAAACTTTCCTTGGGCTAAAAACAGTCCCACAAAACAATGGTTTAGTGATGAGTCATCACTTTTTACAGTTTTGTGGGGGCCGTTTTTAGCCCAAGGAATGTTTTTTCATGCTAAACAAATGCTTGCAATGGATTCTGAAACATGACAAACCCCTGCTACTTAAAACAGATTTTTTTGGGGGTATATTCTTCTTCGTATCGTATAGTCTATGGGAGCCCAACTTTCAGCAGCTGTCCAAAATTCCCCTAGGAATTTTGAATTTCAAACTGTTACAAGACACCCTTACAAACACATTGGTGAAGACATTTCTTGGCAAGGAATTTATTCCCAGATTTTATTAATATCCCGTGACTAACCACAATGTCGTGGAAGATCTGGCTCTCCTGCTCCACCATCACGTTGAGGATGTCGTCTGTGTTGCGGCCCAGCAGGAAGACGGTGAGGATGCGGATGTCGCTGTAGGTGCTCTCGTCGCCCCAGGTCTCGCGGATGGCCTGGCGGGCGTCGAACTCTTTGTGCGTGGTGCTGATCAGGATGACGAGGAAGGGCGCGACCTCGTCGCACTTGTGGGGCTCGTTGATGATGTACTCGAAGGCATGTGGGTTAAGGGGCCGAGTGCGGATGTTGCTGAAGGTGTCGTTTTTGTGGGGTTGTTTCACAGTCTTCCGTATAGGCACGTAGATCTGCCCGACATACGTGGACGTCGGGCGGGATATGCTCAGGTACCACAGCGCGCTCGCCCAGCAGACCACTGTCAACAGGTATAAACATGAGACCTTTGAAGGCATTATGCTGCATTTAGGTGTATTTTAATGTGATGGATCTTATAAGGCTTTGCTTCCATTAGCAATCTTTCTCCCGGCGAGGCAGCGTTAAGCTGCTCCAACGTGCAGCTTGACATTAATTGTCAGTAATGGATTGCTTCAGAGAGAAGACGTGCCGCTTTCCTTTTTTTTTAAATGCACAATAGTGTATATCTGTATGGACGTCCAATTCCTCCTGCAGGCATTCCAGCTCCTCCATTTAAATCTGTAAGATAGAGAGAGGGAGAGAGAGATAAAGAGAGAGAGTGGCATTAATATACAAAATCCTTAAATATACATTCAGGAGACAGAGAAAACATTCATTTGTTTAAACCCAACAAACACTCACCTCATGCATCAATAACTACAGCATAATACTTAAATATAATATACTGCCTCTTGCAGAAGCAGACCTCTCCTCCGTGTGAGGTTTGTCATCGCATATACAAACTAGAAATACTGTTCCTTCGAAACAGTGTGGGCTCGATTCCAACCCAACAAATAGGATACTTTAAGGTACTGTAAGGTACAGTACCCTACAGTATTGTACTGTACCTTACTGTACTGTACTGTACTGTACTGTACTGTACTCTACTGTACTGTACCTTACTGTACTTTACTGTACTGTACTCTACCTTACTGTACTATACTATACTGTACTCTACTGTACCGTACTGTACCTTACTGTACTGTACTCTACTGTACCTTACTATACTGTACTTTACTGTACTCTACTGTACTTTACTGTACTCTACTGTACTTTACTGTACTCCACTGTACCTTACTGTACTTTATTCTACTTTACTGTACTTTACTGTACTCTACTGTACTTTACTGTACTCTACTGTACCTTACTGTATTGTTTTGTACTTTACTGTACCTTACTGTACTTTACTGTACTCTACTGTAACTTACTGTACTTTACTGTACTCTACTGTACTGTACCTTACTGTACTTTACTGTACTCTACTGTACCCTACTGTACTGTACCTTACTGTACTGTACTTTACTGTACTCTACTGTACCTTACTGTAGTGTACCTTACTGTACTATACTATACTGTACTCTACTGTACCGTACTGTACCTTACTGTACTGTACTCTACTGTACCTTACTATACTGTACTTTACTGTACTCTACTGTAATTTACGTTACTCTACTGTACTTTACTGTACTCCACTGTACCTTACTGTACTTTATTGTACTTTACTGTACTTTATTGTACTTTACTGTACCTTACTGTACTTTACTGTACTCTACTGAACCTAACTGTACTTACTCTACTGAACCTTACTGTACATATTCTATGTGTTCTAGAGGTGTATATTGAGTGCATATACTGTAGGTTAACAATCCCAGATCACATCTGTCCTCCACTATGTCTATAACCAAGGCGTTCTTCTATGTGGCCACTCCAGACTGAGGAGTGGAGCATGACTTTTATTGTGTTTGTGGATCTGATTTGAAAATGCATCGGTTGTGATATCTCCCTGAAAACCAACAACAACCACTAATACGGCTGATTGTCCCTGCGGGTTCTAGGATATATACTGTAAATCCCATTGCCCGGGATCCTAAAACCTTATTCTTTTTAAGAACAATTTCTAAAACACTACAAAACATGTCTCAAAGACAAATACAAGCAAACGTCTTCACAGTAACACAGTAACAGGTGTGTGTGTGTGTGTGTGTGTGTGTGTGTGTGTGTGTGTGTGTGTGTGTGTGTGTGTGTGTGTGTGTGTGTGCGTGCGTGCGTGCGTGCGTGCGTGCGCGTGCACATTGTAGATCAACTTCATAGCAGTATTAAGTGGTCCATCTATGTTTTTTATTAATAATAAAATCTGCAAAGTAACAAGTAACTGAGGCTGTCAAATGCTGTATTTATAGTAGAGTATATGTAACAAAAATGGAAAGTAGAGTAAAAGTACCTCAAAATTGTACTGTAGGTACAAGTACTTGTATATACTTGAGTAAATGTACTTAGTTACTTTGCAGCACCACAGAACAGCCAATGACAGACAGGCCTTTAATCACAGCTGTCTCAATCAGTAGAGTGGAGAGGGACATTTATAGATATTTGTAGTTTTAACTCAGAATATATACATCACAAAGCTTAGATATTTGGATCAAATCAGAGAGCAGACCTGTGTGAACGCAATGATATAGATAGCATATCTGAAGTGTGAACACTGCAGCCACAGCGCCTTAACATAAACATGGGTCTATTATCCTTCTCTCCACTCTGTCCCCACTCACTAAACCCATTGGAAATGCATTGGGTTCTTAAAGTTAAACATTTTATTTTTTTATATTTATACTACAAAACATTTCAAAACCAAAAATACAAGCACACGTGTCCTCAGTAAGCTGAACACATAAAAATTTGAATGGTGTTGAAAGGTGTAAGCGTTTAAGAGATGAAGCGCGCCAAAGTTTTGAGGAGATACTGACTAGTATATAAACTAGAAATACTGTTCCTTCGAAACAGTGTGGGCTCGGTTCCAACCCAACAAATAGGATACTTTAAGGTACTGTAAGGTACAGTACCTTACAGTATTGTACTGTACCTTACTATACTGTACTGCACCTTACTGTACTGTACTGTACTGTACTGTACTGTAACTTACTGTACTTTACTGTACTCTACTGTACTGTACTTTACTGTATTCTACTGTAACTTACTGTACTTTACTGTACTCTACTGTACCTTACTGTACTGTACTCTACTGTACCTTACTGTACTGTACTGTACCTTACTGTACTATACTATACTGTACTCTACTGTACCGTACTGTACCTTACTGTACTGTACTCTACTGTACCTTACTATACTGTACTTTACTGTACTCTACTGTACTTTACTGTACTCCACTGTACCTTACTGTACTTTATTCTACTTTACTGTACTTTATTGTACTTTACTGTACTCTACTGTACCTTACTGTACTGTATTGTACTTTACTGTACCTTACTGTACTGTATTGTACTTTACTGTACCTTACTGTACTGTACTCTACTGTACCTTTCTGTACTGTACCTTTCTGTACCTTACTGTACTTTACTGTACTCTACTGTACTGTACATATTATATGTGTTCTAGATCTACATTTTTGATTCTGTGTTTGGGAACCAGCAACTGTCAAATGGACTCCAACTGTAGTGGAGTATATTGAGTGCATATACTGTAGGCTAACAATCCCAGATCACATATGTCCTCCACTATGTCTATAACCAAGGCGTTCTTCTATGTGGCCACTCCAGACTGAGGAGTGGAGCATGGCTTTTATTGTGTTTGTGGATCTGACTTGGAAATGCATTGGTTTTGATATCTCCCTGACAACCAACAACAACCACTAATATGGCTGACTGTCCCTGCGGGCTCTAGGATATATGGCTATGGGATTTACATCCCATCGCCCGGACTTGATTCTTGATCACAGCTGTGTAATCAGTAGAGTGGAGAGGGACATTTATTTATAGTTTTAACTATAACTATAGTTTTATACATCACACAGCTTAGACATTTGGATCAAATCAGAGAGCAGACCTGTGTGAACGCAATGATATAGATAGCATATCTGAAGTGTGAACACTGCAGCCACAGCGCCTTAACATAAACATGGGTCTATTATCCTTCTCTCCACTCTGGGGACCCATTGGAAATGCATTGGGTGCTTAAAGTTAAACATTTTTATTTTTTTATATTTATACTACAAAACATTTCAAAACCAAAAATACAAGCACACTTGTCCTCAGTAAGCTGAACACATAAAAATTTGAATGGTGTTGAAAGGTGTAAGCGTTTAAGAGATGAAGCGCGCCAAAGTTTTGAGGAGATACACATATATAAATAAACAAATAAATAAATAATGAAGATAACATACGTGTGCTCGCCTTCCAGGCGAGCCCACAACTAGAAGCAGTGCTCTTCCGAGCACAGGTCTCCACCAGGCCGTGTGTCCTGGTGGTGTTAAGGGTGGCATATGTTCTTCACCATAGATCTTTCATGGAAATGGGACGCTGCATGCATGATTTGAAGCATTGTGTTCCAAAAATGTGTTTTGCTAAAGTCTACCTGCTGGTGGCGCTATAACAGGCCAATGTGAAAAAAGGTAGCATTTGTTCCTTGACCTAGTGGGAATATGTGTGGCAAATTTCACGGTAATCGCAAGCTGCGTTGATGATTTGAAGCATTTTTTTCAAAAACTGAGCAATCCTGCAAACTTTGGAAGCTAATATTAGCCAATCAGGATGGAATATGAAATATCAGACGGATCGGACTTGATCACATGACTATAGAGATACTGTGTACCGATTTGCGTGATTTTTGGATAAAATCTCAAGGAGTAATATCCAAAAATGTGTTTTACATAAGTCGGCCCAAAGGTGGCGCTATAAAAGGCTGATGTGAAAAATGCAGGGCAAAGGTTTATCCTTAGACTCTAGGGAGTGCGCTTACACAGTTTGAAACTGATCGGTGGAGTTATAGGTAAAACCACAAATCGGCCTGTTATAGCCCCACCATGAGGCTAATTAAAAAAAAAAAAAGTGGCATTTCTTCCTCGGCCTAGTGGGAACGTGTGTGCGCGATTTCATGATAATTGCACTTTGCGTTTGGGATTTGAGGCATTTTGTTCAAAACGGCTCAATCCTACAAACTTTGGAAGCCAATCTTAGCCAATCAGGATGGAATATGCAAAATCGGACAGATCTGTGTCGATCACATGACTGTCGAGATACTGCCTACCGATTTGTAGGATTTTTGGACAAAATCTGTAAGAGTAGTGCACAGAAATGTGTTTTGCGAACATCGGCCACTAGGTGGCGCTAGAAAAGGCCCATTTGAAAGATTTAGGGCAGAGGTTCTAGATTGGCATCCAGGGAATGTGTGTGCTCACTTTGGCAGCGACCGGGCCAACGGCGACTGAGATTAGCTGCACACAAACTGCGAGGACACACGGCTACACGGACACACGGACGGACGCACGGACACACACACACGGACGGACGGACGGACGGACGGACGAAGGGGAAAACATACTCTCCCCCAAGCCTTCGGCTGGTGGAGACAATTAACTATTATATTAGATGTAGAAACTGAGTTGTGGAAATAGTGCATAGATCAGGTGGTCACATCAGCCCCCTCTTACAGCACTGAATGGCAGGGCTGTAATGGCACTGTCATGTTACCACCACGGTGCAATGTTACTATGGTAACATGTTACCAATTACAGTACCATCCCTGTAACAGGGCCTGACATCCCTGTCACACAGTGCTGTGACAGTGCTGAGGGGGGCCTGATGTGTCAGGGCCTGACATCGCTGCGACATGGCCTGGTATCCCTGTGACAGGCAGTGTTGGAAAAAGTACTCACATGTGTTACTTAAGTAAAAGTATCAATACTGCAATTCAGAAATAATCTGTTAGGGTGCCCTCACACCAAAGTACCTATGAGAGTGGAATCTGCGTTCCGCCAATGCATTTCAATGAGAAGGGAGCGTTTTTTGCAGAAATCCTCTGCTGGCATGAAACCGTTTCACTCTCATTGAAATGCATTGGCGAAACGTGGATTCCACTCTCATAGGTATTTTGGTGTGAGGGCACCCTTACAAGTAGAAGTCCGGAATTCTAAATTTACTTGAGTAAAAGTACAAAAGTATTGGTATCAAAATGTACTTAAAGTACCAAAAGTAAAGCAATTCATTATGCAGAATGTCCTATTTGAAGTTTTCAGATGTATAACAATATTTTGAAAATAGCCGTTCTACAAGGTCAAAATGTGTGAGCTTGTAGATCTGCTATTTTCAAATGGCCAAAATGTACAGTATATAGGGCTGAATGGTGGTTGCTTAATGTACAGAATGTTTTGTAATTAAAGTGTTCAAATAGTAGTGGAGTAAAAGTACAATATTTGGATCTGAGTGTCAGATGTATTGGAAATTGAAAATACTCCAAGTACCAATACCTCAGAATTGTATTTAAGTACAGCACAGTACTTAAGTAAATGTACTTGGTTACTTTACACCAGTGGTTCCCAAACCTTTTAGCCTGTGACCCAAAAGACAAATTGGCCATTTGCCTGGGACCCAATGAAAACAGCAGATCTACAAGCTCACAACGAGTCGCTTCGCACCGCTGTGAGCTTGTAGTTTGGCTATTTACTGCTTTGTAAACTTTTGTGTTATACATTATGAAATTTCTTAGATTTCTTTGATTTCTTTATGAAATTACTGAGAAAAAAAAGAGATCTTTATTTTGATTATTTGATATGTCAAATGATTGCAATTAGGCGATTAATATGTAATAACAGGTGACCCAGCTATAGTTACAGATACTAACAGGCTGAGCCACCAAGCACCCCATCTACCCATTACGTTTAACACAATCACATTTCACAATTTGAACTGCAATTTACAGACATAAGTGGCAGATGTGCAGGTGGCTTGGCATTGGTTTTTGCAGGGCTTTTACTATTTGATTTGGTCTCACCCTGGGGGATGTCAAGAAAGACAGCACGGCTAATGCTCTTCATACCAGAATGCAGTGGTGTAAAGTAACTAAGGTAACAATTTTGAGGTATTTGTACTTTCAAATATTGTATAAATGATTATATTATAAAACATGCAATAATCCACTTTAGCCCTGTAGGCTATTTGAAAATGGCCAATCTACAAGCTCACAACACGTCACAACGTGTAGCATCACGAAATATAATGCCCTGACAAGCTGTGGTTTCAAAGAAATCAACTTTACAGCAGTGATTCTCAACTTGTGGGCTTTGAGGATACTGCAAGTGGGCCCATAAATAATTGGCAAGACACGCTTTCTCATTGATCCAAGCAGGAACACAATCATAAACATGCTCTGAAAATGCCCACCCATCTGATCTCTTTACAGCTGCTGCATGTGTTAAGTGGGTTTTGGCTTTTTGAGATTTCCGAACCAGTTTGATATTTGCTAGTGGGCCCTGGGCCAGAAGAAAGTTCAGTACCATTCAGCTAGAGAGAACAGTCATAACGTCTGCAAAGAAAGAGTGCAGGATATCACACAAATAAAGGAAATTGGTATTTTGACCCATTGAAGACCTTTTGAAATACACTCCATCTCTTGCTGTCTGCTTGCTTTTGGGTTTCTTATTTGTTGTGACTTTCAAAATAAGCCTTTCAGCAGACTAGACTAGAACTCCCAGAAGGTCTTATTTCTCAGTTTGTTTCATGCACTGCATTCCCTGGGGGTTTCAGCAGAAGTCTTACACAACACAATTTACTGACAATCTCACAGCTCCTAAAAAATATATGAAAACTGTAGCACACATCGATCCCGGCACAACAGAAAGCCAGTTGGACAGTCCTTTGTGCCACTAGCCATCAGGCTCCACAACCAAGCCTGACGCCTAGTATTATGCTCTGCTCTGTTCTTGGATGACTCCTACTTGACTCTGGCTCATTCAGACAGTCACAGACTACTGGGATGTACTGTACACTAGAGACATGACAGATGCTTGTTAACCAAACTAGCCCTGGTATCTCTTTTGGGCATATGCTGTAGGTGAAAACCTTATGTATATATATATATATATATATATATATATATATATATATATATATATATATATATATATATTTATATATATACATACTGTGTGTGTGTGTGTGTGTGTGTGTGTGTGTGTGTGTGTGTGTGTGTGTGTGTGTGTGTGTGGCGGAGGGAGTCGCAGCCCCAGCCTGAAGCCTCAAAAGTCTAGTATCTGTCCTCATTCCATAAGGATATCCCTTTGGAGTAATGGTTAAGATATTGGACTTGCCGGGTGGGGAGGTTCGGATCACCTCCGTTACATTATATATATATATATATATATATATATATATATATATATATATATATATATATATATATATATATATATATATAATTGTTTAATCACACTGATTTAAACCCCATTATATACAATATTAAGCTTCAACTAGAAAAATATTGTTCCTTCGAAACAATTGTGGGCTCGCTTCAAGCCAGAAAACAATGGCTATAAAAGCACAAAATGTCAAGATCGCAGGCAGTGCTCTCTTTGACGTTACTGACGTCAAAGTTTGTCCATTTTGTTCCAAAAATGTGTTGTGCAAAAGTTGACCCGCTGGTGGCGCTATAACAGGCCAATGTGAGAAGGTTGGTATCTGTTCCTTGACCTATTGGGAA
Organism: Nannobrachium achirus; assembly: GCF_963921795.1. Lineage (NCBI taxonomy): Eukaryota > Metazoa > Chordata > Actinopteri > Myctophiformes > Myctophidae > Nannobrachium > Nannobrachium achirus. The sequence continues at coordinate 23,048,751 of NC_137829.1, forward strand.
TGTGCTTGCAAGATTTCACGCACATCCCAGGCTGTGTTCATGATTTGAGGTGTTTTTGGCTTTGGACACTTTATCGCTGCTTGCAGCTATATTTATTATTATTATTTTATAATTTTTTTGTGTGCACTTCATAGGCATGTTAGATAAAGGTCCTTAGATTGCGTGTAGAATGTTTCATGCAAATTGCAAAAAAAATCCTAGAATAAAAACGGGTTTAAGCGTTTTACAAACTGCTCAAAATTATATAGCGCCCCCCTTTGGCCATTTGGGGTAAGATTGGTTTCAGTGATATTTGAACTAACCCTCTACACTATTTTGTCATGAAAATGTGACTTTGCATGTATGTTTTAGAGGCAGAAGAATAATTTGCATAAAAATGCAATATTGTTTGAATTATTTAAAAAAGCATGTTTCAATGTTAAAGAAATCCGATCTGACAGATCTTTAGATATCGGTCCAAAGTTCACGTAAAAAAAGTTTTGTGCACGTGACGCGAAAATTCCAGAATAAAAGCGGGTTTACGCGTTTTACAAACTGCTCAAAATGGCGGAAAATTGAAGGGCGGAGCTTACTTAACAACGACACAGATGTCTTCCGCTTGAGTCAAAGCACGCGTGTAACAAGTTGCATGTCTTCAAACGAAACGAGTCATGACTTATGGCCGTTTGAAGTTTGAATTTTCAGACGCTTCGTATAGCGCCCCCCTTTGGCCGATTGGAATAAAATTGGTTTCAGTGATACTTTGACTAACCCTCCACATCTTTGCCAAATGCCATGAAAGTGTAGCTTTGCATGTATGATTTAGAGGCCGAAGAATAATTTGCATAAAACCGCAATATTGATTGAATCATTAAAAAATTATATTTCACTTTAAAAAAAATCTGGTTGATCAATCTGACCGTATTGGTCCAAAGTTCATGTGAAAAAAGTTTTATGCACTTGACGCGAAAATCCCAGGAGGAGATAGATTTTTACTGTTTTTCATATAATTCCGAATTGTGGGAGACCTAAAGGTCAGAGGTCAAAAGTTAGAGGGTAAAAGTTGTTCGGCATGAGGAGACGCATAAGTGTATACAGGTTTCATGGCTGTATGTATAACACAGCATGAGCTATACCTGTTCAAAGATCGCACTTTCGAAGGCTTCCTACAGCGCCACCATTTGGCCGATTGCTGTATAAAATAATAGCACACGTCGCCACTGTAGGCTGAACACATTGATGTTTTTATTTTCATTTTCTCACTAAGTATGTAGGAGTAGAAAGGAACCGAAGTTCCCGTCTACTTACTAGATAAATAAACTAGAAAAATATTGTTCCTTCGAAACAATTGTGGGCTCGCTTCAAGCCGGAAAACAATGGCTATAAAAGTACAAAATGTCAAGATCGCAGGCAGTGCTCTCTTTGACGTTACTGACGTCAAAGATTGGTCCATTTTGTTCGAAAAATGTGTTGTGCAAAAGTTGACCCGCTGGTGGCGCTATAACAGGCCAATGTAAGAAGGGTGGTATCTGTTCCTTGACCTATTGGGAATGTGCTTGCAAGATTTCACACCCATTGCAGGCTGTGTTCATGATTTGAGGTGTTTTTGGCTTTGGCCACTTTATCGCTGCTTGCAGCTATATTCATTATTATTTTTTATTTTTTTGTGTGTGTGCACTTCATAGGCATATTAGATAAAGGTCCTTAGATTGTGTGTAGAATGTTTCATGCAAAATGCAAAAAAAAAAATCCTAATGGGTTTAAGCGTTTCACAAACTGCTCAAAATGATATAGCGCCCCCCTTTGGCCAATTGGGGTAAGATTGGTTTTAGTGATATTTGGACTAACACTCTACATCTTTGCCAAATGCCATGAACATGTTACTTTGCATGTATGATTTAGAGGCAGAAGAATAATTTGCATAAAACTGCAATATTCATTGAATTTATTTAAAAAAGCATGTTTCAATTTTAAAGAAATCCGATCTGACAGATCTTTAGATATCGGTCCAAAGTTCACGTAAAAAAGAGTTTTGTGCACGTGGAGCGAAAATTCCAGAATAAAAGCGGGTTTACGCGTTTTACAAACTGCTCAAAATGGCGGAAAATCGAAGGGCGGAGCTTACTTAACAACGACACAGATGTCTTCCGCTCGAGTCAAAGCACGCGTATAACAAGTTGCATGTCTTCAAACGAAACGAGTCATGACTTATGCCCGTTTGAAGTTTGAATTTTCAAACGCTTCGTATAGCGCCCCCCTTTGGCCGATTGGAATAAAATTGGTTTCAGTGATACTTTGACTAACCCTCCACATCTTTGCCAAATGCCATGAACGTGTACCTTTGCATGTATGATTTAGAGGCCGAAGAATAATTTGCATAAAACCGCAATATTGATTAAATTATTAAAAAATTATATTTCACTTTAAAAAAAATCTGGTTGATCAATCTGACCGTATTGGTCCAAAGTTCATGTGAAAAAAGTTTTGTGCACTTGACGCGAAAATCCCAGGAGGAGATAGATTTTTACTGTTTTTCATATAATTCCGAATTGTGGGAGACCTAAAGGTCAGAGGTCAAAAGTTAGAGGGAAAAAGTTGTTCGGCATGAGGAGACGCATAAGTGTATACAGGTTTCATGGCTGTATGTATAACACAGCATGAGCTATACCTGTTCAAAGATCGCACTTTCGAAGGCTTCCTACAGCGCCACCATTTGGCCGATTGCTATAAAAAATAATAGCACACTTCGCCACTGTAAACTGAACACATTGATGTTTTTATTTTCATTTTCTCACTAAGTATGTAGGAGTAGAAAGGAACCGAAGATCCCGTCTACTGATTGCCTGATAGATAAATAAATAATGACAATATCTAAAGTGTGCTCGCCTTATAGGCGAGCCCACAATAAATAAATAATGACAATATCTAAAGTGTGCTCGCCAGGTACTGGCGAGCCCACAATAAGCGGGCAATAAAAGGACGTTATTTTACATTATTTTAAAATGTAGACACTATTAAGCCCATAAGGTGTCATTGTATTGCTTATATATCCAACATTTCTCTACGGGGCAGCCTCTTCAGAACACAACGTTCTCAATTTCACAGAATTGTAATGAAGAGGGTGAACCATGATAGGTTAGTTAATTAGTATTATAAAGCCTTAATAGTCGACCAATCATAGATGACCAGGAATAATGTTTCGCAAAGGTTAATTACCGTAGGTATGTAACAGGGTTTAACCATGTAAACCCCGCTTTGTTGACCGGAATCATTGACCAGTAACAGCAAAATAAACACTGTAAATATGGACAATGGATGAGCAGAGCCACGTTTAAAAATAATAATAATTCATGCCTGCAAAAAACAACAACACTACTGTACTGTAGTAGTAGGCTTATACTTTGAAGAAACATTTACTGTAAGAAGCACATTGAGCTAACAATTTGTCGGACATAAACTTCAGTATCTTTTTGGAACGTGTTGCCAACAACAACCTAAGTACCACTAATTCTCTTAAAATATGAACCACCGGGGTAAATGGGTTTTTAAACGTATTATTATGTGTTAATCTGATCAGAGTCGAAAAGACAGTACATTTCATAATGAATTGAAATGGAGGCTATAAAAACGCGAAAGGCATCAGATTCAGTACGCCATTAAGTTCAATATTGTCACTGTCCAGCGGAAACCTTGCTGTATGTCCAAAACTGATACTTTTCATGAAATGGAAACAAGAGCCTGGGTGTTCCAAGGTATCCAGTGTAGTAACCATTTTGTCAAAAGCTCTTGTTCATATACAGCACTACTACTATATTTATATAAAGTACAGAAAATATAAGACACAACACAACACAATACAAATACATTTATACAGACTCTCCCATCCCCCTGATCACCCCCAAAATATCATGGTTCACTTCTTACAGTAACATATCCATGCAAAGCTACAGTATATACTGTACATATAAATAGCCTACATACAGGTGCACATGCACATTATTAATATGCAGTAATATACCCATGCAAGACACACAAAAAAACATGCACATATGCACATTAGAGAACTAATGTCCATATATCAAAAGCAATTCTTAAGAATAACTAGAAGCACAAGGAGGATGTTTGAAGGCAAGTGAAAATAGAGGTCTCAAATACAAGGAAAGAGGTAATAGATCTACAGTAAATGAACTGGGTAGCTTGTCAGATGGTGCTTGAGGCACATCAACCAATTTCTTTAGAAACTGTACAGATGAAAAAGAATAAAGAAAGGATTCCCAGTAGGCTATGCCTTAGGCTATACGATGACCTTTAAGGAATTAAGAGTTGTATTAATACAATTCATTGGTTAAATATTTATAAAACCTACGGACAGACTTCAACCTGGCATCCCTATTCCCTATTTTGGGCGTGTAAAAAGCCAGAAACAAAAACATGGAACATATGCTGTGTGCTTATGCTGTAGATGGATTTTTTGTTTCTTTTGCCCAAAAGATGAAATATGTTGAGACAAAATATCTGCCCGACAGCAATAAGATGCACAATGATTCATGCACTGAAGAACAGTGACCTGTAGATGATGGGTCAGTGACATAATGGGGATGGCAAGATGACAAAATCTGAATTTGAAAGAATCGACGAATACATATTTTATTACACTGCTACTCTTTTCTGAAGAAAGAGACGTTGAAAATAAGGCATGAGCGAAATTATCACAGGGTTTTTAAATTAATGTGTGTGTGTGTGTGTGTGTGTGTGTGTGTGTGTGTGTGTGTGTGTGTGTGTGTGTGTGTATCATTATTGATTAGATAAAGTGGCAATGGATGAAATTTTGCTCATTTCCACTAAAAAGCTATAAAAATCCACAGCCATTCACTCTCAAATGTGGTGAATTGGCCACAATTGTCACAGCTGAATAATACATGCCTTTGCTGAATTTAGGGAATGGAAGGAGATGGATCATGCAATACTATCTTGAATAAATTGACAAATTAGCACGGCAACAGGGAACTTAACCATGCATTGTATACAGTAAAACATACTTCCAAAATTGTACTAAATATACCTATGACTGGACAAATTCAATATTATGAAAAATATGTGAAATCTTCCTAAATTGTTTACAAAGGCATTTTGATTTCAGTGCCCTGTGGTATTAGTGCGCAGGGCAGGGCCGGACTGGGACATAAATTTGGCCCTGGTATCTTGCCCACCACAACCCGCGCCGAACCAAACATATAAGATCTACAAGTCGAGGCAGCGACTCGTTGTGGGCTTGTATCAGCTGTTTTATGTTTGGGGGGGGACGTCTTTGCCCCAGTAGCCTGTGATTGGGCTACTAGGCTGGTATTCAGATGATAGACAAGTCAGTGGGCCAATCATGTGATGTCTCTCTGCTCTATGGGCCTGTGCTACTGAAGGATTGGCCCTCTCCACTTAGTGGCCGCCCAGCCTAAAAAATACTGTAATTATCCTAAAATGGTGTTAAAAATGAAATATAAAATATATATGCCCGGTACGGTATGCCATATGCCCAGTCCACCCCTGGCACTGAGTATTGATGCTTGTGTGAGGTAGTGATGTGACCATGTTACCTTGTGTTCAGATTAGGCTACTGTAGCATGGAGTAGAGCCTGCAGGCTGGCAGCCAGACCTTTTGCAGGGCTATTACTCCAATCCATCTCCATAATGCTGGATGTCACGCTGAGAGCCTATCATACCCCGTGTGACCAGAGCGGTGGTGACTGGCATTAAAAGCCACACTAGAACAATTACTTTTCATTAAGTCCTTACTCACCTACACTGAGGTAAGTACTGTAGGACAGGTTTATTCATGCATATTGTTTGTCCACTTTAAAATGAGTTATTAGTGGCAATCATCACTGTTGTATGACAACCTGGAGTAAGTATACTGTAAATAGGCTTGTAGTCATACCTCTTAGTCTTATCAAGTACCTTTTGGGATCCACTGACACACAATAAGGAAATTGTGAAATGGTAAAATAATTAGTCTAAGCTACTACCAACAGAGAGACTCGATGCATCATGATTTATTAGCGACGGGTGAACTTGTATGGGGAGCACCGCACAAAGACAGCCATTCATCAAAAGATGATGTCCCTTTCTCTGAGTATCTAGGTTGACTTGTCTGAGGATGGTTTCTTCTCTCTACACAAACAAATGATGCGATTTATAGACTCAAGGTCATGCATCTAGACGGCAGATCGACAGACGAAAGATATTTTTCCAATAACAACATATGAAAACTAATACTGCAGCCTATATATTGCCAGATTTAATGAACAGATCCATATACAGTTGGCCTACTGAGGAGGAAACACAATAACACAATAAATGTGAACTGATTACTGATTATATAATTTTAATTACACAAAGTACAAACGTCAGGCAAGTCTGGCAGACATTAAGAGAGAGTGATAATACTGAGCTTAAGAAAAGGAAATTTCATTTATACAGTATATCTTTATTTAGAGTATAAATACATAATACAGTATACAGCATATACAGTGTATACTATTGTTGTTTCATCACTACAGTATAAACCCAGGGGTCTTGAACAGGGGGTCTGGGACCCCTAGGGGGTCCTTTAAATCTTTGTGTGATAGAAACCTTTTTTTCTCCTTTTTTATATTAACCACTTGAACCCTAACGTCCATATTCTGAGAACTTTAGCCAAAAATAGCAGATCTACAAGCTCACAACGCCTCGCGCTGTGAGCCTATTTTCGTCAAAGAGGTTTGGTGTAGAGGGGAAAAAAGAGCAGACTAAGTACAGAGTGAAAGGTCAAGTTTGTATTGACGGTTCAAGTGGTTAAATATCTGAAAACACAAATTGACATTAATCCAAAATACACTGATGATTGTGCTGTCAAATGATGAAACTATATGGAATCTGGGGGTCCTTGCTTCATCTCTCTCTCAGCTAAGGGGTACTTGGCTTGAAAACGCTGAAGACCCCTGTATAAGCCTTTTCTCCATTCCACAAAGAGTGCGTATCTAAACATCTGATGGCCTTGCTGACAGCTTGCCAGGCAAGTTGACAGCTCAAGCTATAATAGACTCAAGCCTGATTTATACTTCATTGTGTATGAAGAATACATCTTGGTGCAACACGTTATGAGCTTGTAAATCTACAATCTTCGGCGAGTGACACCGTGGTACGACAGAGTATAAAATAAAGCATCAGTGAGCAGCAGGAAGTTTCCCTGAAGACAAAGACATTTCTATGACTCGAGATGCAGCTTAAGTGTATCTTCTATTCATCCTTGAAATTATCTACACCAGTGTCTCTCAAAGTGGGGTTCGACGGCCCCCAGGAGACCTTGAAGAGGTTCCAGGGGATCCCCAGCAAAATGTGTTAATATAATATACAGTATGTAACAGAATAAACACAAGTGATAGCAATATGATGTCGGCATTCTTAAAATGTATTTTGTTTTATCAGATGGATAAAACAATCACATTCGATTTCCATTTTATATTCCATTTTAATATATAAATAATCTTGTATACTGTAAATAAATGCAGGGAAACACTGTACGCCTCTGCATCTGTAATCCACGTATCTCGAGAACCGCTCGTTCTATCGACTTAAAATCCAGCACTCGCATCGCAGAAGACCCAAGGGAGTGTTGTGCCCGGCATCGAGTCAGTCGGATAGGCGTTTTTTCCAGAACCGCTGAAAAAAAGACGAGGGTACAACTTGTATCCTTGTCTTTTTTTCAGCTTTCTAATTAATCATTGCATGCAAAAAATAGTGTTTATTGTCATGATTCCTCACCAGCCGGGGTGGCTTTGTCAGAGGCTTAAAAGACGTTTAAATAAATACTTTTCTGAAATGTCTATGGATGAAATGCATGGGGGAAAACGCTTCCGACACCGGAGTGAGGGCGGGCGGGGCTTAAACTGCGATGCTCTATTGTACAAAAGGCTCTGCCCGTGGCCGAAACGGGCCAATTGATTGCCATGGCAACCCCAGCATGAGCTTCATGTGGCAAATTCCCCGCATCTGCCATTTGATTAGTTAGTCAGTCCACTTTTCACAGTCAGTTTGCACTCTGCAGACATTCTCCACTCTCCACAGAAGTTACCACTTTTCCATATGAGCATAAAAGGGACACAGAAGGTATAGTCTCGTCTATCCAGACAACTATTCCACAATCTCCGAATGCTATAGAGTCTGGATGACTCTGGAACTACATTTCTGTTTGTGAAAATATATTTTAAAATGTAATTTCTGCTAAGCAGCAAGCTAAATTATGCTTAGATGATTTTTATTTATCTCAGGATAAATGTGCGCGATGTTATAAACGAAACGGAAGTGGGGAGGAGGCTTCACTTCCGCTTTAACCGGTTTCTCATCATAAGACCTGTGTCTCCCCAGACTGTATGACGGGAGCATTTGCAAATCGCGGGAGTCAACATTCTGGCCACGCGAGACTAGACAAGTTAAAACAAAACAGGGTGGTGCATGCATTCCTTATTTGCATTGTTCCAATCTTGCATCATTCCAGACTAGGCTGTCTAGTAGTAATCATACAGTAATACACAAAAAGAAAGAAAGACAATAAACACAGACTCTTATTTTACATGTTGCTCCGTGCATGAAACATTAGGGAAATACTGTAATTTACATATTGCATGCTTAGGGCCTTGATTTAAATTGTGTTCCACTCTTATAGCTCGCCAAAGACCAGAGGAAAATCTATACAGGCAATTAAATGAGTGAAGCTACATTAAGCTGAATGAAAAACGTTGATAGATTGCGAGAAGCTGGAAAACAAGCTCATAAAAGTGACATCACTGTTGTTTTATTCCAGAAACAGAACTGGGGTCTCAGGGGAAGTATCAATTGGCTCATGAACAGTCTTCAAAGCTTTAGTTGAATGTACTGTATATCCAGCATACAGTACAAAGTAAACACATGTGAACAGACACATGTTACTGTATGGTGGCTTTCTATTGTATCTTAAGATTCCCCTATCAGTGATTTTCCAACTTCTTGTGCCCAAGGCACACCTAGTCTGGGATCACTTCACTTTTCGGGGTTGTATCCGGTCGGGAGCGGAAACCACAACACATCAAGATCAAACCGGATTCAGTTTTAACCCAAAATGATTCCCCTGCGCTCAATGGGGATTGATTGGGGAAACGAACAGGGGGAACCAAAACAAAGCGACTCCGCTTGTTTGGAACCATGCAGCCTGTTGTGAACGAGCACCAGGCTTTCCCCCAGAAAGCCTGGTGAGGCGAGGTTAGGCACACCAAACTCCAAAGACATAGCTCATTCATAGCGAACATCATACATTTACAGTACCATGTTTATAATCATCTAAATTGAATAGTCTTATAACCACATTGTTGTAAAATGGTGTCATGTGAAATTCAAAAATAGCAATATGCAACATCACAACATATCATTGTGAGCTTGTACAGTAGATCTTCTATTTTCGCTACTTCTTGATGATATACTTTCTTATATACAGTATATATATATATATATATATATATATATATATATATATATATATACACACACACAGTATATATATATATATATATATATATATATATATATATATATATATATATATATATATATATATAAATTATATATATATATATATATATTAGGGTGCATCAAAAATCAATGCAAAAAAAAATCATCTCATTCCATCTAGAACTTTGTTCCACTGTCTATACAAATGATTTTAGCAAAGTTTGGGGGAAATTCATTCATAGTTAGAGGTGCAACGCAGCATGTCAAATTTAGGAAAAAGTGAAATTTCGGCTGCTTTTAGAGCTTTCATTTCTTGATAACATGACATGACAATTTCTCAAAAATACAACAAATAGTTTGTGAGAAGGTGTTTTTGACAAGAGAAAGCATGTTTAATCAAGAAGAAACATTTACATTTTCATTGAAAGTCACTGAAAAAGTATTGAAAATATTGAAATATTGTCCTAGTTAAGTGACATTTTGGCTGCTTTTAGAACTCTCATTTTTGATAACATGACATGGCAATTTCTCAAAAATACAACAAATAGTTTGTGAGGAGGTGTTTCTGCCAAGAGAAAAGGTGTTTAATCAAGAAGAAACATTTACATTTTCATTGAAAGTCACTGAAAAATATTTAAATATTGTCCTAGTCATTCACTGTGTTCAGCTTGCACTTATAGGAGCGAGGCTGTTTACGGCGGTCATGCTCAACTGATTGCAGCACATTCTGAAGGTGTTGCTCACTTGGCTGCTGCCACAAAGTCTGATGTGAGTTTGACCCCTCACTCGGCACAGTCGTCATTCACAACATTGATGGCACGCACATTCACCACACCTGCCTGGAATGATGCACTGGTACCCCAATCCTCTACATTGAGTGGAAGAAATGTTGTATCGATTTGCAACTGGTGCATACCGAACCAGCAGTCTGGGTTGGCAAGGTCGGCTAACCTGGTGGCCAGTGAGAGGACTGGAAACTTTGGCTTACCGAAACCAGTGCCAAAGTGCTACTGTGGGGCTCGATGGGGAGGTTATCTGGTTTGTGCTCCAAGATGGCATCCGCAAGTGCATGCTTGCAAATCGATACAGCATTTCTTCCACTCAATGTAGAGGATTGGGGTACCAGTGCATCATTCCAGGCAGGTGTGGTGAATGTGCATGCCATCAATGTTGTGAATGACTGTGCCGAGCGAGGGATCAAACTCACATCAGACTTTGTGGCAGCAGCCAAGTGAGCAACACCTTCAGAATGTGCTGCATTTAGTTGAGCAAGACTGCCGTGAACAGCCCAATCTTCGCTCCTACAAGCGCAAGCTGAACACAGTGAATGACTAGGACAATATTTCAATATTTTTAAACATTTTTCAATGAAAATGTAAATGTTTCTTCTTGATTAAACACCTTGTCTCTTGGCAAAAACATCTCCTCACAAACTATTTGTTGTATTTTTTAGAAATTGCCATGTCATGTTATCAAGAAATGAGTTCTAAAAGCAGCCGAAATGTCACTTAACTAGGACAATATTTCAATATTTTCAAACATTTTTCAGTGACTTTCAATGCAAATGTAAATGTCTCTTCTTGATTACACACCTTTTCTCTTGTCAGAAACACCTTCTCACAAACTATTTGTTGTATTTTGGAGAAATTGTCATGTCATGTTATCAAGAAATGAAAGCTCTAAAAATAGCCGAAATGTCACTTTTCCCTAAATTTGACATGCTGCGTTGCACCTCTAACTATGAATGAATTTTCCCCAAACTTTGCTAAAATCATTTGTATAGACAGTGGAACAAAGTTCTAGATGGAATGAGATGAAATTTTGACGTTAAATATTTTGCATTGAAATTTGATGCACCCTAATATATATATAGTTTCTTGTATTTGGAGATCATATTATTGTGATATGGCAAGTGTTGTCTAACACTTCTTTTCCTGCTTTTAAAGGCTGCATTATAGTGATGTAATTCTCTGAATGTACAGTACCTAACTTGGAACAGTCACATACAGTATACAGAGAATAACTACTAGTACTGATGATTATTCATCAAAAATGTCATTGTGTAAATATTGTGTGAAACCATCTATAGTCATGCATCTCCACAATAAAATATCATTACAATATCATTATTGAAGTAGAAAAAGAAGGAGCATATCTGTTTGGCTAGACTAGTAAAACTCTCCCAACAAGGTGCTCTTTGTACAACTACAGTAGGTGACAGAATTGATGCAAACAAAGATGAGACCAAGGCGCTCTTGTGAAAAAACAAAAACGTTAATAATTTGGCCGTGTTGCTGCAACGTGTACAGTAGGTGCTGTTTTTATTCTTGCCATCATGCATTAGCCAGATTATTAAAGGCTTTTTAACTTTTTCCACAAAAGTGCCTTGGCCATCTTCTTTGCATTAATATTATATTATATATCTCTGCTGTCAGGCCAAATGTTAATTTTCGGGAAAATGAGCTCAAGTGGAGTTAGGAGGTTTTGACCGAAGGGCTTTTTACTACTTTCTTTTTTTTTTTTTTTCAATATTATTTTAACCAACACAAAGACGTAAAGGGTGTTCAATGGCACATATTTATGAAAAAAAGAGAGGGCCAAAAAGAGAGGGAAAAAAAGAGAGGGCCAACTCAAAAATGGAGTTAAGAGGTTTTGGCCAGACAGTGACGATATATAATATCTGATCAAAAGTAGTGTGATATTTTATTGTGTACATCACCCAGCCGTAATGAGAAAATATTGATTGTGTGTAGTCTGTTGTCATTTACTTGCTTATAGCAGAAAATCGAGGCAGCCAGTCTGCTAATTAGCTAACAAATGTTTCATACTCTCTGCTTTAATCATTGATTTCAATTTTTTTTTAACACTGTTAATTCTGAAACTTCTATTCTCCTTCAACTGATGCTTTTCCTGGGGTAATCAAATATACTTGCAGCATTAAGCCTCAAACACCAAAGCAGCCTGAACATACAGTACAAGCACATTTCTAGGAGAGCCACATCCCTAGACGCTTTGTGGCAAAGCTGTTGTTGCTCATTGTAAGCCAGGGCATAGCTCACGCTGTAAATAAATCATTAGCAGTCTCCGAAACAATAAGATTCATCTCCCAGCCTACAGTTGGGAGATGACAGGCAGCCATGCGGTGCCAGTGGAGTAATGATGGTGACAGGAGACTGAAAGAAGTCAGACAGTCTTAACTCCCACGTTTAGCCTTGGGGATTTCGCAGCACACTTGTGTAATCAGATGTCTGCATGTACTGTAGCAAGTCTGTGGTTTACGGAGGTAGTGAGTTTGACGACCAGAGATCCACACAAACTGCTCACACATACAGGAGCAGTGGCTACCTACTGTCTGGGGCCAAGCCAACATTCTGACTCCCTGAACAGATGCTGCCCACTGTTCTTTGTTCTTTTCCCCAAAGGCACAGAGTGTTCTGTGCAGCGCATCAGAGCCAAACACTCACCTTGGTGCCAAAAGAGGACATGTCTCATATATATATATACAGTATATATATATATATATATATATATATATATATATATATATATATATATATATATATATATATACACACACACATATATACAGTATATATATATATACTTGAAATGCCTGGATCCCGAGGCTAGTAATACTAGTTCTTAGTTCTTAGTTTGAAATGGCAAGTATATACTAAGTATATACTTGCCATTTCAAACTAAGAACTGTCTCTCCACTGTTTTCTAGGAGGTGTTTTGGAAAATGTGTGATTCATGAAGCAAAGTTTGTATGATAACTTTACTAAGGCTTTGCTGTTGGCTTTGCATCATACCCTGGCTGTGGCACAGACATGTCTCTATACAGCCAGTTTGAAAGAGAGCGCTCATGCCACAAGAATGATACTGATCCTTTGCAGTGTTCTTTTTTGAGCGGTGGTCACAACGCTCCTATACGTGGCCGTGTGTGTGGGTATGTCTGTCTCCGTCCGTGTCTGTCTGTCTGTCTGTATGTAGCCTACAGTACCTTTTATGACCACACATGTTAAGGGAGGGGCGCTGTTTTAAGGCCAGGCCAGGCCAGTGGGTAAACCACCGCTCAGTTCACACGGGTGTGATTTTTTTTGCTGGGGGAAGCATTAACCACCCTAAACCTAGCATCACTATTTTGGGCATTAGACAATTTAGTTTTAAAACATTTATTTTAAACTTTATTTTTTAAATAGCAGATCTACAAACTAAAAATGCATCACCATGTGATGTGTTGTGAGCTTTTAGATTGGCTAGTATCGAATAAGTGGTTAATAATAATAATGGTTAGGGCTGGTTAGGGCTGGGAACTATATCAATATTGTATCATATACCGTAGGCCTGTATTGTATGAATTAAGTCAAAGGAATAATAAAATAGATAGACCATTATTGATCCTGCAGGGGGATAATAGTCGCCTAGAGGCAACACAGCAGTTAGTTACAAAATTACAGATACAGAGTAAGAAAAGTACAGATAACAGCAATACCGAGGTAAGAAATAACACATAATACAGGAGCACCATCAACAATGAACAACAGTATATAATTAGTACAACTAGCCTTCACTATGTCATCACAGTATCCTGCCACAAACACAACCCAGTATGTAAGCAAAAGGTGTATATACACACAATTGTCCCCAATAATGTAGCCTACACTGTAGTAGAACAAAAAACAGCCCACAGTTGTTCAGCATGACTCGCTCTCGCGGCAACAAAAAGTGCCTTTAGTAAGGCAAAGAAGAGTGCTAGTGCGACTGTCTATTGCTGTTCATATTTCTGTTCTGTTCCTTTTTACACAGGTAAGAATACTGAATAAACAACGTTTCAATGAGCATCCCTAAAGGGGCATTTAATCATATGGTTACAAGCAACAAAATGTTATTTTCACATTTCCATCTACAATGACCAGTCCAAAATATGGAGGCCAGGTTGAAAATGGTTTAAAGATTCTCTTCCTGTTTGTGGAATGATGACGACAATGATTACATTTATTATTGACAGGCAAACCACAATCAACCACAAATGCCAAAGCTAACAGGTGCAATATTTGATTTCTTTGATATGCATTTGCTATAAAAGCCATCTGCCAGGAAATAACCGCTTTGGGATGAAGTTAGACCGGAATATTGATTGCTCTGTTGTTACAGTAGCTAGAGACAGTGTTGCCAAAGTGAAACTAAACACATTATTGGTATTCTATTACAGGAAATTAGCTTGGAAAGGAGTGACAATGGATGTTTGATGGGAGACAGAAAGCTCACACATACTGGAACAACGTGTTAAAATCACTGCCTGCAAAATGTTTACTGTGTTCAAGTTTAACAGCTGCTAGAGGGAGGGCGAGTAGGCCAGAGAGAGTGTTACAATGTTTGGCCAGTATGGCTGGGCAATAGGCTATGACTTTGTTTAATAGTGAAAATAGCAGAGCTTGTGTAGTTCGGCTATTTTCACAATTTTCTTTTTTTAAACACTTTTTGAAACCTTTTGCCATATTATAGGCCCTATAATGACATGCCCAAAATAATGATTTTGTATTAAATTATCAAATATTTTTACAGTCGATTTACTCGATTATACCATATATTATTATACCATCCTTCCAAGACGATAATTGCATTCACCTGGTGTCCTTTCAATTCTATCTGTCAAATCAGTTAGACCTGGTGTATTTAACTTGATGTTAAACCAGCTGTACAGTAGGTCCCACACTCTCACTAGAGTTGGAAACCACTTCTTAATGCTTGTGACATCAGTATTTAAATGCTGCTGTCACCTGTCACAGACTCCGTTCAAGCTGACAAAATTGTAATAATAATTAGACACTCCTTGAATAGTAATTGGTAGATTATGGACAGGTTTTGATACGCCAGTACACCATGATTAATTAATGCCTCTTGAAAATGGTCCTGTAATTGTACTAGTAAAGATCATCGCATAAGGTTGTTGACAAATGAGCAGTCAGATTATGCAAATGTTCATCTTGCAAATGTCAACTGCATGAGATTCAGTATTGAAAGTAAATGGAGCTTTGAGTGATGCCTTCAGTGTAAAAACAAAGTGTTAATAGTGTGGTGGTCACCAAGGTGTAACCCAGGGAAATGTTTGTCGATGACTGTATTGAGATGATTGACATAATGCTGTTCTGAAACATGATCTGGTATTCTGGAGTATAAAAAAAGGATTGCAAAGCTGTTCTTTCAAAAGCGTTTCCATGCTGCATGGTGTGACTTGCAGCTAAATGTATCCCCTGGTACACAAATACGAACCATTACTACAAAAGCAATGCTCAATATCAGTGGTTCTCAACCAGTGGTCCGGGGAACACAAGTGGTCCTTGAGGGGGTTCCAGGTGGTCCTCAGCTAAATGATGGAGAGTTGATAACCAAATAGAACCTAATAAATATTTAACTCTTGAGAGCGTAACATTTATTTGGTTTAATTTTATGCTCTATGTAACACTTTTCTGAACCGTATGAGACTAGATTATGAACTGTTAGAATATGATTGCGAGTTCCTACAAACCCTAAAAGAACTGGAACCAAAGAAATATTTTTCTTGCCCTGAACTGGGAAACACTGTTGGCTTGTCAATATTCTACCGG
This sequence comes from Nannobrachium achirus, assembly GCF_963921795.1. Classification (NCBI taxonomy): domain Eukaryota; kingdom Metazoa; phylum Chordata; class Actinopteri; order Myctophiformes; family Myctophidae; genus Nannobrachium; species Nannobrachium achirus. The sequence goes on from NC_137829.1 coordinate 23,064,857, forward strand.
CTGGATGATGCAGATGTGATGTAAACAATATCGAAAGCAAGAGAAGAACCATAAATCCATCAAAATTGTAACAAAAAGGACAGTTTAATTTTCCGTGTTGTCAAATTACCCGAACAGAATGTAAACTAATCAATCTGCGACAGAGTTGTTGCCCTACCATTACTGCAAATTAGGGCTTCATTTCATGAACAGCTTTTTGGGTCAGGGCTGTTTGGTTCCATGTGGTGAGAAAAACTCTTCCTATCCTCGTATAATTTACCACTCAGGGAACAAAGTAGTGTTGGTCAATCATAATTGTTGCTTTCTAATGTAATATGATTTTGTAGGTTACCACCTGCCAAGCTTAATTGTGCAGGTATATAGCCTATTATGTCCTATTATGCCAACAGGTCAGTAATCCTCTTCTCTGCTTGCGTAAAATGAAAGTGCTAGTATAATGTATGTCATATACATTTTAAGAGGTGTACTCTGTCATGAATACGTTGCCAACATAAACTGGCATCAAGTTATGCAAACGACGTGTGCGTGTGTGTCTAACACACAAGCCTCATATCCACTTTTGATATTGTTGCTGCCGGACAGAACCTCATATTTACCTCCTTTTTTTTCCGTCTTTTTTGTAAATCAAAGCCTCACTTCGTCATATTACTGTACAGTGTCTCGAATAAATAACTGCTGATCTACAAACTCACAACGGGATTGTAGATGTACTATTTCTAAAGTGAAAGTGGTTAAGTGTGTCAAAGTAACAGTTTTGCACATAATGAGGTTTCCACCCAACAGCAACAATATTCTGTATCCATTCATAACGGATTGACAGCTTAAATGTCTTACAATATTAGTTCTCTTTCAAATATGCGTGCACGGTTTATCTTGTCAAACTGTAACTGCCATTGACAACTGAATTTCCCCCATGGGATAAATGTATAATTGGTCTGTCTATCTTTAGGCTGTATGCGCCAATGCCCTTCATTGATGACGTATCCTTAAATAATGGTTCTGCTTAAAACTGGTGACTCAACATTAACCTTAACCACTTTCAATTTAGTGGCTCTATTTTGGGATGCATTTTCTGACATTTTCTAAAATGCTTACAGTACAATTATGGCATATCTAACACGCTAGAGCAGCACAACTACTGTAGGCACACATTTAGGTTGCCTTGTTTTAATAGTATTAATAGTATAGTAAAGTATTTTCTCAGAAAATGTGTCAACTTAAAGTCGGAAAACATAGATTGATTCTTCTGAGTGTGCATATACATACCATACACACAGTACGTTATTAGCCTATTGCCTACCTTTGAGTAGGTGTATGTGTCAGGACCACGGATTTTGCCAAACCTATACAAATCAGATAGTACAGTAGATCATAAAGTAGTTCATAGGGTAAAAAAGGATAATATATCCACCACATGTACACGTGTTCCGTTTCACCAAACACATAACAAAGGCACATCATTTGTTTTGGCAGCTCAGAAGCACGGAACCTGAACTTTGAATTTCTGGGCATATAAAAAGAGACAGCCGCTCTGATCATTCGTCCTCCCTTCTTTGGTGCAAGTGGAAACACTCAGATGTAATGAGGAGGTGTTTGCTAGGGGAGTCTCTCCAGGCAGCCAACCATGGCAGCTAGAACACAGAGCGGCCAGGTAGTCATTAGAAGGACAGATGGTGCTGATGCTGATGGTTCCTATACTGATGTTTTTCCTCATTAACCCATTTAGACCTGAAACTATGTTATGCTTCAACTATTGAATAATAGCAGATATACAAGCTCACAGCTCGGCACAGAGTGCTTTTTTATAAGCAAACATTTGTAACTCAAATATTTGCTTCTGGGGGGTCCCTGATAGATACATAATATTCTGAGATGGGGTCGGCAGCCAATTACATATAATTCTAGGGGTCCTTGACATGAGAAAGTTTGAGAACCTCTGGCATACAATAGTCGGGGGATATCTTTAAAAGTCCTGGAATAAATTCCTTACCAAAACATTTCTTCACCAATGTATTTGTAAAGGTGTCAAGTAACACACCCCACAAAGACTGAAATTCAGTTCCCCTAGGAGAATCCTTGACAGCTGCTGAAAGTTGGGGTCCCATTAAATTAACTATACAGGATAAAACACACCAAAATTAATATGCTTTAAGTAGCATGTGAGGGGTGAAACTAGGGGTTTTCCATGATTCTGAATCCATTACAAGTATTTGTTTTGCACAAAAAACATTCCTTGGGCTAAAAACTATTTATTTTGGTGTGTTTTATCCTGTATAGTTAATTTAATGGGACCCCAACTTTCAGCAGCTGTCAAGGATTCTTCTAGGGAAACTGCATGTCTTTGTGGGACAGCTTTACAAACACATTGGTGAAGACATTTTTCGGTAAGGAATTTATTCCAGGATATGACACTATTTCTAGATAGTTTCATAATAATAATAATTTGATAATTTCTTAACTTGATAACTTGATAATTTCAAGATATCCCCCGTCTACAAACATTAATTTTTCCAAAACCTTAAAAGGATTTAGAAGACATTTATAAAAAGACTTGGACAAATCTACACAATTTTTTTAAAATAGCAGATCTATAAGCTCGCAGCGCGGTTCACGTGCTGTGAGCTTGTAGATTGAACATAAAATAATGCTTAAATAATGCGTAATAATGCATTCCAGACTCCACTCGACAGAAAAGGCACACAGGTTCTGGTGAAGGAGTGAAGTGCAAATAGTGTGTTTCGTGCACAAATCGTGCACTTTAAGATAGAAGCATGACATTTGGCACACAGTTAGAACATGCCATATGGAACATTTTTGTTATGTCAAACATTATATGTCAAAACATGCCCATATATGAGCATTACCAAATATGGGCATTCCCAGATATGTCCTTCATATTGATAACCTTAATAATGTCCTTAATATTGATTATATAGGAATCTCCATATATGGGCATAAAATGTATGTTAATTAGTAAAGCCAAGCAGGGCCTTGGCGAGTTAGGGCCTGGGTTTGATGCCTGGGAATCTTCATATTATGGGCATAAGGGGGTACCCTAACAGGGCATCATCTGGGAATGCCCATACTGTATATGGATTTTATTTATTTTATCCTTTATTAATATATATCCATATAAATATACTGTACATATGGACTTAATATTAACGTTTTCAGCCTGGGATTGATGACAGCCCATATATGGGCATAAAAGAGATTTTGTTTTGGGAATGACCATATATGGACTTTTTATTTTATCCTTTATTAATAATAATATGTATCCATATACATACAATATAATTTATGCCCATACATGGAGATCGCTATCTGAACCAGCCACACAGATATGGGCCATGCCTTTGCCATCTGGCCAGTGATATATATCAATGACATCAGGGATACCCATATATGGACACTGTGATATCACCTGTGATGTCACAGTGACAGTATGAATATCTAGGGTTTGATCTTTGACGAGGTGATGTCACGTGACATCACTTCCTGTACGGAAGGAAGGACGGACAAGCTACAACATTTCTCATGGTATACTCGCAATATACATCATGGGGAACAGAATTAGCAGATCCTACTGGTGGTGCTGGGGAGGCCATAAGAAGAATAGAGAGGACACCAGATATCCCGCCCGTCCACTTGCATTGAGTTGCTCACCCAGCGCATAAGGCGTTTCACCCCTTCTTCCGGGTAGTAAAACCGTGACGTAGTGGGGCCTATGTGACGCATTTTGCGTCATAGTTTGTGTTCATGGACGCGCTGGGGCTCCAATTCATGAACGAGCACTTCCGGTATGAACGTGCGTCAATACAAAGAAGCCTACATTTGCGTTCATGTTTCTGGCCCCAACTGCAGTACCTCAAAACGGCCACCATGTCCATGGCGCTTGGGGGCTTGGGGGAGGCGGTGGGGGCAAGCAAGTGCAAGCAACAGTCCGGGTAAGAGCAGCAGGAAGAATGACAGACTGGGCGGGCTTAAGTAGTTGGCAAATGATCAGCTGACTGCCACATTAGCGAATGACGTAGGGTCTGGCTTAATAGTGAGTAGTTAGTGTCCTTATACAACTGCAAGGCAGTTTAAACCTCTCGAGTATACCTGCCAGAACTAACTTTGCGGGCTTCACATGCTACCGGTACGTATCATTTATATAGCTCCTGGCAATGCTCATTAGTAGAAATCAAGATCAATGTGTCCAGAGTGTCCTCTATGCATTTGGCTAAGAAACGAATGAAAGGTCGGACATCACCCTGGCGGGCCGTGCCCAGAGCTGTGAAATACTCAGAACGTTGTTCTATGCGAATAATAACAGGGGGGTACCCAGCCTGCATGAGTACCAGGTTCATTAGCAGCCGTGATGTACGTCCATTGCCATCTGCAAACGGGTGAACGTATACCAAATTGTAGTGGGCGAGCGTTGCCAGCTCGACAGGGTGCAGCCGACGGGCCTCCTCGCTGTTGAGCCACTGGACCAGTTCTTGCATGTGTCGGTCAACATCCTGAAAGTGAGGTGCAATGTGGCTTCCTACACGCACCCCGACTTTACGCAGCCTCCCTGCCACCACGGGGTCTGCGTGGCCAAGCACTCTGCGGTGGATCTCCAGGATGTCTGTGAGCGAGGTGTCTGCTTTACACAACAGGTTGCTTTTAATATATTCCAAGGCTGCGTCTATGCCAATGGCCTCGTTCAGCTCCTTCAGGCTCTTGCCAGGGACGGCACAGCGCATAGGGCCATCAATGATGGCGCGGACCTCTTCTAGAGTCAATGTGCTACCTTCTATGACAATTGTGTGGTATATATGGTGGTAGTGTGATTCCTCCATTGCCCGTCTGAGGGCAGAATTATCCTTGGGAATGGACAAAAACCTGCGCACTTTGCTGTCGATGATACGAAAGTGACGTTGGTCAATCTCCTCCACCAGAGGGAGGGTGCGCTCTCTGCCCATCAGAGCCCTCTCATGACAAGGTGAGATAAACAGGGCCTTGGTATATAGGTGGTCTGCTTGAACAACATCCTTCTCCTTCTCCAGAATGGTCCCAAGCTCTGTCAGGGCATCCGCCAAGTCAAGGTTCTTGTTGAGGGCATTATCCTTCAGAAGCTTGTAAGCTCTCTCTCGCTTACCTTGACTTTTCAAGTCCAAAGCCAGCTTGAGAACACTCTCTTTCTTCTTCTCCAAAGCCTGTTGCACTACTTTGTTTTCCAGAGCCCTAAAAACAGGAGATGCAGCGAAACGCTGGCAGCGTAGCTGCTGTCAGCGCAACTGGTCCATGCCCTTAGTTTTGGGACAGCAGCAATCTTCTAGCCCCAGCTGTTGCATAGGGATACACTGTTCACCCAGTGCCACAGACCCCTGCAGAGAATGCACAGGCAAATGCCCAAGGTATGGCAGTGCAAAAGACCCCCTAAGAGAGCACATCTCCCCAAGGACACGGCAGTTTGCCTCTCTGCCTTGTCTATTTCCAAAGCCTTTTGCAGAGCTGCTTTGCTTTGCGTCCACAGTCACTGTATTAAAAGTAGAAGATACATTCTTGACAGCGTATAGCTGGTGGCGAAACAGGGCCCTACAGCCTCTGGAGATGAACATGCCCTTTAGACCGGCCTCTTTGTTCTTTGCTTTGTTTGTTGTTCTTCTCTTTATATCTCTTTATAGCATCTTTCTAGTTTATAGTAGGCTACCCTCTGGCCTGATGTCACTCACCTGATGACATCAGAAATCTCCATATATGGGCATAAAGTTTCTTGGACTGACCATATATGGACTTTTTATTATATTTTATCCTTTATTAATAATAATATGTATCCATATACATACAATATAATTCATGCCCATACATGGAGATCCCTATCTGAACCAGCCACACAGATATGGGCCATGCCTTTGCCATCTGGCCAGTGATATATATCAATGACATCAGGGATCTTCATATATGGGCATAAAAGGGATACCCATGTATGGACACTGTGATGTCACTGTGATATCACCTGTGATGTCACAGTGACAGTATGAATATCCAGGGTTTGATCTTTGATGAGGTGATGTCACTTGACATCACTTCCTGTACGGAAGGAAGGACGGAAGGAAGCTACAACATTTCTCATGGTATACTGCGACCTTTGGTCGCAAAAAGAATACAAAAAATCACACCCGTGTGAAGTGGAGCTGTGTGTGTGTGTGTGTGTGTGTGTGTGTGTGTGTGTGTGTGTGTGTGTGTGTGTGTGTGTGTGTGTGTGTGTGTGTGTGTGTGGATCATGTGTACCGATTTTTGTGACATTTGAAGAAAATATGTAGGAAAAGGAACAAAAAGTGTGTTTTGGAGAAAATTCAAGATGGCGGAAAATCTATCATGGCGCAAATGGGCGTGGCCTATATGGGGAGATGCGTCATGACCCAAGGAATCCAGGGAAAAAATATTTTTAATTTTCCGACCTACGGTTCAAGAGTTACAGGCCAAAACGTAAAGTGGGGTGTTATGGCGCCACCATGCGGCCAAATTACACAATTATTTTTTATTTAATCCTTGAAATCATTATGAACCTCCTCTCCAAGTCTTGAAACTCTAGCCCCTATGGTTTGCGAGAGACAAATAATTGAATGTGAGTTTTTGCGATTCCCATTATAAGTCAATGGGGAAAATTAATTCACTAATAAATTAATATCAATTAAACTATTGAACCTTTCTCTTAGCAAGTTACTAGCCGACGATTCCCGAGTAAGCCGGTCGATTTGACATATGGCGCGAGTGTGTGGTGGCAAAACTGTGGGACTAGTAGCGTGCCGAAGTTTAGGAAGTTCAGGCTACATACAGACACACACACACACACACAGACCCACAAAGCTACGTATAGGGAGCCTGTGTTTCACACAGCTCCAAAAATAAATATAATTAATATAAAAAAAGATATACTTTAAGTAGCATGTGAGGGGTCAAACTAGGGTTTTTTCGGGATTCTGAATCCAATGCAAGCATTTAAAACGAAAAACATTCCTTTCCGAAACACGGCCCCCACAAAACTGTGAAAAGTGACAACTCATCATCACCATAGTTTATGGGGGCCGTTTTTAGCCCAAGGAATGTTTTTCGTGCAAAACAAATGCTTGCATTGGATTCATGAAAACCCCTAGTTTGACCCCTCACATGCTACCTAATGCATATTTATGTTTTGTAATATTTTACTGTATAGTAATTAGTAAAGTCTATGAGAGCCCAACTTTGATTGGCTCCCACAAGTTTCCCAAGACAAATCTGCGATGGCCCTATAGCCAAAAATGTTCCATAACGGCATGTTCTAAGTCTGTGTGCCAAATGTCATGCTTCTATCATAGAAGTGCACGACTCCATCAACATACTGCCCGAAATACCCGGACTTAAACACTTCAGTGACCTGCAAGAGGTCTATCACAGGTCTGATGTGTTGTGTACTCTGAACGCCTTCAAATCTATGGCTAAAAACATACACATACTATGCACAAAAATAATAATAATTCCCTGTGGATCTCATTTTGGGGGTAATTTTTGCCTTTACTTGATAGCCACTGAGAGAGAGAGAGAGTACAGGAGGTGACATGCAGCAAATATGGTCCAGCTCAGCCAGGAATTGAACCAGGGACTTGCTGTCAGGCATTAGGACTTATGTTATATGGAGGGACGGCGGGATGATGGATTGTTTTGTGAATCTCAAAACACAAAATGTGAAACAATATTCACAAATTGGGAAAAGATATTCACACATAATAAATTACTGACGACAAATATGTGGTGCTGATCGATTCTGTGGTTCGTGAAATTAGCTGTGGACACACAGACTTCACAGATTTCCTTGACTAATAATACCATTTGAAGAGTAGTAGTCTATTGTCACGTTACCATAATGATTGAATCTTATGTGAAAATCAGCTGCATTAAGCACTAGATAGTGTGCAAAATGATAATGTAATAGCAAATGGGAACATTTTTAATTATTTCATGTGGGCCTGATGAAGACCGAGTAAGGTCAAAACATGTTGTCATAATAAAGGATGTTACGTCTTTTTAAACTTTAGGGTGCCCAGATCTCCCATTTGTTATCATGAATGTCTTATTCCGTTTTATCTAGGAGCAGCTTTTGCTACTTTTAACATGATTTATTTATTTGCAGAAGAATTTTTCCATTTTGTTGTTTGTTCACAAGTTCCACAAACAATGTTAAAACCTGCCTCTTCAGTTTAGCTTTACAACATTCTGGGTAAAGGACAGTTGGCTTGTGTCTAGCAGACAGCTATTACAGGAAGAATGGAGGACAGATGCAGGGTAATGGGTCTCTTTGATGGCACTGTGTGTGGTATGACTGTGTGACAGATGAACAATTAAATCAAGTGAATGGATTATTTCTGACTGCGACCCTTTCTTCACAAGAGTCTGACAGCAAGGGATCGATTTGAGGAGAAACAGGAGCCTTTCACTGAGTAGGTTATGATCTTCCCAGCAGTCGACTAAAGCAATTGCACAAATATAGTACAGGAATAAAAAAGAAATGAAAAATGTAGCAATTACAGAACTAGAAAAGTACACCCATCTCCACCAGGCTGGGTGGCCTACCCTGGGGTGTGTCAGTCGAGGGATTCAGCCAGCAGGAAACAGCGTTTGTGGGGCGCCCTATGGGCAGAAGTGAAAGCCCCTCAACATGTTAGCCAATTTGTGAGTGGATGTTGTTCATGTAAGAAATAGGCCCCAAGCCCCCAACCCACAGATTTTTTAAGGAAATTACAGACAGGCAAAAGCGTGTTTGACGGTCATTGTCACATGACACACAAGACCATTTGTACCAAACACCCATGTCAGTAAATTGTCACTATCATAGTAAAGATTAAAGAAAAATGTCCATCTCCATTCACAACTTTGTATAATTCAGTTTACTGTGGACAGACTGGACAGGACACCCATGCTTGAACTTTTTTTATTTGAAATGTTTTATCGTTTTTGAGATTTACTTTTAAAACTTACATCTGAAAACTTTGGCACATCGCTGCTCCTTCATATTTTAACCTAGAAACTTGATTCACAAATGATCAAGTTCCAAATTCCACCCCACTACGGACATGCATGTTTGAGATTTTTACTTAGTCTGGGAAAAATGTAACTTTAAGGGTTCTATTTGAAGTATTTTAAAATGATTTTCAAAATAGTAAGAAAAAGGTTTAGGGGTAAGGGGTAAGGCATGGACAAAAATATAGCTGTAAGTGCCCAATGCATTGTCAATGGCCATTTAAAGGGGGAAAGGTCCAAACTTTGGCATGCCACTGAACACTGAAACCCCATTTGAACTTTAAAGGGATCCCTGGCTAATACGACGAATATGCATTAATACATTATAATTGTCCTCTATAACTACAACGTAAAATTAAAAACACCTTAAATATTTTATTTCTTCTAGAAATAGCTAATCTTTTTTTTGTTTTTTGCACATGCATGCCATAAATTCCATAGGGATAGGCCACAAATGGTTTTATGACATCATCAACATGCGACAGGCATTTCCCCTATCGAGTGAAAGATTAGCTATTTCTAGAAGAAATAAAATATTTAAGGTGTTTTTAATTTTACATTGTAGTTATAGAGGACAATTATAATGTATTAAGGCATATTTGTCGTATTAGGCAGGGGTCCTTTTAAAATGTTCAGCTTACTGTGGACATGTGTGCTTGAACATGTGTTACGTTCCACGTACTGTAGGTTGTCTGGGATTTTTGTGTCTTCCTCCCCTCCTGTTTCTCCTTCTCATACGCTCAGGTCTGATCAGCTGTCAATCAAACCATTACCTGGCCCCACCCTCATCCAATCACCACCACCTGCTGCCTATAAAAGGCTGAGCTCCACCTCAGCTCATTCTCTCCAAACCAGTCCCCTGTTTTGTAGCCCTGTCACTGTCTTTCTTTAGTTATTTTGAATCCCAGAGCAAACTTTAGTCTTCTTTCACCTACTCATGTAAATTCTGTGCTATATGCTGCTGCCTTTGGACAGGGAAAGACAGAGGCCTCTATACACAGGCACCACGTAGGTTGAACTTTGTTAAGCACACTAGGTAAGGGGTTGTTGCCACTTATGTATTTTTGAACTTGTTCTTGGTTAGAGTAGTTAGGTAGGCAGGCTTTTGTTTTACTAGACTATTATTTGGTAGTTAGTTAGTTAGTCTGTCTTTTGTTCACTTAGCTGCTTCGTTTGTTATTTTGGCAACACCCGTGTCCCTAGGTAGTGGCTTGTGTTTTTGGTTTGTATGTTTGCTCATACTTTTGAAACTTGGAAATACTTGTAAATAATCTTTACTTGAACGAAAAGAGTAAACGCACACCAGCACCTTCTTGCACTCTTAAACTGTGTTGTCTCTATTATTTGCACATCCATGCTCAGCATCCCAGGTTTTAAGGTTTAATATTGTTATGTTACAAACCTTACCTTTAGACCTAATTGGTCTATCCCAGACAACCTACAGTACGTGGAACGTAACAACATGAATCTTAATGAAATGTTTTATAGTTTTAGAAATATACTCCTTTAAAAGTTCAGAAAATCATAATGGAGGTCAATGGAAGTTTATGGCCCCTAAGAAAAACACCCACTCACACTTTTTATAATGCAGCTACTGTGGACACACATGCATGAACGAATTGTTTTGTTTTTGTCGTTTTTAAGATATTTAACTTTTAAAACGTACATCTGAAACTTAGAGCACCTTGCTGCTCCTTCATACTTTAACCTTGAAACGTATTCACAATTTGAAAACTGTGCAGTTTTTTTAATATTTTAAATTAAGTGCCAAATGCATTTGTCAAAAAAAAGTACTGTAAGTGGAACTGTGGAAGCCAGATTGCTCAGATGCTGAGTTGCCGGCACTAGGACTCGGTCCCATGACCTTGTGTTCTGAAGTCAAGAGGTCTTCTGACTGACTGAACTACCCAAAGACACTTTGTACATTGACATACCATTACATGAACGTGATGGGTCTTTCCCCCAAAATAATTGCATGCATTTTACAAGTGGGCTTACTGTCAGCAACAGCCAAAACACAGGTGTCTATCTCTGTTACAGCACTAGACAGATTGCTCATATGCTGATTTGCCAGTTCCAGGATCCGATCGCATGACCTTGTAGTTCAGAGCCAAGAGCACTTCCAACTGAGAACACAGTGGGTTCCCGAAGGGTTCCTAGTTCGATCCCGGGCTCCCCCAGAGTTAGTGTCGAAGAGTCCTTGAGCAACTAAACCCCTAGTTGCTCCCAGTGAGCAGGTTGGTGCCTTGCATGGTTTCCTCTGCCATCGGTGTATGAATGTGTGTGTGAATGGGAGAATGTAATGCACAATCTCTGTAAAGTGCCTTGGATAAAGGCGCTATATAAATGAACCATTTACCTAGACATAAGAAACATTGTACATTGATGTTGCATGAACGTGTTGGGTTATTCCCCCCAAAGATTAAAGGCACCATCTCTCAGCTGATGTCTCTTGTATTGTTGAAGAGATTTTTTGTATTTTATCATTCAGTTAGGTAAAGTTGACACTTCAAAAGCACTAGAAGAAATAATAAGCTTAAAAAAAACAGTGATTCTCAGCGTTAAAATCCTCAGTGTTAATTTAACTGTGAGAAACCCTCTCAAGGACCTCTCAGGGTCTGTCGACCCCAGGTTGAGAACCAGGACTCCAAAAGATCAATGTCAAATGTGTAAGTAGACAGCTCAGTATGATGTGACACAATGAGACAAAGTGATGGAGTGTTAAGGGCACATTCTTTTCTCATGCTATTTTCTTTTTTACTTTCCATTTACTGTAGCTCTCAGAATGAAAATGAACAATAAATAGATATAGAAATAGATAGAACAATATATGTGCCTTTAAGCTTCTTGCTTTTGAGCTTTAAGCTACTCATAGTGAAAATGGTTCTTAGTTTCAGCACTGTCTGGGTGGGCCTGACAAGGCTGTTTCAAAAGCAATTTCAAAAGCTCTAATTGATTGGAAAAAAGAAAGAAAAAAGATTTCACTGGCATTCTTCTTACCTTAAGGAACAGTAACACAACACTGCGTGAAGACCGCTAGACCGTAAGACACACAAAGCTAGTTGTGAGATTAATAAGCATGAATTATTAATAATGAATTATTTGTTTATTTTAGAAATTCAATTTATCTTGATCAAATATGATACATTTATCTTTCACAAATCCACGTCACCAATGGCAACAGCAATCCAAGAACTGACAGCGATCTTCATTATACCTATAAAGTTATCTAAGAGTATAAAATCAGACCCTTTCTGCCTTTCCGGTCCATTTCTAACACTCTGGCTTTTACTGAGTGCAAGCTTCCTTTGAAGAACTCTTTCCAACCACCAGGTCAGTCTACTGTTAGTAACCTAACGCTACACAAGGTTGCACACACTTAGCGAGCTGCAGGCACACTTAAAAGTTTGTAGGAATTTTCTTATCTAGTTTTTTTTTTCTGATCGCAAAAATAAGCCTGGGTTTCTGAGGCTACCCTACTGTTTCCATTAACAAACTGACATGTTATGAATCAAGAGAGCTTTCTGTTAAATGCAGTTTTAATCTTTTGAGGTGAATTTGATCTAAACTTACAAGGAGTAGCAGCTTTTTAAAAAGCACATAACTCATAATGCATCATGCGCTTGTAGATCTGTTATTAAAACACATTTAAAATGTTGAAGAGCTATTCAACAATTCATTCAGAATTATTGTTAATGCTACTAATTGTATTTGCTTGTACAGTATCTCTCTCTGTATCTCTCCTCTATCTCTCCTTCTCTCTCTCTCAGGTACTGTTGCAGAAGGAAATACAGATGTTCGTAAAGGATATCTTCAAATGTAGTACATATACAGCTGTGAAGAAGTAATATCACCACAGACAGGATGCTGTTACAGCTATCAACCTAAACACAATGTACCAGTGACCATTATTACAGCAAGTGGCTATATATATATCATGCTCACACAAAAGCTCACAGTAAGCTGTGTGCAAATTTAAGAGCCTCACGTATTCATTAGCAAACCAACATCTGAACCAATGAAGCATCGCGTTAGTTCAGGTCAGTCATATGCCCCAGCTATAATGCTGCCCGCTAATTGAATCTGTATTTTTAATCAGCCACCAATCACAACACTTTATCGCAACAAGGTGGTCGATTTAAATATGGCTACATTTTATCTCTGCTACACCAATGCTGCACCCTCACCGCTGTTGCTGTCAAAGCTTTGCCTCCACCTTTCCGGTTCAGAGTCCTTGCATGGCTGAAAGGTTCAACTGAAATTCAATGTCTACGGTAGTATTGGGCCCATGCACTCTCTTGTTACCTGTTACCCATGTGGGTTTCTTTCTACATAGCACTCCTAGGCTAATTCATAGAGAATATTAAGAGTATAACTGTATTCTATTTGTTGTAATAAATGGTTGTGAGAGTGTTCCTTTATAGGATTATGCCAAGAATCATTACTTCACAAGTTTGAGATTGTTTGTATTTCCTCATTATAGTATAGGGATAATGGAAATACAGCAGCTAGGTAATTGGCAGGCCTTGTTGGCCACAGCCAAGCTGATATCGAACTCTGGCCACAGATCGAGGTTGTGCCAAATCACCCCTATGGGACATGTTGGGGTTTAGGAGTTGGGAGGTGATTATCTTTAGACTTGGGGAGAAAACAGGTGAGGGATGCAAAATGCAAAAACAAGCAAAAGCAGTGAAGAGGTGTACAGATGGTTATGTGTAGAGAGACCGGGCGTAGTGACAGTGTTGGTATATTTCTGCCTGCCATTAGACAGGGGAAAGCTGGGTACGTTTTTGTTCAAAAGCATGCCAGCTTACTGTATATGAACGATGGCATAATGAGGATTTCATAATAGGCTCCAAATAATTGCTCACGGCAAAACTGTTGCCTTCGCCCCTGACTGTGTGTGTGTGTGTGTGTCCGTCCATCCGTCCGTCTGTCCGTTCGTTCGTCTGTGAGCAGCTACTGTAATCTCAAAATTTCATGAAAACATACTTTTTGCTTCTACTTCTGCAGATCTTAACTAAAACTCACACAAATCGGTACACATCTCTGGGCTCATGTATAAGTTAGATTTTTCACATCCCATTCCAAGTGGCTATGCTGTCCAAAGTTTGCAGGCCCTGGGTAGGCATTAGGCAACCCGGCCTGGCGGAGACCTGTGCTCTGAGGAACACACTTTTCTAGTAATGATTTGATTTGGATGAAGCATGATAGTATATCTCATCTGCATTATTGTCCCCGCCAGGCCGAAAGGCATGGCCGAGACCACCAGGAGGCCACAATATCATACCTGACCTGGTGGAGACCTGTGCTCGGAAGAGCACTGCTTCTAGTACCCTTATGACGTGCTGCACTATATGTCCTCCATTGTAAAAAAGAAACCCCAAAAATGCAATTCTACATTATGTCATGAAATGTAAAAAACATTAAGAAGCAGTGCTCTTCCGAGCACAGGTCTCCACCAGGTCAGGTTATTGTGGCCTCCTGGTGGCGCTATAATAGGCCAATGTGAAAAGGTTGCCATGTGTTCTTGGGCATTTCACGGCAATCGGATGCTGCATGCATGATTTGAGGCATTTTGTTCCAATGTGTTTAGCTAAAGTCGACCTGCTGGTGGCACTATAACAGGCCAATGTGAAAAGGGTGGCATTTGTTCCTTGACCTAGTAGGAATGTGCATGCTAAATTTCACGCAAATCGCAGGCTGCGTTCATGATTTGAGACATTTTCTTCTAAACGGACCAATCCTGCAATCTTTGGAATCCACTGTTAGGCAATCAGGATGGAGATGGAGTAGCTGTATAAAGATCAGACTCTGTGCAGAGGTTCTGTGTTCAAATCCCAGTTTTACTACTGATGGCTGCTCCATTACTAAGACCTTTTCAAGGTTAAAATGCAAAAGAATTACTCAAAAGCACCAGAAAACATTTGCAGTAAGAGAGAGATGGTGTAATGGTCTAAAAAGATCACACTCTCAGCTAAGAGGTTCCATGTTCAAATCCCACTCCACCAGTTCATCACTGCAGTACATGTATCTATTCAAGACTAAAATACAAGAGAACAACTCAAAAGCACCAGGAGATACCTGTTGAGGGCCCAAAGGTGCCTTGGCGCAATGGTGTGGTGCACTTGATCAATTGCCTCTGATTCTTTTGAGGCATTTGTTATTGTTTAATTGTGTTCTTTATTCTATTCTATTCATCTATTTATTCTGTTCTATTTATATACAGGATATTTTATTGAGGCTTTTGATATTTTGTCATTTTTTGATTTTGATTTGATCTTTAGTTTTGTTTGAGCTTTGAACCTACGACCTTTGGTACATGAACCTTTGATTTATCTGTTGAGCCATGCTGGCATGGAGAAAATGGAAAATCGGACAGATCCGTGTTGATCATGATACTGACAAAATCTGTAGGAGTACTGTCAAAAAACGGCCTCATGGTGGCGCTATAAAAGGCCCATTTGAAAAATGTGGGGCAGACGTTCTGAATTGGTATCCAGGGAGTGTGTGTGCACAGTTTGTCCGAGAACAAGCCAACGGCGCCGGAGATCAGCTGGTAACAGACGGACGGACGGACGGACGGACGGACGCACAGGGGTGAAAACATAGTCTCACCATGCCTTTGGCTGGTGGAGACAAAAATGCCATGCTACACTACAGTATGTTGTCCACTGTATAAACCATAAAAAATGCCATGCTACACTACAGTGAAATGATCTTATTTACATTTATATATTAGCAAAAGTGAATCAGAACAAGTGAAGGTCAAACACAGAATAGAACTGATATTCCCCAAGGAACTTACTGTAGAGCATTAAAATATAAACCAATTAATTTTTTATGCAGATCCTGTTTTTTCTATAACATACATATGCTCTCCATATTTCATTTTAAGTCTAGGGGCTAAATACTTGCGATGCATGTGATTTGTCCAGATGGCCTCTGATGGCAGCCTGCTTTGGTCTGGGCTCAGGTGCCAAACCACACTAGGCTGTATGATTTATTTCACGCCTTCATGATTAAGTAGATGACACATCAACCTATGGTTACACTCCATAGATTCCCACAACAAATGCTTTAAAAGAGAGGGCTGCGAGATTCCCAACTCATCTTACTGTTAGAGTTCTCAACGGGCCTGAAAATTAAGGCCCCTTAGCATACATTTTAGGCCATACCCTACCCTAAATGTCGGGTCGGGTTCAGGTATGGTCGGGTTCTCATTACTCTATCACAGAGTAATAGTAATAAAATAATAAAAAATATATTTTCTTTTTGCATTGAGCCCGAGGCCCTACCCGGCCCGACTAGTAAGCATACATTTTAGGCCCTACCCTACCCTAAATGTCGGGTCAGGTTCGGGCAGAATTTGAGAACTCGACTTACTGTACATGGGGTGTATAACAGTGTAGTGTTCCTGTGCTGGAAACAGACTTTGTAGCCAAGATATAATTGTGTGACCAAATGTACAACATAATTATAAAGGGTAATTACATAAGTGACAAAAGTGTGCATTAGGACGCTAATCACCAGTTTCCCCTTATTTGAAACAAAAGCATTAACCAAACAGAGACTTAGAAATGTAATTTCATCATTAAACCTTTGACCAGAGAACTAATGGAAGCAAAAGCTAACCTATTAATTTGATTGTACATATGAAGTCTCCAAACATGATCCTAATGAGGTGCTCTTCTCCAGGTTAATAGGGGTCTACTAATGTGTGGTTTAAGCAACGCATTGACATATGGATGGAGTTAGATGCGTTTTTAGATCTGTTAAAAGAAGTAGTAGATTTTACCTTGAAGGGTCTAGTATAAATGTCAGTCAACGTGAACAGCGAGCATGCCTTTTTTAAATTGATTGATTGTGGTTTTTAATGGCAAAAATGTACATAAACGAACATATCTTTGTGCAAATCTGTGAACAGTCAACACGATTAAATAGAAAAACGCTTGAGAACTTAATTCTGTTCCATTCCATTCTAAACAGTATTTACTTTTCTTTCACTAACCCTCCCCCCCTCCAATGATAACATCAGCATTAATGATGCATCATTATACAGGCAATTCCAACATCTTCATCTCATCTGATTCTCCAGAATCCACTCCACATTCTCTCTGTACTGATCCCTTTTCGTCAGCCCAAGTATACTGCAAGCCAGTGCTGCTCTAAAGTTGAGGGGCCTAGCTCCAAAGGGACTTAGACTTACTGCACCTATCTCCAAAGAGAAGGATTGAAGGGCTTCATGATTTCATTGACTGAAAAGAGGGTTTCAGTAATTTTATTGGCAGAATGTTTTGCTGACTGGGACCAAGGCTAGCCTCTATGTTCCAATATACCAATATTGTGGGAAACGTTTATAATCTATTTAGAAATTGCGCATAGTATTGACATGAAAAGTACATGTAAATGAGAATAACTTGAGACAACTACCCACATCTAAATAAACGATAATATTGCTTATCGTCCCATCCCTACAACACGCTGATAATGCACACAAGTACACACACCACACGGAACGCAATATAAAATGTTGCTTTTGCGATGACACCCCAGAGTTTTTGGGGCACGTGCATGCCGTTTAAAAATCAGACATGGCTCTCCAACCCACTGCCCTTGGCTTTCCTCTCCCTCCCTCATTCCCCAAGCTACTGTATGTCATGAAATATGCATTCAAGTTCAATATCTTGGGACCTAGAGTCAACCCATGGAACAGACGAAACGGCCCACTTCCTTCGCCAATCCCTGTGGTAGAACCTGCTTCCACGGCACCCGCATTCCCCTTTCATGAGTATAGTGCCCTCTGTATAATTTATGATTCAAGCTAAAGCTGAGGCAAACACAATTACAGTGGCCCAGCCTCTCTGTCACCCACTCATACCCTTGATTTCCATTAATCATCAAACAATGAAAATTGGACAACAGTTTTAAGATGAGTTCCACTGCTGTATTTTGATTTAATTCATAATCATATATTACCGCACACCAACTTTCCATAGTAAATGATTCGTGTTTTGCTGCCTCACTATGTGATATGGCTGTGTGTGTGTGTGTGTGTGTGTGTGTGTGTGTGCGTGCGTGTGTGTGCGTGCGTGCGTGCGTGCGTGCGTGCGTGCGTGCGTGCGTGCGTGCGTGCGTGCGTGCGTGTGTGTGTGCGTGTGCTCGCACAAGCACGGCGCACACAACCGCGCATGGAGCAGAAACCCAGCAGAGCTATTAGAGCGCCAGCAGGGCTGCAGGCAGGGCTAAGGAGGGCATGGCAGTATGATGGGAGAGTACAGCTCAGGGGCTCTTCCCGTAAGGGACACAGGGGTAGGGACTAGAGGACACATCTCTCACGCTACACAAACATGAGCCCTGGCAAAGTTTGGTCCGCTCTCAAGTTCTCTGAGACACAACATTCAAAAAGAAAAACAACGCACCAGGGTCCATGTGAGGTGAAAAAAAGGCAATTAACACTCCCTTAAATGCCAAGCACTTTGGAAGTTAATGGACAACTAAACAGCAGCAGAGCGAATGAATACATAAATTAGGTGACACAGCTCTTATTTTGCGTTTCAGTAGACAGCTACTTACTGTGAACCCTTTACTTGTGTTAATTCGCCTTTAAAATGCAGGACTGTTAGAGCCGGAGAGCAAAATGGATCGAAAACAAACAAGCATTTAAATCATAAGACATTTCCTCAACTGCCCTCAAGCCAAAACGTGAAATGAAAATCACACCCGTGTGAACTGAGCGGTGGTTTACCCACCTCATAGATCATGTGTACCGATTTTTGTGACATTTGAAGAAAATATGTAGGAAAAGGAGCAAAAAGTGTGTTTTGGAGAAAATTCAAGATGGCGGAAAATCTATCCTGGCGCAAATGGGCGTGGCCTATATGGGGAGATGCGTCTTGACCCAAGGAATCCAGGGAAAAAAGATTTTTAATTTTCCGATCTACGGTTCAAGAGTTACGGGGCAAAACGTAAAGTGGGCCGTTATAGCGCCACCATGAGGCCGAGTGATGTAATTATTTTTCGATTCATTCTTAAAATCATTATGAATCTCCTCTCCGAGGTTTGAAACTGTAGCTCCTATGGTTTACGAGAGAAAAATACTTGAAAGTGATTTCTTGCATTGTCCCATTATAAGTCAATGGGGACAATTAAGCGTCGTTTTTTGCCGATTACGTCGGCATGGTAAGGCGGATCGGAACGAAAGGTAATAGAACACCATTCCCGGCCGAGCCGCACATTTTGATGTATATATTGCGCGAGTGGCGTAAATGGTGCGGCACTAGTTACGCGCCGAAGTTTAGGCTACATACAGACAGACAGACACGGACGGAGACCCACACACACGGCCACGTATAGGAGCGTTGTGACCACCGCTCAAAAAGCTATGCATATTCCCCACTAGGCATGCTTTACTGCAGCCTCTGATTAACATGTCTTCTCCTTTAAAAGCAGATGACCAAAGCCACAGAGCCAGTGATGCTAATTCCTCCACAGAGATGCAATGTTCTCCAAGCAACTGGCCATGTGTTCAGTCAAGACCCCTGTGAGGAGTCAGGAATATATTTGCATTGCTATTTTCATTATCGTTAACAGTCAGATATTTGCATTTTAAAAATGTATCTTTTTAAAGCTACAAAGTAAAACCCTCAGTGTTAATTTATCCTGAGCGTTAATTAAACTCCAAGAGAATACAATGTACCAAATGTGCCTTTTATGGGTCCAATAGGGTACCCCTCCGAGATGTTAAATTAACACTCAGGTTTTCACAGTTTAGGCTACTTCTGTCATGGGGTAAAAAAATGTTTTTGTTGTCAAAATCATCACTAGCTCCATTCTTTGTGGCGAAACAACAAAGTGATGCTCAGGGTGCCAACAGGGGAAGCTTGCAAATATCTGAAGTCTAGTTCAAGCCAATGCATCTAAGTCTAGTTCAAGCCAATGCGTCTAAGTCTCGTTCAAGCCAATGCATTGTAGTCGAGTTCAAGCCAATGCGTTGTGTTTTGGCGAGTGGTCCAACATGATGAATGGCAACGAAAGTGTAGACGGATAAGAGAATGTTGCACTGAATCCACATATCACTCCATTTTCTTCTTCCTGCCTAAGACATCAGAGCACACGCTTTTTACAATATCTTTTCCGCAAGCCCAATGCGACGGCGACAAAGATGAATGGAGGCTTATTTCCAGTGATGTCTTTATGTTTGTGTTTTTGTGCTTGTCCTGGAGTATCTTTATACTGCTCCCATTTGTCACTGTTGAATGCTACTAAGTCACTTATACTGTAAGTCACTTATAGGAGGCAAGGCTGTAGGAGTGGTATGTAAATAGAGTTCAATTACTGTAATGCTATTAGTCTACCACAAGTCTGGTGTTTGCTTTAAACAGCAGCTGAAGCGAGCAAGGTAATGAAGCTCAATTATCTCGCTTGATTACATTGCTTCATAAAAAAAATGCATTTTATAAACATTTTATAAAATATAATGAACAAAATAAAACTGATCTAAATGCCCACAGCGTGTTGTGGAGCGCATGCAAGTAAGGTTTTGCTGTTCAGATCGAAGCCAATGCAGAGGTATTAATGGTCATTAATGGCCCAGTTAAAGACCCATTCCGCAAATCCCAAACAATGCCAGTCTGCTGCCCCTGTCTTGCATTATGTATGTTTATTTGTAACAGAGACGCTGCTGTGAGTGATGCTGTGGAGCTGTGTGCATCTAGTGCAAACTGTGACCACCAGTAGAGATTCATTGCCTGCCGGGGAAGCACTATAAAACTGTCTATCTGCTGGAATCCTAATGTAATACTTAAAATGACCAATGGGATGTACCGTACAGGTTGGGCCCTTAATGACCATGTTTAAACCACCATTCTGTAGTGTGGTTGTTTACCAGTTCACCAGTCAGATGCTTCTTAAGTGACCTATTCGTTTCATGGCTTTGTTGTGTATAGTATCTGCCACCCAAATACACCTCTGAGATGTACTGTCCACTATGAAATGTCACATTGGAGTGCCTTTAAGAGTCTGGTGGTGATAGCAGTCTGACTGAACAGAGTAAATCTAAATTAAACTTCTGCCAATAACAATAACATGAAAGACACAGAACAAGTCTATCATCTGCCATCAGATCACAGACCTTCAGTTTCACTGAGAAATAGACTTTGTTTCTCTCTTTAATCAAAGACAAGACGGTTGGTTTGTGTTGCTAAACCCCTTAAACCCTATAGACTAATCCACAAAGTGCTGCCTTGACACCACAGTTATGATTGCCGCTCTGAGAAATGGATCTACTGTACATACTTCATTGACCGATGTTATCCAGGGTTCTGTAATGTACCCCTCTTTTCCTCTCTACACCATCTCTTTGCCCGAAAATAGCCGTTCTAAAGACAACTCTCCACCGCACCGTTGTCGATTCCGACTCGGGCGGAAGAAGTTGGAAAGCGCCTCCTGCCGACAAGCTGCTGTCGGAAAGCATCTCCTGCTTTCGCGGACGGGTAGGGCCCTGTTGGTGAAGAACCCAGCTAGTTTGGTCGTTTGCCGACGGGTGGTAGAGTCGTCGATATCTGCCTGCTGCTGGTGTAGCCATGCATGAACGCTCGTAACATCAGGGCTACTACTGGTGCAGAAGCAAGCCTAATTAAGACATTTAATAAGACATTTGCCAGTCGCACATTTGAACTAGATACCATACCAATCGAGTAACTCCAAAGCAAAGCAGGGCAGTGTTTTGTTTTGGTGAGAGAAAATGGAAACTCAGGTATTGCTACCGTAGATTCTGTGAGTGAAACAAGCGACCAGGTCTATGAAAACAAGTCCAAAAGAAGTGACCAGTTTCACCATTTGAGCCCTATTACATTTTATACATATTATATTTTCAAAAAATAATCTTGAAAGCAAGCCCAAATAAGCAACTACACTTCAGAAACAAGCCCAAACTAAAGCAACCTGCAACTGTGAATATTTACAGGAAAACAAGCCCAAAGTCAGACCTGGCAACACTGGCAACACTTGCAGACCAGCGCTGCAGAGAGTTATGTCATCTGATTTCCTTACATTTACATGTGCAAAACAATGTTCTGTCGGCCGACTAGTTAAATGCTAGTCTGCTGTAGTCTGTTGGAGTTGGAAAGACTTCTATCTGTTATTAGCTGAGGTGATTCAGATGTTTTTTTATTATTCTTTTTACAGTTTGTTTTTGGTAACACAAGGGGGATCTTTTTCCTTTTTTCACATATTTGCCATGCAGATTTGAAGCACCCTTCCATTTGATAATACAAAAGCTCCCATTCACATCCATTTGCCAATTTGGCTGCATGCAAGCTTACTCACAGCAACCGCTAGAAAGACAATGGAGAGATTAAAAGATCCACTTATGACGCTGCCTATGAGAGCTTGCATGTACAGCAAAAATGCTGAGTGTTGTTTGTTACTGTAATTCAACTATGACAGTTTAAAAATTAACCCATACAATATTTATGGGTCCATTCCTAGTTAAGCTACAGTAACTCAGGGTTTTACTGCAGCATATGATACATTATTTAATAGTGTGTGCGATTATTAAATGCTGTTGTGTATATTTTCTTAATGAAATCTGACTTCAAGGTCAGTGACTGTGCAAAGGTAGTATCCACTTGGACCACAGACAGAGAGAGAAGTAAATCCAGCTAATGAATCCAGCTACCAGGTTCACGCTTGAGGTTTCTGGAACACTGGTGGAAGCAACGCTACAGTAGTAGCCTACAGTATATCGTTTTGTCACCCCTCCTGCTAAGGCTACATTTCTGTTGGCTAATGTTGCCTCTACTTAATTACCCATCAGTACTTTAGACCTCACTGACCTGTGCTATTTAAGTTATTAATCACTTAAGAAAGGGCAGAGCCAGGTGGGTAAAGGTTCACCAAGTTACCCACTGTAATGGCTCCTTTATCCAATGCTTACTGAGACTTGAAGACAATCACTCCCCACATAATCATGCTGCCATGGTCAGTGTTCAGCAATCCAGACACCTTAACAAGCTCTAGGGCTTTTGTGTTATCCTTTTAGCATCATTGTATAATCATCATACCACTGTACTATTTGCAAACTAATCAAATGCTCTGATGATGCTGAGGAATCTGGGCTTGTGTGTGCACAAACATCCCCAACAAGCATTTCTTCGTTTTGATACATTTCCTCTACTATCAAAGGCTTGGTGAAAGTTAATGGCAGCATTTTTTATTTTGGCATTAATGCACGTCCAGACAAACTAGCAAGGGCAACATGCAGTAAGCAATGTGTAATATATAGGCCACTGTGGAACTGGCATTTCAGACTAGAATTACATCCTACAGGCAGCAGCCATTGGTAACAGAAACTGCGTTTTTGACATGTACACCAATTCATAGTTTTAAATGGACAAGGACAGAGGCAATGGCATAAAGGCAAATTGAGCCATCAAAGGCAAATTATATTAAAAAAAAAGATTCAACAGCAAATTAAGTCTGTATTCAGTCAGTTGACTTTGAAGTGATGCAGCCAATCCAAACACATGTGTAATAAGTGTTACAAAATTAATGCTTTTGTACTTACTTATTTATTTACTTTATTTAAATATCAATTTTCTACTTATCTTTGTGTAAGTCTTAGTGTAGACATGGTAATTATTGTTTTTATGTAACTAAATTCACTACAGCACATATCATATATTTTTCATAATGGGGTGCCTTATTATGCAGATATTTCTCTGACAGTAAATGACCGGTGAAATAGAACTGCAGAGTAATTAAGCTGCAGATTCATTACTGTCTGGACTCATGTCACTGTCAAAACTAAGCTGAATCATTAACTAGGGAATATGCAATTGGTGGCAGTACCAATTGTACAATGGCGCACGCACACACACACACACACACACACACACACACACACACACACACACACACACACACACACACACACACACAAAATAAACAATGAATTAAATTGATTATTGAATACATAAGCAGTTAGTGCCGTGTCATCATATGGCCAAATATCCATAGGTATGCACTAACAGATTCAAAACAATAGCCTCAGTTGGCACTTTTCATTCAGTAGTACTTAAATCAGACTGTTTGACCATGCTTTCTCAGAAGTCCCTGAACTGGGAGAGCTCCTCTTTAATCCCCAGTGACTGACACATTGTTCCCAGCTCTTGGACCAAGTGAAAAGAGAATTACAGCGACAATAGACAGAGAGAGCAGAAGCCAAATACAAAAATAACTTGGTATTCCTGATCGCCAAAGAGTACCAAAAAGCTTTTATCATCCCCACCAGGCGGGAAGGGCGAATGGCACCACCATGAGTCCCATCTTAGCTTAATACATTTTTTGCTACTACTCCTACTTTCTGTCAGAGGGAGAAAAATAAAAGAGCAAAAGAGACAATGTTTGCGATCTTTCGCATGACTTGTCAACACCTCAGTGCACTTCAACTTAGACCAGGTCAGTTTCATCTGTATAGGACTCTGCTTCTCAACCTTTTGTGGGCCAGTGCCCCCTACTAATGTCCAGGTCCCTTACCACCCCCCACACCAAATTAGATGTATTTTATTATGTTATTGTTGCGACCGTCAGGTCGCAGTTTAGTATCAAAACCTCCACCGGCTGTCCGTCGGTCACACGTCACACCTTTGCCCTGCTCATATCTCCGCATCAGTATGACATCACACTGCTGACATCAGTATGACATCACACCGTACACAAATGACCCTTATATAAGACCGGCATTATCTACCGACAGCTGCTATAAGCCAACCCTGGCGATAAGGTCTGAGTCGAAGAAATGCTTCTTTCCTGGCAAGAATTGCCCCTTTATACTGTAGGGCTCGTTTGTGTATTGTATGACATCACGCCACATCATCGGCTGAGGACTGTGTGATGTCATCATATCTCCATATATGGAGACATAAGTTGCTCATGCCCAAATATGGGCTGTTGAGGTCAGACTTAGTGTGATGCGTAGGTTATCTCCATATATGGAGATTCAACTTCAATGAGTAACCAATGAGTAAAACAAACTTTTGGCCTATTTGTGGAGATAAGCGACCAACGGTCGCTTATCTCCCGATTAGGGAGTCTTACTGGTATTATTGTGTTTTATTGTGCTAATATAGCGATTTCCAAACATCAGGCCCTGTCACAGACATCCCTGGTGTGACAAAGCCTGACATACCTGCTGCGACAGAACTGTTTGCGACCGTAAGGTCGCAGTTTAGTATCAAAACCTCCACCGGCCGTCCGTCGGTCACACGTCACACGTCACACCTTTGCCCTGCTCATATCTCCGCATCAGTATGACATCACACTGCTGACATCAGTATGACATCACACCGTACACAAATGACCCTTATATAAGACCGGCATTGTCTGACCTCACAAGCCCCATATTTGGACACGAACAACATATAACTCCATATGTTAAACAGTTGTTTGCTAGGGTAAAAACCATGGTTGCTATGGTAAACAGCTGGTTGCTAGGGTAAACAGTTGGTTGCTAGGGTAAAAAACATGGTTGCTATGGTAAACAGTTGGTTGCTAAGGTAAAAAAAACATGGTTGCTATGGTAAACAGTTGGTTGCTAGGGTAAAAAAATGGTTGCAGTGGTGAGAACTTAACCGAGATGCCTTGAATCGTATGGAAGGCTCTGAAGTCTTGTTGGGAGAACTAGCTGAGTATTGGAGATGGTTGGATGTGATGATAAGCTATAAGCCAACCCTGGCGATAAGGTCTGAGTCGAAGAATGCTGCTTTCCTGGCAAGAATTGCCCCTTTATACTGTAGGGCTCGTTTGTGTATTGTATGACATCACGCCACATCATCGGCTGAGGACTGTGTGATGTCATCATATCTCCATATATGGAGACATAAGTTGTTCATGCTCAAATATGGGCTGGTGAGGTCAGACTTAGTGTGATGCGTAGGGCTCGTTTGTGTATTGTATGACATCACGCCACATCATCGGCTGAGGACTGTGTGATGTCATCATATCTCCATATATGGAGACATAAGTTGTTCATGCCCAAATATGGGCTGGTGAGGTCAGACTTAGTGTGATGCGTAGGTTATCTCCATATATGGAGATTCAACTTCAATGAGTAACCATGGCAAACTGTCAACTGCCCGTATGTCTTGAGCGCAATTGAGAGCCTTCGTTACAGCCGCCCCAGATTTCCCGTGGAAATCTATAGAATATCGAGAAGGCTCGAAAGGGTCTTTCAGTCGAACAGGGCAGGAAGACTGATTAACTACTCGACAGGATGGACGCCAAAGGACTTCCCCATTTCTTCATGACTTGGAGTTCAGCTGACGTGCAGTGGAACCTGCTCCAACAGACACTACTGCAGTCTGATGGCATGCAACCAGAGCAAGCTGTGGATGACAGTGGCCGTAATCGTACTTGGGATTTGTTGATGTAAATGTTCACATAGAGTGTAATAATTGGTAAAACAAACTTTTGGCCTATTTGTGGAGATAAGCGACCAACGGTCGCTTATCTCCCGATTAGGGAGTCTTACTGGTACAAGGGCCTTGAGTGTGTGACAGGAACTGTCACAGCCCTGTCCGTGATACTGACATGATACTACTGACCATGTTACTGGCAAGATACTGACATGATTATGACCAAGATACTGACACCATCAGTATGTCAGTATATACTAGTCCTGTGCCCGGGGGTGTGCAGAGTTAGCCTGACACTTCAGTCCGCACATCACCCCCCCCTGTTGGTGGGTGGTTTGTAGTGTGGACTGAAGCTGCACATATTTTATTCTATTTCGAGCGCGCCTGAAGAGCGGGCGCATTGAATGGGCCAATCAGGGTTGTATGCTTGGGGCACGTGAACTCTATGCTCCGGTCCCAGCCCCCTCCAAACAGAGCTCTTGAGCTCCCGTGAGACTCCCTCGTGGACTCTGATTGGTGTCCTCTGCCCACGTGAGAGTCTAGTGGACTCTGATTGGTCCGTGAAAACTGTCATGGCGGAGTCAGACTCGACTCGTATTATTTTAATAAACTATGAAATAGTGCCGTTTCCTCACGTTTTAATACCATTTTGCACTAACGTAAACATGCAGACATATAATATGTTATGAGAAATAACGTATTTTTGCAATGTCACGCCACGTCGCCGTCGCGTGTGTGTGTGTGTGTGTATGTGTGTGTGTGTGTGTGTGTGTGTGTGACGTCAATAGGCTTTAGCCCGCCCACGCCGAAGTAGAATCTGCCCTAGTAATCTCAGACTCTCCCGGAGTGAAACGTAGTGAACGTAGTGTGAGATGTCTGGCGCTCGCAGTCAGGCAAGTGCAGAGTATATGAGTGCACAGTATATGAGGGATTGAATGTCCCTGAGGAGTCTCAGAAGTAATGTTGGAGAACCCAGACCGGTGCCCATTGGGCAGAATAGTCACCATTGACGTCCAGTTGTGCAATACCTGTTGTATCCGTCTGTCTGTCTGTCTGTCTGTCTGTCTGTCTGTGTCCCTTTCATGCCCATACATTACATGGAGATCTCTTATCTCTGTCTGTCTAGCTCTCTTTTATGCCCATATATGGTGTTCTGTGATGTTTCAGCATGCGGCTGTTACTCAGCATGCGGACAGACATTCCAATGATTCCATAAATTGATAGTTAGATATATGTTACGCCCCGGCCTAGGAGAACCTAAAAGCGGGACCCCCCTCTTTTCAGCTCCCAAGAACTACCTGCAACCAGGGTTTTCAGCCTTTTTATGGGTTTTATTAAAAAGCCATTGACTTCAGGGTGGGCATTAACTCAAACAAAGAACCAAAAGAACCTGAAGAACCTAAGAACTTAACATAAGAACCTGAAGAATCGTAATAACTGAACTACCAAATCAAAATAACCCAGTTACAAATCATTAACCACACAATAATAACCCTTTACAAAAGTGCAACATGTTGACTGGCAGTCTTGTTGAACTGAAGAGCAGTGGAAAGGCCAGCCTTTTAAACTTCCCTCCAGAAGCAGGGGCGAAAATGGGGGGGTGACAAGGGGTTTTTGTCACCTTCCAGGTCCAATTTCGTCCCCTCCATTCACTTCCAGAAGTCCCCCCCGTCTCCCCCAGTCAGGGACCCCCCAAGCCAAACTTTTAGGGGTCTGAATTCTGAAAATCACGCACTAAACGCGAGCGATAATGTTTGAAACCCCCCCCGTCTAAAATCCCCAAATGGTTCGGTCCAGTGCCCTGAGTGGTGCGTGTTCCCCACACTCCCAAGCCCCCACCATTGCGCTTAGGTTCACCGGGAAATACGCGGTCGCAGCCTGTATAGCAGTTTACAGTTGACTCTCAGACAGGGCCGGCGGCAGCCCACAATGGCTGAGGGTGCTATGCTTTAAGTGAAGGATACCCAACTCAAATCGGCCAGGTGAAAACAAAAGGCTAAATTTGCATACCAATGGGAGTGTGTGCCAAACCGGTTGTGGCCAGCCAATGCTGATTACTGTATTATAATGTAAATTTCGGGAATTACTGAGAGGTGGGGGTGCTCCCTGGCTAAAATGAGGGTGCAAAGCAGGCCTCAGCACCCTCGTAGAACCGGACCTGCTCTCAGAGTGAGTGATGACATCATAATGTGGCGACTTTGTTTTGGCTGTGGTGTGGAAGCATGTTTGGAGGAAGGACAGCATGATTTTTTCATTGGACAGCTGGAATGGACTAAAGCACAACTACTGACTGTGGACGTCGCATATTAATAAAAGTAATTGCTCTTTTGGAATTCCAAAGGTTTGGTTTTGCCTGTTTCTTGTTTCTGGATCTGGACAATGACATTTGACGCTATGTACATTTATTGGAATTAAATGGATACCGACCTCACAACCTGTCCCAAGTTGCTACAGAACTAGAACTGTACATTTCGGGAGGACCAAGTTGACCAACAAGCAACAATGGTAACTATTTACTTTTTCCCTAAGTTGTGACTTTCTGATGAAGTGTTTTTTCATGTAAGCTTTGGTTGTGTTGGTTATTGCAGTAGTGATAACTTGAAAAGTAAATAAATAATACATCATAAAACTGTTAAGGCCCGTATCTGAAGGAAAATGAGGGGGGAAAACCGCCCGAAAACCGATCTCTGCACGCAAAAAAAACGAAATCGGGCGCGCGCACACGCACGGACGCGCGCGCGCATTGGTCCCCTTCTATGCTTTTCGTGGATCTGCGCGCCTGTCCAGAAGACTCGAACCAATCAGCTCCCTGCCAGACCCTCACTCATTAAATCAAACAGGCACACCTGCATCCCATCACTCTCAAACACACACCCAAGCCTACACAGATAGTCTACAGCAGCTGTATTCAACTAGATTAGGCAGGGGGCCACAATTGTAAAATGTTTTGAAGTCGGGGGCCACAAGACTGTGTTTGTGGTTAAAGGAGAATTCCGGGCTAGCTGTCTAATGTTATGATATTTCATCTCGAGTCCTCGGCAGCTCCGACCGCAAGTGGTGGGATTTTACGTTTAATCGCTTATTTGTATCACTTGACACTTCATTTTTCTTGTTTACATATGTCCTTCATAATGGCGGAGATGTGTCGACGGAGTGTTGTCAATAATGGACTGCAGTAAAGAGGCGAACTGCCGTTAAATCCCTCCTAACTCGCTAGAAATTGACTTTTTTTGCACAACACAGACATGCACTCGTCTCCGACACAGAGACCCACACACCGGTCCTCTCACATTTGGAAAACATTAACGCTTATAACGTTTTTGAAGCGATTAAAACATTTTTGGGGGAAAAACTTTAGAAAAATGTAATAAAAAAATAATAATAAAAAAAATATTCGATTTTTCGACTCATACTTTTTGAGTCGCCGTGAGCATGAGTCGATTTTCGAGTCGATTTTCGATTTTTTTTCACATCCCTACTTTCAGGTAAGATACAGTATCTGTACTTTTACTCGGGTATGGCTTTCAAGCACTTCACTTGTAGCTATATTGCAACATGCCTGCTTGACAGCTACCCTCACACCAAATAATAAATACAATAATAGCATAATAAATTAACCCTTTAACCACCGGTTACAAATTTCTTAACAGGTTCCGGTTAACTATGAACATTTTGTTGTCACGGTCTTGTGGTCAGCAACTTCAAGTCATTTGTGGCCCCCTGCCTAATCTAGCTACCCCAGACATGCTATAACAACATGCAGCACAGCAGATCTACAGTAACAGTAGTATATTATCAGGATATTGGTTGGTTAACCATTAGGGAGCTTCAGTTATGAAAAACATAAAAAATGGTCAATCTGTACTAATCATTTAATAATAATGTTGTACATTTATTTTTATATTGGAACATGGAACATGTTCCAGGGGCCAAAAGAAAGCCTCGCTGGGGCCGGATTTGGCCCATGGGCCACCAATCCACCGTTTGTCAGCCTTCTGATTGGTCCCTGAGACTCCCTGACTGGCCAACCAGAAAAAACCATTCACTTTTTGCTATCGGGGGTGGAGTTTGTGCAGTGGAGAATGTTGCTTCAGGCTTTCAAGAACGGTCCGCACTGCGCGACACGGCGTGCGTCTAGTACGGCCGCGCGAGGTGATCGCGATTTCGCTCAATATAATGAATAAGCTTCAACAAACTAGTTCACATGGACCTTATCAATGTAACTAAGAGTTACGATTGGGTACATATATTTTAAATGGGCAGAATTACGAAAGCCAGCCTATTATGTGAGGAGAACTATAATCTGGCTGTCATCTTCCTACCCAAGATGCACTGCGCTTTCTCTTTCTATTTCTATTCTCTCTCTGATCCAGAGGATTAAACTAATTAAAACATATATTTTCGGGGGAAAACTACTGTTTTGCTATGTAATTACTGTACCTTTTTCTTCCCTTTTTATTGCGACCGTAGGTCGCACTTACTACAGAAAGCTCCACCAGGTGTCCATGCGTCAGTCAGTCAGTCCGTCACACGTCACACGTCACACTTTTGCCCTGCTCATATCTCCGCAACCGTTGCCCCGATCCATGCCAGATTTTGCACACACACTCCTTGCCTGCCAAACTACAACCTCCAAGGACCCCCGGAGCTCCAGGGACCCCTAGGTCCCTGGGGGACCCCCAGATGTAAAAAATGACCAAATGTGCAAAAATGACCAAATGTCCACCCCAACGGGGCTGCTCACGGGGAATTCCCGGGGACCACCGACTCCTTGTGCTCCAGAACGGATGCAAAAGTGGTGGCGCCCCCAGTGGAGGACCCCCTGCCACTGCAGCGCACATAAAATGCCCTAACTTGGCCTAGGAGCCACCGGGAGAGCCGGGGCCGGTACCTATTCGTCCGCCTCGGCGGCGCGGAGACCCCACCCCTCATTTCTCACATGGCCCTCTTCTAGCGCCACCATGAGGCCGATTCTTGCAAAACACATTTTTGGACACTGCACCTCCAATTTTTGCCCTAAAACCACTCAACTCGGTACACATTATGTCTACACTCATGTCATCAACATGGATCCGTCCACATTTTTTGGGGACACTGCTCCCTACTCTTTGTGTATACATGTGACCTACGGTCGCTTATCTCCCGATTAGGGAGTCTTACTGGTTAATATCACGTAGATGTGTTTTTTTGGGTACTTTATATAGCTGTAATGAGGCTATGAAAAAAAGAAAAATCCCATCCACTTCCACTATAAAAGAATCTGCAATGGTGATTCTGTCCCACTGGGATTAAACAAATTAAAACATATATTTTCGGGGAAACCCCCTGTTTTGCAATGTAACTAATGTACCTTTGTCTTCCCTTTTTATTAATATCACCTAGATGTTTTTCCTTTGGTACTTTAAATTGCAATAATGAGGCAATGAAAATACCCTCTCCCCCCATTCACTGCCACTATAAAAACAATCTGCCCAGGGTCATCTTTACCACCATAGTAACAGGGCAGAATGGGGCGGGATTTGCAAAGGGGAGAATTGAATATCACTGGTCTACAGGTATAAAACAACATTATGACCTCAGGGTCATAACAATATTATGTTCAGTTAAAATGTCTAGGATGAAATTAACAAATTGCGCACTTGGATATATTAAACTGCACCCCAAGAGCCAAACTTCTCTTTACGCCCCCTGGGGGCGTACAGCAAGCGTGATGCCTGTGTCTTATGCCTGCGCCTGAGGCCCATGCATGCGGGACCACGCATAACGTTGACTATGATACTGGTACAGCATGTGTCTTTATTGTTTTTGGTTCTAGTCAAATGAAGAATCACACGACCAGGAGCAGCAGACCTGACAGGGAGGAATAATGGTAGCATTTCAAACAGAGGCACGCCAGTGTGCAATGCTCACTCAGCCCATGATATACTGTACGCAGCAAAGACACATTTTACATTGCACTCTTGCACCATGCGAGTGATGGATCGCAATGGGAGTGCTGAGGCAGTAAGTGTCCGCCTGCCGAGTCATTCTCCGTTAAGAGGTCACTCACACTCGCTCAGTACACCATCTCTCCCTATGGTGCCTACTGAACGGCAGTGAAGATAAGTAAAACAAAAGTATGTTTTAGTGCCATTAAGAGGCTGCGACAAGGCCCGGACCGTGGCTTGGTGGTCTGGGCACCTAAGCTCGAAAGCAACCTGAGGCCAGTGCATCGCGGGTCTGAGTCCCGATACTGACGAACGTCAAAAATCAGTAGTATAAATAAAATTCCAAAACAAAGTGAAATTCATACAAAACTGAGGCCTTCATGACAGACATTATTGTTGAAATTAATTATTGTATTATTCAAATCTATCTTAACTAGCCCTTACCCGTTCAAAGATATGAGCTCCCAAATGATGTGCAGTGTGTGGGTTATGGGATGTGCACTGTGCACACAGTATATGAGGGATGGAAAGTAACTTTAACTGGTGCTTGCATGATGTAGGAGCATCAATGTAAGAAACCCGTTTCTTTTAATGGCTCCAGAGATACTGTCCCTCCCCCCCCCCCCCCCCCTCCCCCCGCCCGCCCGCCTGCCCGCCTGCACACACACACACTCCCCCTTTGTGTGTGATTGTGCATGGCCTGAACAACAGCGCCCCTCCCTTAACATGTGTGGTCACAAAAGGTACTGTAGGCTAAATAGATATAGATACACCATAAAAATGCTATTATACAGCATACGATTTGTGAAAGTGACAAACGGGCTTCACAGTTATGTCAGGTGTGTTCATATGCTGATGGTGATGCGATTTCAGATCAATTGCTCCAGCCACCGAGGAGAAACGCTGAGACACTCAGACACTCAGACATTCGCTAAATTATATGTTAGATTGAGTTAATGATCATAAGTGGACATGGCACAGTGGAAGTCTTGTCAGCATTTATCACAAGTTTTGTAATTTACAAGAACATACAAGCTGAAATTAGATGAATGACACTCATTTTGAGTCGAGTGTTCTAATCTACTAAACCCATTTGTAGCTGTTAAAAGTTATTAGGCCTTCTCATCGTTCTTCAATTTAGCCAGTGGTAAATGCGTGTAGGAATTATCTATAACAATTAGCCTATCTTATGTCATGTAATCTCTGTTATTGGCACCACAGATCCAATCCAATGCAGTT
This sequence comes from Nannobrachium achirus, assembly GCF_963921795.1. Classification (NCBI taxonomy): domain Eukaryota; kingdom Metazoa; phylum Chordata; class Actinopteri; order Myctophiformes; family Myctophidae; genus Nannobrachium; species Nannobrachium achirus. The sequence continues at coordinate 23,098,470 of NC_137829.1, forward strand.
GCTCTGTGGCTAGAAAAGATGATATACTGGAACAAACGAAATAATATAAAAAATACAAATAAAAAAGTATATATATATATATATTATAAAACAAGAACATTACATTCTTGAGTTTCAAGCGAGCCAATTTTGTCTGACAGTAAACACATTTGGAATGCAATATGACAACACATATAACCGGAAAGTCCCCAATAAGATCTCCGGTGGGCGGCAGCCCACTGCTCCTAATACTTTAGATGTGTCAAATACAGAAAACAAATGTCCCCAAGGGATCAATACAAGTTACTGATTGAGTATTCAAGATGGAGTGTAACTTCTGACACACACAGGTCCATTTTTACACTCATTGTTAAATAAACACAGTCTACAGTGCAGCCTTTAACTGAATGACCATGAACAAAATGATTTGTCCACCTTAAAGAAATTGCCTTTGACACAGGAGTCACAGACATAAAAAGAGATCCTTTACCTTTACTCTTTCCTGAAACATCAGCCGTTTAGTGCCTAATTATAGAATGGAACGGGTAGCTGCAGGTTCTGCTTTGGAATTCAAAGTGAAAGACAGTGAAAATGATACGGTTGAGTTTTTTGGGGGAACTGGGATAGTTTTTCTTTTGTCCCTACCAGGGCAGGAATTTCACAGAGGCCATGAAGGCCATGGCCTCTGTTGCCCCTCAGTTTGGCCTTGTGCCCCTCAAACCAATGGCATGCCCTGAGGCCACAGTGGCCTTAATGCCCCAGCTGACTGTAGACAACGTCATGTAGACGACACCAGTGTCTTTTTTGAGAATCTGAAATCTTAACTCCCCAGAGTTCCCATCTTTAACCCTCTAAGGCCCACTGTTGTAATATTACAACGTTTGTATTTTATCCAAAAAAAGGTTTAAATAATTTTATTTTAGCTCCCCCTACCACCTAAACATCACCATTGGATTCTATTGTTTAGTATTGCAATGCCATTGGCCACAATATTTGCATATAAATACCCCCCACAGGGGCTGACATTCACACCCGCCACACCAGCTGACATTCCAGAGTTTTGACGAACAACATCTCACTTTTTCATGGAAGCTATTCCTCACAAAAACATAAGTAAAATGCCTGTACTATTTTTTTTGGTGATCATTAGAATGTCTAGAACATGTACATATGTTATTATTGTGAAAAATTTCCCCCATATGTAAATTAGAGCATGATTTATGGCTATAAAACTTTACAAAAACATTTTTTTGAAAAAAACATTACATTTTCCTCTTATTAGGACTCCTACAACACCATCTGATTTTTTTCTATTTTTTATTTCAAGTATTTCTATATTTGGGCCTTAGAGGGTTTTAAACCAATCCAGTGACTTTGATTGGTGCTGGGCTGATTAAAGTGAGCATGGATCATTTATATTTCACTGCAGATTAGGTTATCATCCCTAACCCTTAAAATCAACAAATTCTTTCAATGGACTAAAATGTGTTTTATTTGATGGCCTCCCTGCCCTGGCATTTGGCCTTTGTGCCCTAAAAAAAATGGACAACAACAAAGGCCAAGTGGCCTTGCCCCTAAAATGACGAAATTCCAGGCCTGGTCCCTACAAAAGCCTGCATGCCAATGTTCACAGCATTTGCACACAAACATCATAGACATTTCCTACAGGCAAATTATTATTTGGCTTATTTCAGGGAGAGAGAAACAGGAAAGGCATGACAGGGTGCAGCAAAGTGCCTTAGATCAGATTCAAACCTGGCCCAGCTGTGACAAGGACTATTGGACAATAGCTTTATGTATTTATATGGTATGCTTACTTTTAAATCAACAGTTTCAAAGAAAGGAGGCTGCACAGCTCGTAGCCACAATGCAATCACTTTTTATAAATTATTATTTAAGACACCAACTTTTCGACAAAGTATGTCTTCATGTATTTGTAAGCATGATTTAAACAGATTGCCTTGCGTGCCAGTGTCACATACTGAACAGAGATCTACAAACTCACAAGTGTGTGCAGCTTGCAACAGCAGTAAATATAAATCAAGCCGTATACAGTTCACCCGAAAGGTGAAAAGGAGGAAGCATGCAGGTCAGGAGAGTGCGGTTAGCTCGAGGGAGAATCTCCCCTTTCTGTGCATTTCCTGATGATCTTCAATCCTTGCTTTTTTTTTTACCTCCGGCGGGGATTCTGTGTCAACCTGGCAGGTATCCTGAGTGACCGGGTGTCTCCAGGGCAGACAGCACCATGCTGGACTAATGAGGAAGCTACAGCAGCCGAGGGGCTGATGCCCATCTCTCCATCTGCTCCAGTGTAGCCTTGGAGGGAGCTTGTTAAAGTTTAGTTGGGAGAGAGAACGGTTTCAGAAGTGGACCTGGCTAGACTTTACCTCCATCTACTGTATATGCCAGCTGTGGCGCGGAAAAGTTATCCTTCACGTATCGATAGACATGTACCGGTATACATTCATACGTAAAGCTCTGTGTATTGCGTATGCCAAGAGCAGCTGTGAAGGGAGTAGGAAATAAACCGAACCAATTAAAAGATAGTAAATCATGCGCACACGCGCACACACGCTCGCGCGCGCACACACACATACACACACACACACACACACACACACACACACACACACACACACACACACACACACACACACACACACAGACACACACACACACACACACACACACACACACACACACACACACACACACACACACACGCAAACAAACAAATGCATGCGCCAGGGTAGGAATTTCAGGGAGGCCATGAAGGCCATAACCCAGTACGCAAATAGCGCCATCTTGGATATGGCGCAATGCATTCCGGGTATTCGCAAAGGTCTCTGGGATTGTTTGGGTCCATGCGCATCCAACGCTAGGGGCGCATCTCAGAGCCGCAATTGGGTTTGATGATAGTCTTGGAGGATGACGGACGCAGATGACCAATATAGTAATTTAAATGTTCCTTATCTAAGACGCTATCTATTAGACCGTGACATTGTTGTGTCAAATGCATTAAAGAAGGATTTAGTTGCCTGTTGCCGTGCAGCATGTATTTTAAATCTGCAACCACCAAAACAATACGCTACAGATTACAGAAATAGAGGACCAGAGGAGGTCCAAACTAATTTTAGATGGGGGTATAATTTGTCTCCCGATCCTGATACCCTCCGAAACGGCTGGGAAGACGTCATGCTATCCACAGTTGTTACGAAGTGCTATAGAAGTAAGTCTAATAGTCCGTTATTGTCTCCAGGTTGGCAGAGGTAGCGCCCAGGATTACATTAGATAATATAATTAATTGACACCGAACATGGGTTACAACATCGTGGGATAAAAACAAACAAACAAATAAATATTAAGTCTATTAATAAGAATCAAATCACGTTTGCTGCAATAAATAGGCATATATGCCATTGACTGTTAAAATATTGAATTGGCTCTTAATTATAAAGACCACCGGCTATGTGGCCGCCTGGCCAAATGCTGTTATTAGGCTATTTTATAATTTAAGCCTATTATTGTTATTATTATTATTATTTCGATAAAGTAGAACAACCATTAAAAATTCATAATCATTTAAAGTTTGTATCGTGCTCGGACTCTCTGTCCTGACAGCTTGCTGCTGCTGCTGTTATAGATCAGCCTATTTGTCGTACGATGGTGTTGCGTGCTGAAAATATCAGAGCTACAGGCTCACAACACGTCTCAACTCGCCAGGTTGAGAGCTTGTATATCTGCCATTTAGATATGCAGAAACACCGTCGTACGGCGAAGGCTCGAAGCACATTTTCTCCAATTTATCAGCGCGGTGTACGGGACTTCTTGGTTCGCTTGGAGTCGGGGTTTAGGTTTACTGTTATGACAAACAGAACCGGGCGTGATCTGAACCGGACCCGGTTGAGGATAATAAAACAGGGATACAAACTTCTATGGGTCGTGGAATCATTCAGTGCCACTTGGATACGAGTAAGAACAGTGACTGTCTGATCACAGCAATGGATGGATTAAGTGCCAAGAAAGGTGGTGAAAGTTGGTGACGATGCATGCAGGCAAGTTGCTTGCGCCATCATGACATAACATTAACAAAACAAAACATGTTTGCATATTAAGGTTGAATGAGATGTAAAAGCCCAAATCATATGAATTGGTAGGCTACTGTGCGACCGCATCGCGCAAGCAGTTCCCTTGCGCCCACTTTATTCATTTTATTTTTTGGCAAGCCCTCTGAGTCTGCACGAGTAGATTAATATAGACATTATTTTGTTAATTATAAAAACAGTAACAGATTGCATCTGTGATAAAGTGGAAGAAGTGCAGCGCTATAACATAAAACAGTTTAATAATCGGCACGTAGAGAGCAAAGACGCATATACACTCAAAGCATATCCCAAGCAGCTGAGACGCTCATGGACCCATTTACTCCCAGATAGCTTTGCGCTTACCCCCAATGCAACGCGAAATATCCAAGATGGCGGTATTTGCGAACTGGGTTATGGCCGTCGTTGCCCCTCTGTTTGGCCTTGTGCCCCTCCAAAAAATGGCATGCCCTGAGGCCACTGTGGCCTTAATGCCCATTGCAGCAGCTGACTGTACTACTTTCTCCTCTGTCTCTGTCTTGTCAAAATGTAGACACCAGTGTCTTTCTTTGTTGTTGAGTCCCCATTTATAAACCAATCCAGTATCTTTAATTTGTGCAGGGCTGAGCATCAGATTGTAAATACCCATATTTCACAGCAGATATTCTACATATTAAATGTAACCCTTAAATTCAATTAATTATTTCAATGGACTAAAATCTGGTTTTATTTGATGGCCTTCCTGCCCTGGCAGTTGGCCTTTGTGCCCACAAAAAATGCACAACCCCAAAGGCCTAGTGGCCTTGTCCCTACAATGATGAAATTCCAGGCCTGGCATGCGCCCACAAACAGTACACACACACACATACACGTGTACGTACAGTATGCACGGTATCATTGATGTGGAATAACTTGGGATGGTGTGGTGGTTTGCACGCACACTGACAGAATTATTTTAAAAATATTACAGGCCAGCAAATGAGATGCTAAACCTTTTGATAGTATAAACATCCCATATTGTCCTCACTAAACATTTATCACAAATAGAAATTTTGCACATTCTGTAATGAACATTTTCTACAGTGTCAGCAAAACCAAGAGCCTGGAGTATTCCGTCTAAAGATAATGTGTTTAGAATTGTAAACATTCTTCTCACTCTTCTGTTTATCGAGTAAAAAGATACAGATTTTGATGACCCCAAGAGCTTTCCTCTAGCACCATGCTTAGGCCAAAATAACAGCACAGACTCTATAGGGGTTGCTAGCGGGGCTTGCAGACTCTCACGGTAATGAAAAGAATAATTGAACTTTGAAAATAGTTTTCCTACTGCCGAAGTGACTAGCCTGGATAACAGGTTTTTCTTAGAATGGGTAGACCATTTGAATATAGAACAAGCCTGTTTAGTCAGTGTTTATGCTACATTACAAAGTAAACCCTGAGACTGAAAAAGCACCTTTATTTGCTGCCTCCCTTTCAGATCCTTTCATCCATTTCCCTCAGGACTAGACTGATATCACCACTAATGGAAGCAGGAAAACCATCTCTATGTGTCTCCCTGTTTGAAAAGCCTCCATCTCCATCTTTTGCTGAAAGCCTTCAGTGCTTTTGTTGTTCTTCATCATTACGAATTGATGCAATTATTGCCCCGGCTGTTGGAAAAAAGCCCTGAATTCTCTGTATGACCACCAGATATAAATCCAACTTCTGACTCTGAGAGCAACCCAGCAAGCACGGTCAGGACCTGGACCAATCAGTGACGTCTCCATTGGGGCCAGATCAAGTCAAACCATGACTAGTCAGATCTGGCCTAGAATATCACCTGATTTCAACCAACATAAATCCTGCCCACCAAAACGGACGTCCTAGATTAATCAGAGAGGGTCCGATTGAGGCCAGATAAATATCATAACTAGTCAAATATGTCCCAGAATATAACCTTACATGCTCATATTTCAACTAACATTACAAACAGTAACAATAATCCTATAGTCCATATGCCGTCCTGGTAATGACATCAAGATCATCCCCATATGGGCTGTGATCTGGCCTAGTTCTGAACGTCACCGGAGTCACCGGAGGACGTCATCATAACGTCATCATGACGTCATTTGGCTTGCAGGGAAATAAACAAGTAACAGAGCTTGCTTCCCGCTAATGACTGGATGGGTGATGTGATTTTTCTTTTTTTCTTTTTTTTCAAGGGGATCACATTTGTTAAATAACCATGGCAAAGATTCAATGGACAGATGTGAAGTTGTAGCATTTATCACCTGTGAATGCAAGTCCAAAAGTTCACCCAAATCACCAGTCATGGTGGCAGATGAGAGTCCATTCTTTATTTATTTAAAACCTCTGAATAGTGAATACGCATTGAGGGCAAACACTCATTTTCAAATGAATATAGATAATTAAAATCAAATGAATGAGTGCAAGAATGCATGGCTAGATCAATTAAAACACAATTAAGACATACACTAAAGAAATACATGTGTATGAATTGACAATACAATATATAATAGAATCATAAAACAATGACAATAATTAGAGTGAAAAAATATATAAAAAACTAAAAGCAATAACAGTTAAAGTTGATAAAATTGGCAATTAAAAATGGTTGGCTCAATGGTATTAATGTTATTGTTGTGTTTTTTAAGCATATTTCAAGAATATAAGGCACAGCAACAGAAAGCAGATCTTCCTAACTTTTTTGAACCTGCAGGGTGAGCCATGTTTGTGAACAGGTTCAGTGGCTACCAACAATCACAGAGATATGAGGGATACAATAGGAGCTTTTGTAGATTAACTTTGTGAATAAATAAAACAATTACTGATCCCTACTCACTGATAGACCAGGCAGACCAGTTGTTTGGTACAGTAGGCAATGGCATAAGTATGCTCAATGATGAATCTTAACGCTTAATGATAAACTGCATCCAAAGGATTGAGAACTTTGTGTGTGATTTATGCCACTCATCATTGTTGCCTTCCAAGGAACCGAGAGAACAGTGAGTGGCAACAGGTGCTACTGCATTACACAAACTAGAATTACGACAGTAATGTGTATGCATACATCAGGCTAATATTTCTGCAATTACTGCATTCATAAGATTAAGGGCTCCTCATCCTTACAATGGAACCAAAGAAATAGAACACTGGCTTCCTCAAGAGCCCTGCTGCAGAGTAAAAAGGAATTGCTGGAGGAATGCTTGAGGGGAGTGATCATATGGTGCTGGAAACCCGTCTCATGGGTTCAAATCTTTCTCTTCCACTCAAAAGCCTACAAGCCTTGACTACACTGCAACAATCCTGAGAGTTGCTTTAACTTCGAGGGGTCCATTTTGACACCTTCAGAATTAAATGAATACTCTGGATTTCTGTGGTGTCAAGGATCTTTCTGTGAAAAGCGATCGCTCTGAATCTTGACTCTGGACCTCACTCTGGACCTAACCACAGTAACCAGCATTGCCATGAACCATGCCATGTACGTTTTCCGCAGACAGCCGAATACCCTCTACTTCAGCAACTGGGGTTGAGGAGCTGGGGGTCTCTTGAGGAAAATCAATTCCAGAAGGCCCCATGCAATTTCTCAGTGCCGAGTGCCTGTACTGTCACCTTCACATTGGTCTATAATATCCTGGAGAAGGAGGGAGAGCACTGTGCTCTGTGGCATGTGATTTCTCTGTAATCACCCTGGATCAAAGCGTTTACGGTTTACTTTGGCTGTAGAGAGCACAGGGCACAGCCGTCCAAACGGCTTGGATGAAGATTGTTCGCACTAACCACACACTGGAGGGACCGCATAAACAAACTGGCACAGAATGGGATAAACACAACAAGCAATAACCAGATAAATCTTGGTTTTTTAGTGCCTCGCAGCTATTCTGTTTTTTATCGACTTGTTATTTTCATTCTCTGCCACTATAAACACAGATGCAAAAAAGGCACAAAAGTCTGAGTTTTATCATAGCCCTGTTTGCCAATCGCCGCTAGTAATTAGAGCAAACAGTAAAACTCGTATTCATACTTTATGATAAAAGCAATTTGTCAGACAAAACAGAAGCTTTCTTTTACAGATTTTCTTCTTTAAACCAATCGCAGGCAAATGTAATATCGTAACATCTGTATCTGGATGAACCTGAATAGCTATGTTTGGCAAATCATCAAAAAAGTGGATTTTGTGTAGGGAACAAGTTGTAAGTGATGATTCAGAATTATCTAAAAAGAAATGGGGAACCTTCTCTTCCACAGCGACAAACTCAGACAGATAACACTTATTCATACAGCATACAATATGAATTGGAGTAAGGCATTCTTAAGGCAGCATGCACAAGGCAGTGTGGTAGTTCATAGGGAGAGAGAGGAGAGACAGTACTGTATCCACGAGTTTCCTACGCCCCATAGTGCATTGCGCAAACGTCTGCATCGATCTTCCGCCGCCGATTTACAAGCTCACAACGGGTTGCATCTGCGACGCGACGTGAGCTTGTATGTCTGCTGTTAAACCCGGAAGTTTGGTCCTGATAGTCTCCAGTAAACTCCCGCGGAAACTTGTGGATATATTATATAAAGACCTTGGAAAAACATTTTTGTTGACTGTTGACTGAAATAAACGTAATAATTGTAGACAAAAAATCCCCCAAAAATACCTTGGTAATGTACTGTAATACAGTAATACAATATTTTTGTGATTTACAATATGTAATGTTAAGGTATGTGTCTTGTCTTCCCGAACTTTATGGTGAACAGAACACTGAACACACGTGGCTGAACAAAAGAGTGAGGAAGATGAGAAATACTTCTGCCAAAACACTAATGAAATGCACTTCCTTACCCTTAACATTATATTTCATTTATGCTTGCTTTTGGGAGCAAGTAAAGGTGTCATTAAATGGGGATAAAACACAAGGATATGATTTAGCAAAATTACGAAAGGATACCGTGATGCAGAAAACTGCAAAATGCTACAAACCCCATACAATACAAAACCACTGTGTCTGCAGACTCTGCACAGTATAAGGAACCATTTAACTCGGTAAAGAAAACAGGTCCTGACTCCTGTACAAACGAGTAAACGTATAAGCATGCTTTGACTACAGCTCATTATGATGCTCTGTAAAATGAAGGAAAATGAACAGAGGTGAAGAAGATGGGTTCTTGAAAATGAGATTCAGTGATGTTTAATGAGTGAAAAAGCTCTCTGCCTCATTTGGGCACTAGTGCGCATATTAAACATTAAGCTGCGAGTCCCATGAGTCTCCAAAATTGGAACTTCGGAGGCTGTTTAAACACTGGGACCCATGGTCCAGAGGGACCAGTTCTTGCAGGGAGACAGAACTAATTTACTCCATGACTTAACAAATGTCCTTAATGCACTGCAAGAGATTTTTCCTCAATCTCTTTCTTTCCCCCTCTAAACTGATAGCAATTATATATTATATATTGTTTCATTTCTAAAGACATTATACAATGCTCATGATTCAGTGACACCTACAGTAGCTACATACCGTACTGTAGGTACCTACAGTATGGCTACTTTGATGACAGTGAGAGAAAAACTAGCAATTATAAACCAACTTGTGAAGAAGTCAAATCAGACTGAGAGACTATAAACACATACTGTTTCTTACCATCCTATCTGAAAACCTCAGCTCTAAGATATAAAGGTAATTTCAATATATCAGCATCCAAAAAGAAAAAGTCCTTGTTTGGGACCAGGGTCTTGGAGAACACCCTCAGCCACCCTGATTTCTGTCATAGATCTTTGCTTAAGCTTTAAACTTTTGAAAGAGCGAGAGAATGTTGTTATCTCAGAACATATTGGAAAGTTGACTTTGCAGACATTCAAAATTGTAGCATGAGGCCGGAGCAAGCAAATAAATCACATTTGAACTGAGCTCTGAAACAGTTACAGCCTGTGGGGTTTGCCAGCTGACTGAGACAGATTGTCAGTCAGAGAGCCTCTAGTTTAAAGGATTACAACGGGGCTCTGTTCTGCCAGACTGAGGGGACACTTAAACAGCTCCATCTACAAAGTCCAAAAGAAAAGGAATTCAGTCATTAATTCACAAAATGGTCAGTATGGTATACCTGAACATGACACCATGATACTGATATGATGGTCAGTGCCATGTCAGTATGATGTCAATATCATGATCAGTATCATTTCATGACATAGTATCATGGTAGTATCATGGTCAATGTCATGATCAGTAACATGGTCAATAGACTATCATTACACTTAATTAAATCTAGCCAAACCTTCCATCATCATCCCAATAAATAAAAAGAAAATGTGCTGCAACTACAGACAATTCAGAAACCATGCCTCATTTGACTGGAGAATGAATGACAACAAGTCTAGAAATGAAATGAAGAAAATGTGCGGTTGAATATATTAAACTGACAACCCTCCCTCCCCACCCCCAAGAGCACCTCAGCACGTAGAAAGAATATTGCTTCCAGCGTCCCGTCCGCCTCCAAACTTGTACTCTGTACGCCCCCTGGGGTGCTGTATCGCCCCTGTTGAGAAACACTATGGTAGACAATCAACCTAGCTGCTAAGAGTAGGTAATGAAGCCTCCACTGCCTTTGTATGTTGACAGTGACACTGATTTGGAAGATGTCACAAACAGTGGTATTGAATTAAAGAGATCTATAACCAGTAAGACTCCCTAAATCGGGAGATAAACGACCGTCAGGTCGCATACACAAACTTTAGAAGGCAATGGTAGCCAATCAGGAGGGAATAATATGGGAAATGGGACAGATCCATGTTTTGATGACATGACTTTAGAGATACTGTGTACTGCTTTGCGTGATTTTAGAGCAAAATCTGTAGGAGCAGTGTCCAAAAATGTGTTTTGCAAGAATCGGCCTCATGGTGGCGCTAGAAGAGGGCCATGTAAGAAATGAGGGGTGGAGGTAGTGGTTTGGCAGCCAAGGAGTGTGTGCAAATTTTGGCATGGATCAGGGCAACGTTGGCGAAGATATGAGAAGGGCAAAAATGTGACGTGTGACTGACTGACAGACTGACTGATTGACAGCCGGTGGAGGTTTTGATAGTAACTGGGACCTGACGGTCGCAATTACTTGCACAAACAGAGCGTGCAAGTACTGCCATCAGCTGGGTATGTATGCATGTACCTGTCTGTCTGTCTGTCTGTCTGTCTGTCTGTCTGTCTGTCTGTCTGTCTGTCTGTCTGTCTGTCTGTCTGTCTGTCTGTCTGTCTGTCTGTCGGTGTCCTCTCTTGTTTAAGACCATAGCCCAATCAGGGACCAGCATCAGTGACCACGACCAGCAGGGACCAGTATTCCTGGTGATGCCAGTGTATTTGGTGATATCATTGGCATTGGCATATGTCATTATATATATATATATATATATATATATATATATATATATATATATATATATATATATATATATATATATATATGTATATATATATATATATATATATATATATATATATATATATATATATATATATATATATATATACACTTTTCTTTTTTTGGAAAGGGTGATGCCAGTGCCAGCAGCTATAAAAGAGCTTCTAATGGTTGGTTCAATAAACAATATACTAAGAAATGAAAGAAATGAAAAGTGCTGTGTGCTGAGGCTGTTGATCAAAGGCCTCTCTCAACATCAATGGTTTAGGTCGACAGCATCTTGTTTGGAGTAAACAGATAGATCAGAAGATTCTTCAGTTGGATATCCACAGTATAGCAACAGTAACAATTCAAGTAAATATCGTGATTCTTATTATCAACGATCATTTTCATTTTTATTTATTTTTTTCTTTATTTTTTTCTGGTGAAAGAGTTCTTACTGTGTATATGAAATGTAAGCTTACCATAATCACAGTAAGCATATTATCATGTTCAATCATATTCAAGGGCTTTAGGGATAAAAATAAACTAACTGGAGTCACTTTCAGATCAGCACAGCAGAGGGGAGGTGTGTGTGTGTGTGTGTGTGTGTGTGTGTGTGTGTGTGTGTGTGTGTGTGTGTGTGTGTGTGTGTGTGTGTGTGTGTGTGTGTGTGTGTGTGTGTGTGTGTGTCACTGTCCAGTCACAATGCTACTTGCATCAAGGCAATTATGTTGTGTTGATATTCGATCTTTTATCGAATCATGAACCCAAGAAATGGAATCGAAATGAATCGTTAGAGAGCAAAAGATTCATAGCCCTACTTAACTTAAAATATTCTCTCTCTGTTGGTGAAGCCTTTTAATTTTGACTGGCTCACCCACACACACACACACACACACACACACACACACACACACACACAGCATGTTGTGTTGCCGACATGGTTCGCCACTCTGGCATATCATTTAGTGCACGACTAAGTCTGCACTCTCTGCTGTGGCAATAACACTATCAGTTATGATTATGAATATACTTAGTTACTTACATCTGATCTCAATACCCGCTGCCTTATATTGCTGTTGTTTTTCTTTTCCACTAACCATGCACTTGAAACTGTGATTTACAGAAACATCCCTAAGTTCTGTTTGATAATGTGATGAAAACAGACTGCAATGATCTTAAATCTTTACACAGCAGTAATGTAATATTTGTCAATGGGATTATTACTAATTCATCATTAAACATTCCCATTCCATTGAATGAAATAGAGGGGGGAAATTAAGGTAAATCACAAAGACAAACATTTTAAAGACAAAAAAGATTCACACTTGCCTCCTACAGTACCATTTTAAAGTAAAGTAACAGAAGTCTCCATTTAAATCCCTACAATCCTGTACACAAAAAGCTTTACCAGCTTGCAGAGATTTACAAGAATATGTCTCCACTGTATTGCAAAGGCAAATGCTGTTGAATTCAACACACAAGGGTTGAGCAGCATAATATCTAAAATGCAACCATAAAGAACCAAGCCTTCAAAACATCTTTTGTCATCTTGAAATCCTCAGAAATGAGCCAGAACAAGCTTAACCCTTACTGCGTTCTTTTTTGGGAACAAAGTGCCCTGTCCCCTTGGTGATGCAAATGTATGTATGGGGCAACAACAGACGTTGGTAACTGTCCCAGTAACAGCACCCAAGGTCAGATGTTCCATAGAAAGTGCAAAGGGTGTCTTTATTGCAGCAGTGAAAGAATTGGGGGGAAATCCAGAGGCTTCAAAAGGCTTCAGCTTAAATACAGAAAAACATCAACTAACACAGTTTCTGTCTGCCTATCAAATTCTGGTTTTGACAATTCCATAACATAAACAGTAACATGCAAACTGCAATGCTATTGCATTGGTACTCAGTGTACATATGAAGTTAAGATGTACTCACTGTATCCACAAACAGCCAAGACATATAGAAGCAACATTGGGTGTACAGTAGGTGTTCATTGTCAATTTCTTCAACTGTTCTTAAATGGAATCAGTACTGCTTTCTACTAATGATAATTAGATTAATGATAATTACTTCAAGTAGCCAAATAGACTAATATGTAAATCAGGCAAAACAATTACATGATACAGTATGAAGCTAAAGATCTTATACTACTTATATAGGCATACACTATGGGTTTGCTTGAGCTTACAGTATGTTAGCAGTTGTTCTGAGATCTACAAAAAAATATAGCCTATTATATTATATGAACTAGCCCTTACCCGTTCAAAGATATGAGCTCCAAAATGATGTGCAGTGTGTGGGTTATGGGATGTGCACTGTGTGCACACAGTATATGAGGGATGGAAAGTAACTTTAACTGGTGCTTGCATGATGTAGGAGCATCAATGTAAGAAACCCGTTTCGTTTAATGGCTACAGAGATACTGTCCCGTCCCCCCCCCCCCCCCAGCCCCAGCCCGCCCGCCCACCCGCCTGCACACACACCCGCCTGCCTGCACACACACACACACACACACACACACACACACACACACACACACACACACACACACACACACACAGAGCTGGTTAAACATTTTGCCTCAAGCTAGATGCAGAATAGATGTGCCTCATGCTAGATGCAGAATAGATAGTAGATACACCATAAAAATGCTAATATACAGCATACGATTTCTGTAACAGGGCCAGAACCCCCCCCCCCCCCCCCCCCCGCCCGCCTGCACCCCCCCCCCCCCCCCCCGTGTGTGTGTGTGGTGGTTTGTGTGTGATTATGCTAATGGCCTGAACAACAGCGCCCCTCCCTTAACATGTGTGGTCACAAAGGTACTGTAGGCTAAATAGATATAGATACACCATAAAAATGCTAATATACAGCAAACGATTTGTGAAAGTGACAAACGGGCTTCACAGTTATGTCAGGTGTGTTCATATGCTGATGGTGATGCGATTTCAGATCAATTGCTCCAGCCACCGAGGAGAAACGCTGAGACAGACAGACACTCAGGGCAAAATTCAATGCGTAGACTACAATGTGTGTTACTCACAGCTGAATTTTCAAATATACAATAATCAACACTTTAGATTTGAGTTGAGTTCATACAAGTTGTAAAATTGCTGATGGAATGTAATCAAACCTCTCACAAGTACTCCCATCAAAGCGTCCGTGTAATATTAATATGTTTCTGATACTGCGTGCCCAAATGCCTTGCAACACAATGGAAGAACTTTATTGTTAAAAACCAACGTAGGACACAAGATCATTTGATGGTGAAAACAAATGTAATGTAATGTTACAGTATGTATTTGAGGAATATTTCCTGCAGAGTAAAATCCTCAGTAATAATGTATCCATTTGCGGGAGAAATGATTATTTTGTTGTACAAGCTACCGTCACCGTTTGGCAGTTTCAAGAAAAGATCCAGCCTGCAACGCTAGTTCGGTGGATTTTCTTTGTGAGAAAAAAAAAAAGAAGAAAACCACCGAACGTAGCGTTGCAGGCTAAAGTGGCGGTGCCAGTGCAGCAGAAACGGAGCGCACCTGCAGTCATATACTGAACATGCAGAAAATAGTAAATATTATTGCAGTATTTGTTATTCAAAAGCTATGCTGGTTTGCTTGGTGATATAATCTAACAAGGGAACTCATTATCATACCACTTGCAAGGGTAAAGCAACAAACTACACAATATTAGAGACATTAGCTGACAAACAAACAGCTGCTAACTGAAATTATCAGAGGTGCCACACTGCTGTAAATATGACTACTCATTAAGTAAACACTACTCCAAAAGAAATGATTAAGTGATTACAGAATCACAGTATGAGATCTGCCGGAATAGCTCAGAGCATTTTACATGCTCTACTAGACACATCTCGCATCCAAAGAAGCTTTAACAAAATATATCACTAACTGACTAATCATATGCATTGTTAACAACACCTTTATTTTCTTTTTTTACACATGTCTATGTCAATTAACGAGAATGGTGCAAAGAAACAAGAAACCTTATCTGTAAAATATTTACATCGTGGATTTGGCATTGGAATTGGCATAATGACGATAAAAATCACACCCGTGTGAACTGAGCGGTGGTTTACCCACCAACCCCTAACTGTACTGTATACTGTACTCTACTGTACCTAACTGTACTGTACTGTACATATTCTGTGTTCTATATCTATGAATTCGATGTGTTCTAGATCTATGAATTCTGTCACCTCCCCCCCCCCCCCAGGCTAGTCTCAACAGCACCCTCTTACCCACCAACCCCTCCCCCCTTCCCCCCTGTGTGTGTGTGTGTGTGTGTGTGCCTGGCCTGGCCTGGCCTGAAAACAGCGCCCCTCCCTTAACATGTGTGGTCATAAAAGGTACTACACCACAGGCTTGAGGCTACATACAGACTAACCTCGCCCACCAGGCTTTCTGAGAAAAAGCCTGGTGTTCGTTCACAACAGCCCGTTTGGTTTCCGCCTAGAGCGCGGAAACCACTAGAAGAAGCGGCGTCGCTTTGATTTGGTTCCCTCCGTTTGTTTCCCCAATCCCTATTAAAATGCTCGAGTAGCCTAGTGTAGTCTTGCCAGTCGCTAAAAGTTGGACTAAAAGATGCACATACCAAACGAATTTTTCAAAAGCAAAACTACTCCGCATCAAGGAGTTTATTAGGTAGGCCCTAAAAGTATGTCCTTGAGCGCAGGGGAATATTTTGGGTTAAAACTGAATCCGGTTTGATCTTTCCGGCAAATTGTAGTCCTTTGAGTACTACAACATGACGTTTTGTGGTTTCCGCTCCAGACCGGTTACAAGCCCGAAAAGTGAAGTGATCCCAGACTACATACAGACCCACCCACCCACCTACATACATAATACCTACACACACGGCCACGCTATGGAGACGGTGTGACCACCGCTCAAAAACTGTGCTGTACTTATTGTTTTATGTTTTATTTTACTGAGCTGGTATTTCAACTTCTAGGCCAGAAGAAGGCATGTTTGACTTTTGAATTTGCTCCATTAGGGACATTTCTGTAAATGTTATGTGGAAAACATTTTGGATAAATAGGAAATGACTTGACTTGCCAGCAATGCAATTACATTGTAGTTACAGACCTTCAGTTGGAACATCACATACAGTAGCAATGATCATAACAATGATTCTTTGCCACAATTGATCAGCAGCTCTGAAAAGCCATATCCACAATGACCATGCAAACCGACTTTGAAAAGCTAATAAATCATTCAGGGAAGCCCAATTTGGCTATAGCTTCAGTCCTTATTCAGACATGGCCTTTTGAATACAGTGCACTGCAGTGTACTACTGCACTGCCCCAAACCCAAAGTAGTAGGAGGCAGCTTAGAAATAGCTCTAGCTTTTTTGCAGAGTAAGGGCAACATTAAGTAATGTCTAAAACATAGGAAACCTTTCTATTGTACTGGGGATTTTAATATGCAAAACTGTTTATGTGAAAACAAACAGCATTGAAAAAAGCCAGGTAAGCCTAATACAGTATGAACATGATGTCCCCTGAGCCTCAAACACAAGCACTGGACATGGAATACCACAAGACAAAGAAGAAACGTTACTTCTTTCTACTGAACACTTCAATGGAAACGTATTGGACATACAGTACTCAAGGGCAACTCATTAAAGCAGGGATCCTATTCCTGGATAACATAGAAGATCTTCTGAAAAAGAAGTGGGATGAGGGCTGTACAATAATAGTCTTGGGTTTAACAAACCACAATAAGAAGGTAATATATCACAGTGATTTGGGGGTACTATTTCCAAATGACAAGTGGGGGTGGTAGGGGCTTAAAAATCTTCTCTGAAATATCTAGGGCATTGCCCAAGAGCGAAAGAAAGCCAGCCAATTATATTGCAGCAGAGGAGAGCAAGAAATAAGGAAACCATCCCTTGTGTAGAGAGAAAATTACTTTCAACAAGTTATCAAGCACGTAGTCTAATAAGCGATCTGTACATTTAGGGGAATGACAAACATCTGTCCGTCTGCTTTTTTATATCGTTTAATGAATGAATGAATCGAATTGATAATAATGAAAAGTGCATGCATCTGTGCCTGTACTTCATATGCAGAATGACTGGTTTCATTATTTGTCGCGCTAAATTGACACTTTGATAGATCAGCTTAGTGGTGGCCAATAATATTAAACACTTTTCCCAAAGGTGTCTGATAAATGATGTTTTTCCATGTTGTGCAATTGGTTTTATGTATGAAGGTTAATAGTGGAATATAGATTATTAAGCCCTATCCAAATCAAAATGAAAGTGTAGGATAGTAGGGAGTAATTTAGAAATTATAAGTACGTTTTACCAATAGAGGGTTTAAATGTTACCGGATATGCAGCTCGCCAACGATACGATTATCATGACTGTTTTTTATCACGATAAACGATAATATCGCTTATCGTCCCATCCCTATTGGTCGGAGCTGTTCAGCAGGGAGTGGAACTGGGAGGAATAAGCGTTCCTCTGCAAGTTAGGGGTGTGCGATACGGATAAATACAATATCACAATATTTTTCCAAGCTGTATCACGACACACAATCTTATGATTCTTTATCATGTTGGTTTTTATGGTTATTTTTCAAGTTACATAACAGTACAATAACCACCAAGTACAAGGTAACAAAAACTAAATGAAAAAGGAGTAACAGACCATTTAGACCAGTGGTCCTCAAATTGGGGTCCAGGGACTTTCTGGGTTCCTTTTGGGAGTTCTAAATTTGACCCTTACAAGTATGTAGCTCTGACAGTATACAAATGAAACCAAAAAATGTAATGGACCCGTGCAGAGACAGAGTTAAGGGGAGACCTTGACATTTTAAAGTTTGAGAACTACTGATTTAGACCAAAATGCAGGTTTAAATGAATTATCCAATGAATCTCTGTATAACTTATACAAGGCTCCCTCATTGTATCAAGATATATATGATATCTCTGAAAAGGCATATTGTAGAGACATTGTATCGTGGAGACATTGTATCGTGGAGACATTGTATCGTCTCAACGATGTTCATCACCATATCGCCCACCCCTAGTCCAAGTCGTGGATATAATATTGATGACATGTACATATAAAGGCTGATCATAAGCCCTGCACAACCAAGTGCAACAATACTGACGGGGCAAATATACATGACTATACTGTACTTAAATCAGGGCTTGAGAGGTGTTACACTAGGCCAGACTAATCCCACCTTGCAGCATTTATGTGATTAGTGGAGGTAGAGTCTGGGGAAGGCAGTAAGCACAGGGATTGCGTGACAGTATAAGCACAAGCACTTCTCCCATCAAGCCAATCGGATGCACAGATTCTAACAGTGTCCATGGCCTGCCGGCTTAACAGATGAACATGTAATGGAAACCATCATGTGGCAGAACGAGAACCAGGATTAGCATTTGATCCAGATAATGATCTAAAAGACCCTCGCAGGAAATGTAGTCACTGTAGTTATTGTTCGCTTGAGGCTGGCCTGGGGTGGCTAAATTTCAGGCCATAAGCATAAATTTGATATCAGTAGGATGGATACATTTCTTGCACTCTGACAAGCCTCTGTCTACGTGATATAGCCTACCGTACCTAATTGACCCACCAACAACCATGTCCTCGTCTATTACAGACTAAAACCAATTTTCCTTCTGGACTTACGCTGATCATTGCCAAGTCCTTTATCGGAACTGCTTGTCACATTCTGAAATCTCTATGCTTTCCATGACTTTATATGAAAGACTGTTATCACATGAGTCATGACAAAGATGCTTCAGGTCTTTCGCATCTAGAGACGAATACCCACATTAAGCATTTTCTCATTTTTAAAATGAGGCAAAAAAATTAAACTTATCTAAACCTTGTCTTTGATGTGGAGAAATGTCTAGTATCATTTTGCTTTCTTAGAATGCAAACATTGTGAAGATGTGCAACCACTTATAACTTACATATTGTGCAGCCGAAACTATTGCTCTAGCTAAGTATAAGTAAATGTAACATTTTATTTAATCTAAAATCGAATTGCTAAACCATGCTAAACCACGCTAAACCAAACACCTATTTGGGGAGACGCCTGGTTTCCTACATTGATGAATTGATATAGGACCACAATGGAAACAAGTCCTCAGGACTTTTTTGTGTTATCCTCATAGACTTAAAGGAGTAGTTCACCCAAAATGACTTTTTTCTATTGATTACTCACACAATGGAGACTTGAGTTCAATAATATTTTTTTGTAATTTTTCACAAGACAATTATAGTAAATTTACCCCCATTGATTCTGGATGGGGACCCAAATGCATTTTGGTCTCCATCCGGAATCAATGGGCGTATATTAGTCTGGGATCACTTCACTTTTCGCGTTTGTAACCGGTCTGGAGCGGAAACCCCAAAACGTCACGTTGTAGTACTCAAAGGACTACAATTTGCCGGAAAGATCAAACCGGATTCAGTTTTAACCCAAAATATTCCCCTGCGCTCAAGGACATACTTTTAGGGCCTACCTAATAAACTCCTCGATGCGGAGTAGTTTTGCTTTTGAAAAATTAGTTTGGTATATGCATGTTTTAGTCCAACTTTTAGCGACCGACGAGACCACACTAGGCTACTCGAGCATTTTAATAGGGATTGGGGAAACAAACGGAGGGAACCAAATCAAAGCGACGCCGCTTCTTCTAGTGGTTTCCGCGCTTTAGGCGGAAACCAAACGGTCTGTTGTGAACGAGCACCAGGCTCTCTCCCGGGAGAAAGCCTGGTAGGCGAGGTTAGGCGTATATAGTAATCAAATTATTGTCTTAGGAATGCAACAAAAAACCCAAAATATTATTGAACTCAGGTCTCCATGGCGCGAGTAATCAATAGAAAAAATGTCATTTTGATAACTATCTTGAAGAATATTGCTGTCTTCTTTTTTCTTTTTTTTAACAAATGTATAAGCAGCAGAATATTTTTAGACTTAAGGATGAGTAGCCTATTAGCCTACATCCAGGTATATTAGCCTATTATCAAAAGCCCATATAAACACATTTACACTACACATGAGCAAGCACCTGTCATTGATGGGAACTTACAAGACTGCCCCACCAGCCACGTTCCCGTACAGGCTACCGTCCTGGACGAATAGATACACTCACTGGTAGAAGAATACTGAGCCTTTTCCATCAATAAGATCTGCATCACTGTTTGAATTTTTTGATGGGAACTTACAAGACTGCCCCACCAGCCACGTTCCCGTACAGGCTACCGTCCTGGACGAATAGATACACTCACTGGTAGAAGAATACTGAGCCTTTTCCATCAATAAGATCTGCATCACTGTTTGAATTTGAGCTGAAATAGGCTAACCTCCATTCCGAAGCATAAAAAACAAAACTAATGCAGTGGTTCCAACAGCTCAAGACCCAAAAGCGAGATTTGCAGGAGTCTAGGACCCAAACTAGTGAAAACAGCAGATCTACAAGCTCACAAGGCGCGCCTTGCGAGCTTGTAGATCGGCACTACTTCCTAGACATTTGATTTCAAATTTATAGAATTTCTTAGATTTGTCTGTCTATTTATCAATGTTTTGAAATAACAATAATTAAAAACAATATGTAGGAAACAAAAAAAAATAAAATAAATAAATAAGGGACGAGGACGGACCCATACAAATCATGTGTCCATGACGACCCACAAATGGGTCCCGACCCAGTTTTTGGGAACCAGGTAAAGCTAGTGGATATGCTATGGGCTAATGGAAAAATATGAGCAAACAGAACAGCAGGATATCGACTGAGGGGCAGCAGTGGGATGTGGGGCTGAACGCAGAGGAACAGCTATGCTGAATGTCTGAGAGGAGGAGCGCAGGACAACAATGTCAGAAAACTCGTCAATAACGCGCCCAGAAGTGGATCCTTCACATTCTCTCACACCGGACTCTGGTCACCGGCACAAACAAACAAACAAACAAACAAACACACATGTCAGAGTCAGAGAAATAAAGAAGGGTTCCGTTCCGTGTGCTTACCTTTCTCTGTAGCGTCTCCATCCCATGCAGACTTGTGGTGGTGCTGATGATACGCTGCTTGTGTCTGCTTCAGCATCCTCTAAAGCGCTATTTGACTGGAGAAAACATGATAGTGGAGTGAAGCACCAAGCACCGAGCTGACGCATAGCTTGAAAGGAGAGAGAGAGGCTATCCAATCAGAGTGTAATCCGATGGATTCTCGACCAATCCGCTTCGAGGAAACAATTAAGCGCACCGCACACTGGATAGCAAGGTAGATTGAGGCTGTGAGAGAATTTCCAGTCAACTGTCCAAAAAAACTAACCTCAAGCCTCATAATTAAACTACTGTAACCAAATATTTGTGATAGTTAGGCTACAGCCAATTTGCGGTTACAATAAGGGCAATTGGCAACGCATGCGCGCACTAGTTGCACATCTTACACTCAAAGAGCCTTCCTTTAGGAACTTGTCAGTTAAATTGGACCATATTGAATCAAAATATATCACTTTGGGCCATAATGAAACCTTGCAGGTAGACTCGATTTACAGTAGGCTATACTATACAAGGAGGACTGAAATGTAAACTTGCAAAGTGTAAAGGCCTATACTGTTATGTTATGTTTATTTATTTGACATGGACATCACAATGAACGAGATCCATTGATTAAAGTGTATTTAGCAGGAGTGCTAATTTTCAATGCCTGTCCACAGGAGGCTTTTCTAAAATAGAATAATACTAGTCTAAAACCCGATCAAGTAACCTACAACAAATAGGCTACACTGTGTATACTGCTTGTGAAGCTAAGAGTAAACAAAAGTAGACAATTAATCATTCAAATATCCAGTCGAGTCGGAAACAAAAACTATAGCCTATTCATATGAGCACATAGTTGATTTGATTTCAAGGCTTATAGAGTGACAGGCCTACGGACCTACTGATACAGGCCTATACAGCAACATGGTGCTTATTGCTTATAGGCTACTGAATTTGACCATTGAAATCTAGTTTATTTGAAGGCACTTGATTGTGATTCAATAAACCTAGTCTAAATGGGTCAGATTGTGTCAGATCCTGATGGGATACCAAGAGTAGGCTGTGCTAATAGGACTAGCCACCTTTGACCATAAGCCTATTTTAGACCGCTTGTAGCATTTTATTTTAAGACTTCCCCCTGCATAATGGACCACATATTGCCCTTAAACAAGTTAGATGGGAAAGAAATTGTTGATCAACATTCAATTATGATTTCTGATTAAAGATGAATTAATTGTTGGTTATGTAATCCTGTATTGAACTCAAAATCACTTAGTGTATTGGGGATATCTCCTAAATTAGATTATATTGTGTGTGTGTGAAATGTATCGGCTAGTCTGCTGCTGTAGTCTACATCTAGACACTACAGTGGGTATGCGCATGCATAAAGTGAAAGGGAACTCGAGTGGCAAAGCGAGTTTAACATTGTTTAACGTCGTTTAATGCAATCAGATAGGACTTTTCTGTTTGGATGTATGGGCTGTCAAGGCCAGAAAGTAGTTTTTGCCACTCAGTAGGCGTTCCCGCATAACTTCCGGGTATGATGATGATGATGTCATTATACCATCTATACCTGCACATTGTGTAAAAGCAATGTTGTCAACATTTCCGATTTATCTTTGACAGTAAACATATAGAAACTTGATGCTGTACATAGGCCTACAGTGTCCACTCAAATGACAGACATTTATGTTTTTAACCTTTTGTCAGACAGAGGAATGACACATTTGGACATTTCAATTCAATATTTTATTGCCCTTGGATCAGCAATAAAGAAAGTGAACCAGCCTGACAACATGACAGAATCAGGATTTTCTTGTATAAAGCAAGGTATAATAGGCTAATCTAAAAAATAAATGTTCATTGAAAAATATTTGCTGATTAAAATAGGATAAAAATTTCCAAAACAAACATGGTTATTACCAATTCATTGGATATAGTATATACTGTATATATATTATAAATAATATAATATTTCCAAGATCATTTTTTACTAGGCTGCACACCAGGTGCTAGAAAAAGGAAAAATGTAAAAATGTTGAAAGAAAAAGCCCAGAAAAAATAAAATGATTGCAGTTTAAAATTACTCCCTCCATGAACTGACAACAGCAACAACAAATTGAATCAATTGGACAATAAATTGACTCGCACTGGAATTAATCAATGGGACAAAAAACAGACCTGGGTCAAATAGAACTTAATAGTACCATTCACTTTCTGTTGCTGACAGTGGTTGACAATTTCAATGGTACTAATGTTTTGAGAATCTACAGTTCAAATAAGCCCAAGAAATATTTGCAAATGTTATTTGACACAGGTCTGATAAATATTAATTTTCCATCCCAACTTGTGCTAGACCCATTCCCCTTCTGAACACTGTCAGTTGAGTTTAATACGAATTGTTTTCTTCTTATTTTGTTTTTAATGTTTAAAAATATTAATTAGTATATGAAAATACAGTAACTGAATCTGGTAAAGAGATTATACATATTATTTAAACTACCAAATGAATAGAATGGAAAAAGGTTTCAGGATGTCTATTCACAACATAACATACCTATCCTACGCTTTCCGTTTCCTCTGCTCTCTAGCCCTCTAGCACCTTCTTTACAATCAGCTTTTCAAATGCCATTCACATGTACAGTATATACACCATTTTCCTCTTTCCCACATACTACTTCCCTACTTTTCATGTTCCCTTTTATATCACTTTTCTCGATATCCTTCAACCAGACACTCTCTCTGGCTTTGTTCAGACTCCAGGTAAATCCAATTTGTTTCTCAAATCCGATCTTTAGGACAGACTGTCCACATTTTATTTGCAAGTGATCAAATGGGATTTGTGTCTTCGGACATTATCGAATGATCTGCATTGATTGCTGTGTAACGGCGTAACAACACAGGTGTGAGTGATGCTTAACTTATACTCTGTCATATGATGGTGTCACTCACCGAAAACAGCAGACCTTTTAGATCAGCTAATTTAGGCAAGCAAACACGTTGTTCAACAGAATATAAATCAGGCTTCGGTATCCAGGTTTTTAAACAGAGACACATATTCAGAAATCAGATATGAATGGCATTTCAAACTACCAAGGAATGTGGTTCAAATCTGATTCACAAAAATCTGACTTGATAATACCAATCTGATTCCATCCGGATAGGCCAAAAATCAGATTTGCGCTGCCAGTCTGAACATACTATAGCCGCAATTTCCTCTGCAGGATGGTTCTTTGCATATATTTTATGGTACTGTTCATTGTCCCATGTCTTGACATGGGATCCACTTTAACCACGTAAACCCTATCATTGACCAGGGTCCCCCAGGGGTTTGTGCTTGGCCCCCTCCTTTTTTCCCATACACATCTCTTTGCTAAAAACAGCTGATCTACAAGCTCACAAAGAATTGTGAGCTTGTAGATCGGCTCTTTTTGCAGAATGCCTTCTTTCGCAGGATATCACCAATTATGACATGCCCAGACTAGGGACGCTAGGGTTCATGTGGTTAAGATTAGTATGCATCTGGGTTGTTCCCTTTCAAAGATCACTTCTGGGAACAGCTTTTCTATGCTGCTGTGTGGGGGACTTAGGGGTCGTGATGGATGACTTAGGGGTCGTGTCTTGGGGGGGCCATTGAGGTTTGCTTAGTGTAATATCCTCCTCCAGTTTAAAGGGTTTCTTTGGGGGGTCCGCATGTGGTGGCCAGACCACAGCTATTTTATTTATATCTTTATCAAGATTATTTGTTTTGCCCCTGTCTAATGAGTGTACCGGTATGCTGCCAATTGAATGTCTCCATTCAAGTTGCTCATTTGAAGGTATAGGTCCACCGCTTTCTTTGGGAGGTTTAAGGCCATTATCGTAGTTCCCTTTGGACGTGAGAAGTTGTTTGTGATGGTGTCGACAGTACAAACGTCCATGGAGAAAGATATAACTGCCAACGCTGAAAGAGAAAAGAAAGGCATTTTCATCTGAAGTTGAACAAAATGGATGTCAGAAAACAGCAGCCACTTTTAGATATAGCAAAAACTAAGAGATGGTCATGTAATTACAGAAACATCCGTAACTGGTCTTGCTTGAAATACTGTATGCAAGTTGACTGAGAAGCTGAATGATAATGGCAAGTTTACCTTAATTTACTACTGCAGTGCTCACAGCAGAAACAGTTTTTATGGTACTTCTTTCTGTCCAATATTACTGCATCCATCGGATAAACCCTCCTCCGACAGACCATGCAAAGCTCTGACTTCGGAACTCGTATCTGCTTGAAAGAGATGGAATGTTTAATCTTAGTCACTTAATGGCAATACAGAATTAACAGAGCAGGACAGCCTTCAGCGGTCTCACAATGCAAAGTACAGTAGCTAAGGTGCAATCAAAACACACTTTAAGGTTTTACCAAAGTGTTACAACTGCATTAGTATGCAGAAATATACACACAACTATTGAGTTGTTAAGCCATGAACAAGAAAATGTGTCAGAAGTCTCACACAAGCGTGCACACACACACACACATACCGTATATGCACACCTGTCACATGCACACGCACACACACACTCACACACACACACACACACACACACACACACACACACACACACACACACACACACACACACACACACACACACACACATATATGCACAGCAGATCAAGTCACTTGCAGGCCTGCATTAAGTACTGTGTACCTTTTATGTTAGTTCAAGCCAGCAAGTCTATAAAACAATATAAACCTTTTTACATAAAAAAACAACCCACACAGCCACAGGACATGAAGCAAATGCAGACTGGTTAATGGCTTAAGCCATCACACCCATGCTGTTAGATTCTATTTTGGTTTTGATCAGAGATGCACAAGTCTTTACCAGATAAAGTGGTCTTTGTATCATGTGACGTGACAGTAGACATTCTTTCCTCAGAAACGCTGTAGCCCAGGCTCTTGAAAACACTCTCACTCTCTGTCCATGTTTTGTGGAAATTCCTCAACAGTTCCTCTGTAGAGGCCTCGTCATAAGATTCCGTCCGTTTTGCTGCTTTTGCTTTTGTTTTTGTTTTGACCGCGTCAGCATAGGAAAAAGGGCCGCACGGGGCCGAGATGCTCTCAGACTGCTCGAAAACAGTGGTGGTGGTCCTTGACCCAACGCTGTTGTTGCCAAATTCATCGACATTCGTGAAATGCTCTGTGACTGACTTAGTTTCAGAGAAGCCAGAGGGTTCTGTTGACACTGTTTCTTCCAAATCCTTCTGGTTAGGGAGCGGTGTGCTCTGCCGTGAACTCTTCTTGGCCTCCTGGGGAATCTCCTGTTTTGAACTGACTGCCGTTATGTCACTCAGGATTGTTATAGGCTCCTGTCTGAAAGCAGAGCTCTCCCAGTGCTCATCCAGTTCAAAAACAAAAACATTTTTAGGAGCTTGGAAGTCAAAACGTGGCTCATCCGGCTCCAAAGTGTCAACTGTTTCTTCGTAGGCCTCGACGATGTCTCTGTCACTCTCAAGTCCCTCCACGAGCGCTACCGGCTCCTTCCTGATGTAGACTTTCTCTTCTGGTGATTCAAATTTATTGAGGAGACCAGACAAGTCCACCTTGGGAAGCTCCTCCTTTTCTTCCTCTTTATCGGACTCCTCCATGTCTGAGCCCAAACGTTCAGGAATATCAATGGGATCCTTTCTCACATAGGTCTTATTGAGCTCTGCTTTGCGAGCCTCTTCAAAAAAGGTTTTCTTGTCTTTTACCGATGACTTTGATATGTCTGAACCTTCTACAGTGTCCTGCTCATTTTGAGAGAGTGACATTCTGATCTCTGCGGGTGACTCGGCTGCTGTTTGTACCTCATTAACATCTGCACCCGAACACTCTGGATAACTTTTCCCGTCCGCAGGATTTATGTCAACCTTTTCACCCTCTGAAAAGAGCTCCATATTCGTCTCCATGTCTGAGCCCAAGCGTTCATGGATATCCATGAGATCCTTCCTCACGTAAGTCTTATTGAGCTCGGCTTTGTGAGTTTCTTCAAAAAACACTTTCTTGTCTTTTACTGATGACTGTGATATGTCTGAAGCTTCCACAGTGTCCTGAACTTTCTGAGGGATATCTGCAGGCGGCTGGGCTGCACCTGCACCTGAACATTCTGTAGTCATTTGGCTGTCAACTTGTTCAGCCTCTCCAGAGAGCTCCTTGTTGTCTTGCACTGATGCCGTCATGTCCGAACTTTCTGTGGCATCCACAGCCGGGGCTTCGATTTTGATTTGACGATGGAATGATGCAGGGGGTTCCACAATCTCTGACTTCTTTTCTGGGATTTGCTGGGGAGGGAGGATGGGCGGTGGGGTCACGCCACGTGAGAGCTTCGCTGTCGTGTCCTTCAGTCGTGCCAGGTTTTCGGCCCGGTCAAAAGTGGGAGACGGCGTGATGCGGGTGATTCGTGAGGTC
Source organism: Nannobrachium achirus (assembly GCF_963921795.1). Classification (NCBI taxonomy): domain Eukaryota; kingdom Metazoa; phylum Chordata; class Actinopteri; order Myctophiformes; family Myctophidae; genus Nannobrachium; species Nannobrachium achirus. Next base: position 23,126,359 of record NC_137829.1, read on the forward strand.
GGGGTGTCACACCTACGTGGGGGAGGGGTTGGGGGTGTGGCAGGCCTGTGCCACAATATAGGCGATGGGGTTGTCGTGGGGGTGGCAGGCCTGTGCCACAATGTAGGCGATGGGGTCACTCTCTGAGGAGATTCAGTTCTTCGTGTGGATTCAATGGTGATGAAGGTTGGCGAGGGAGGGCGCATCCTCAGGGATGGTGAGGGAGCTCTGAGGTCAGTGGATTTACCTTGAGTTGCCTCTTGTTTTTGACCTTCTAGTGAGGTTGTTTTCTTTGTTTGGCTCTCAACCTTTGCAGAACCAATACTGATTTTAGATATTCTCTGTGCCCCGCTTGAAACATTTTCAGATGTGAGTTCACATTCATGCTTTTCAATTGTGTTGTTTCCTTCTAGACACATGAGTTTAGTCTCTACTAGTTTCCTCACATATGAAATAATTTCTTCAAGTTCCTCTACATTGCTATCGACTGCAGAACCTTCCAGTTCACATTTTTCGTCTGGACCAATGAGCCATTCTGGAATTGTATTGAACAGAGTCTTCATGGCTTTAAGATCAGTCTTTCCTGAAATATCCCTTAGCTGTGTGATGTGAGCCATTAAAGCTTCAGCTTGTTGCCTCTGAGAATCATCTGTGGTCTCTGTTGTGGACTTATCATGAGCTGTTTCATCCTTCTTAGTCTCCAAGGCCTTCTCTTGCTTTTGAACATTGCTTTCTTGTAGTTTCTGTACATTCTGATGAGCCATACTTTCTTCAAGAGTTTCCTTACGGACTTGAATGTGCTCTTCTTTCACACTGTGGTGCGTTTGGACAACGGTGACTGTTTCTTGGCTTTGGAGGGATTTTTCAGAAATGAGTGCTTTGGATTCGGTGGACGAATCTTTTGCTTGCCCTGACTGTGCCCCACCTTTGGACTTTTTGGACTTCTTTTTCTTTTTTGTAGGGGTTTGAGTTGCCGGTTGGCTGTCAGCAATAGCAGTAACAGCAGTAGCATCTGCAGAAGGTGAAGGGATGACTTTCTGAATCTCCTCCTTTAGCTCAATCTTCACTTCCTTTTGCACTTTCTTATGCTCAGTGTTCACTTTCACCTCAGAAGTTTTCTTCACTTCCTCCTTTAATTTTTCCACATCTTCCCTCTCAATTTCATCAGCCTCCTGGGGTTCCTTTGTCTCCACTTGTTTTTCTTGCTTACCATTCTTTTTTGTCTTTTGCGTTGATTTGCCTGTTTTTCCATTGAGCATTGACTCTTTATGTGGCTCTTCTTCATGGCCAATGGAATCTGTCTTCTTTTTGTCATCAGGCTGTGACTGATGTTCCGTTAAACTTGTCTCTGTGAGTGTGTTCTCTTTGTTTGAATCCTGGTGATAATCCGATGCTTCTGATTCTTTATTAGCCTTTTTCTTCTTGTCCTCAGATTGCTGTGATTCGCTTGAGTTTACATTCACTTCAGCAATGAGTGTTTCTGGTTTTACCGTCTGAGGAAGGATATTCTCTGATGAATTAGGCTTTTCTTTTATCATCTTATTCTCAGGCTTAATGGAGCCCTTTGTTCTCAGATTCTTGAATTCTTTCTTAGTTTCAGTTGCAATACTTTCTGTCCTTTCATCACTGATAGATGTCTGAATGTTTTCAGTAATGGCAGATTGAACAGACTGCTTAGAGGAGACAGAAACTATTTGCTGCGAAGTGGACGCAAAGGCCTGTTTTGTAACAGTTGAAATGGACGAACTCTTTTGAACACAGGACACCTCAGAAGTCTGATTTGAGATAATTTGCTGTTTTGCTGAAGAAATAAGGGTAGAATCTGTCATGTTTTTCTCTTTTACAGCGGTGGTTAAGATATTGCTTTGGGTGGCATCTGTGATTTTCATATGTTTGGTCACATCAGATGATAGCAGATCTGAGTGAACCATGGTCATGGACCTTTCGGCCTTCTCCTCAGGGTAATCCGATGTAGTCTTCTTCGGTTGGTCAATGCTTTCATTGGAAAGCATTTCTAGAGCAGTTGTGACTGAGTCGTGCATGAAAGTGGGGGATGGAGTAGCCAGCCTCCGGTACTTTTCTTCTGCTTGTATTAATGGAGTAATAAATTTACTGGACTTCCCTCTCATGAAAGGAGGTGGGGAGGGTGGGGGTGTGAATCTTACAGGGGATATGTAAACTTTCTTCAGTGGTCGTGGTGACTCAGACGGTGGGGGAATTTCATATGGCACAGATTTTGATGAATGCTTCATTGTTGGAGATTCAGTTCTGCTTATTTCCACCACAGATTTGCTGCAGGTGGTCATGCTGGTTTCCGATGTCACCTGCTGATTTTTACTGAATTCTACTTTATGGTCCAGCTTCGGAACTGGATGCAAAGCGGGCGCTTTCACCTTTTTGACAGTCAATTTTGTAGCTTTCCCCGGTGAGGAATTGATCGTCTGTGATGGCATATTGTCCAGCTCTTGTTGAGAAGGAGGGGGTGGCAGGAAGTCCTGCTCGCCAGCAAGTGGTGGCGGTGGCGGGGGGAGGTGATCGAGCTCAGAATCAACAGTTGGTGGAGGAGGAGGTGGAGTGGGAGGAGGTGGGAGGTCAATATCTGCCACAGATGGAGGAGGGGGAGGGAGAGGCAAATCCGACTCTGGCACTTTTGGTTTTGGAATGTAAACATCTCCTCTGTTCACTTTGGTTTTATCCAATTTTATCATTCCCCTGGGATTAGAGTTCAGATTACGGAATTGAGTGTTTAATGTTTTAATGCCATGGTTTTGGGTAATGGTTTTATGTTCTACCACGGTTGTCGTGTGGTGGGAAGACTGACGCATAGAATGTGATTGTGTGGACTCAACTTGGGTTTCAGTCGATTGGGAGTGATCCTCTTGTGATGATTTGACTACATTGGCAGTTCTTATCTTTTGTATGTTTCTTTGTGCATCAATGTTAAGGTTTTTAACCGGGGGGCCCTGTTTCACTCTGACTCTCCTGTATGAGGGTCTTACTTTAGGAGCCTCACGCTGTGCTGTCTCCAGCAGCGATTTAATAGTGCCTTTAACATCGCCCTTTATCACCTCCTCTCTTTCTAGCTGGGATTGGTTCTGTGTCTCGTATAATGACTTAATTGACATCCTAACATCACCCTTTATCACTTCATCATCCTCAAGGCTTGCTCTTCTTTGCATTCTCGGTGATGATGGAGTGTCCATTAAGAGTTGAATTGTGCCTCTGACATCTCCCTGCACATCTATCTCCTGTTGGCATGCCCACCTTTCATTGGAAGCATCATGTAAACACTGCTTTGTTGTGTGAATGTTGCCCCTTATGATTTCTTCCTTCTCAATCTCCTTCACAGCTTGTGTTGCCTGCTCCAAAGATTTCAGGGTGGCTTTTACATCTCCAGGAACCAAATCCTCAACAACAGATTCAACTTTAGAAGTTGATGACTTTTCGAGGGATCTCAGAGCCCCTTTAATATTGCCCCGTATGATATCTGGTTTCTCCATGTCCTTGAACCGCCTTTGCGCTCTCTCCAGGTTCCGCAGAGTTTTTGGTATGTTGCCTTTTATCACCTCCTCTTTTTCTACAACAACGGTCTGATTCACAGACTCAGACAGTGAACTCATAGCGGCTTTTAAATCTCCTTTGACTATTTCCACTTTCTGTAGACCTTCAAGTGAGTAGGCCGACTCTGACATGAACACTTTGACTGTGTTGTGAACGTCACCAGGGACAATGTCTTCAACTGTACGTTCAATTTGAGTCTGATTGGAGCCAAGGATGAGTTTGGTTCCCTTGATATCACCTCCAACAATCTCTTCCTTCTCTGTTCTGTCAAGTGGAGAGTCATCAGGTCCTAAATGAAGTTGCTTGAGGTAGTCAAGAGAGCCAGATTCAATGCAAGTGGAATAAAATCTGACATTGCCTTTTTCAGTGTCGTCCACCTTTATCTTGATCTTCTGATCTGGGTTGTCTGAACTAGACAGTTTGTATAGAGCATTCCTTATGTCACCTTTGATGATGTCTTCTTTCCCCAAAGTAACAGACTCTTTTTTATTCAGCAAAGAATATATTGTCATGCGTACATCTCCCTTCTCATCCTCCTGGATAAGTATTCCATGTTTTCCTGTCTGATCCTCCTTCAGAAGGTTATTTAGAGCTTCCTGAATGTCACCTCGTATTATCTCCTCCTTTTCAACACTGGATCCAGTGTCTTGATTGAACAGGTGGTGTACTGTTTCAACAATGTTTCCCTTCTCTTCCGAATCTATGACAATTTGCCTCTCCTTTGTCTCCCGTCTACTCAAAAGATTCATCATAATGCTTTGCAGATCCCCGCTGATGACCTCCTCTCTTTGGATCTCGGGAGCTTGTGTATTCATTAGCTGGTATTTTGCCATTCTAACATCACCGATTTCATCCGCCTCAATGAGTATTCCTTTTGAGCTTACCATCTTCTGACTGTAAAGCTCCTCAAGGGTTCCTTTGATGCTTTTGCCCAGGATTTCTGTCTTCTCCATACTTGTCTCGTTGAAGTCATCAATTGGTGTTGTTTCAAACAGCCAGGTTGCTGTCTTCACATCAGCTTTAGGAATTTCCTCACAAGTGACAGTTATATTGCCATCCTCATCCATCTCTTTTATGTGGTCAAGAGGATTTCTCTCAAAGAGCCAAACAGACTGTTTGACATCTCCCTTTGCCATCTCTTCCTTCTTGACTGTGTCAATTAGATTTTCTGAGCTCATACTTCTTATTTTGTCAATTGATTGGGTTTCAAATTTCCATTTTGCTGTCCTGACATCACCTTTCTGTATTTCACTCACATTAACTGTTTTAACAGACTGCTGCGACAGTGCATCTGACTCAAAGCGATGTTTATTCATCGTAACGTCTCCCCCTTTAATGTCATCAACTGTTTTGATCAAAACCTTATTTTCCTCAGCGATCCTATCGAGAGGCTGTGTTTCAAATTTCCACTTGGTGGAATTGACATCTCCTTTATGCACATCCTCTTGTGTGACAGATCTGATGATGTAGACCTCGTCTGTGTCTCTGATGGAATCAAGAGGTTTGGTTTCAAACAGCCACCGGGATCCGACCACATCTCCCCTCATCACCTCCTCGCTTGTGACAGTAGTGACCTCATGGAAATGGCCCTCTTTGTCCTTAATGGCATAAAGAGGCTGAGTTTCAAACATCATGGTATAGTTCCTCACATCCCCCTTCTCTTCCTCCTCACGGACAATTGATTGTATTTTTCTCATATCTGTCTCGGTCTCAGAGGACACCTCTTGAATTTTGTCCAATGTGTATGTCTCAAAAATGAAACGTCCTTTGTCAACATTGCCCCCTTGCACATCATTAACAGTGCGGCCGCTCATAGATTCCTCTTGGCTGTCACGTATGCTATCTATAGTTTGATTTTCAAAGAGCCACTTGCCACTTGACACATTTCCCTTCAGTATATCCTCTGACTGAACCATTTTCAGCTTTTGCATGATTTCCTCAGAAGTAGAAGTCATGATATCAGAGGTTTGGTTTTCAAAAATGTACTTCATCCTCGAAACGTCTCCGGACTTGACGTTTATTTCGGTGACTCGCTTGAAGGAGCCTCCTTCCTCACCACTGATGTTCTCAAGATTCTCTGTTTCAAAAAGGAAGCGAGCCATTCTTACATCTTTGCCCCTAACATCCTCTTGATTCACAGTGCATGTTTTTAGAATGGTTTCGGTCTCATCTCGGATCGTATCAAGTGCCTGCGTCTCAAAAAGCCATGTGCAGGTTTTGACATCTCCCTTGTGCATTTCCTCAGATGTATTATCACTCTTCAACTCTGCTTTTTCATACAGAATGTCCATAGGTTTAGTCTCAAATAGCCACTTACAAGTTTTTACATCTCCTTTTACAATTTCAACATTCGTGTTTGTCTCCACCATCTCCTCATCATCAATATTGCTGAAGTACTTCATTGCATCAAGGGGTTGTGTTTCAAACAACCACTTGGCAGTTTTAACATCACCAGATTCAATTTCTTCTTTGGATATTCCCTTGATAATTTGGTATTTACTGATACTGTCATCAAACTGGTCAATTGGCCGTGTTTCAAACATCCATTTGCAAGTGGTTACATCTCCCTTGATAACTTCTTCACGACGCACTTTCTTCACTTCATGGAAGTGCCCGGAGCTGTCTTGCATGGCATACAAATGTGTAGATTCAAATAGATCTGTGTTTGATTTCACAGAGCCAGAGGTCACACCTTCTATGAAAATCTTTTGAGATTCATCACTTCTGCTTAAATCTGTGGTCTCAAATATTTGCGTGTAGTTTGAGACATCCACCTTATCAATTTCTTCCAGGTCTATTGTTCTAATGATTTCCTTCTTTTCCTCTCTGATTTGCTCCAAGGGCTGACTTTCAAATCGCCACTTCTGGTGTCTAACATCGCCCTTCTCTTCAGTGAGTGCCACTGCTTTTTTAAGTTTGCCAACTTCATTAAGTTCTGTCAGTTCGTCAGCAGGCATTGTTTCAAAGTAATGTTTTGCTGATCTCACATTGCCTGCAATAACTTCTTCTTTTGAGAGGGGTCTAGCATTTGCATCATCTTTTAAAGTATCCATTGGCTGTGTCTCAAACACCCAGCAGTTCTTACGGACATCCGCCCTGCAGCTCGAGCCATCCTCCTGTGTGAGGTCTTCCTCAACATTTACAGTTCGGGTGACCTCTTTCTTCTCCTCTCTTATGTGCTCCAGTGCTTGACTCTCGAAACGCCACTTCTGGTGTCTAACGTCACCTTTTTCTTCACTGAGTGCCACCGCTGTTTTGAGTTTGCCAACTTCAGCAAGTTCTGTCGGTTCTTCAGCAGGCATTGTTTCAAAGTAATGTCTTGCTGATCTCACATTGCCTGCAATAACTTCCTCTTTTGAGAAGGATCTAGCATTTGCATCATCTTTTAAAGTATCCATTGGCTGTGTCTCAAACACCCAGCAGTTCTTACGGACATCCGCCCTGCAGCTCGAGCCATCCTCCTGCGTCAGGTCTTCCTCAACATTTACAGTTCGGATGACTTCTTTCTTCTCCTCCCTTATCTGCTCCAGTGCTTGACTCTCGAAACGCCATTTTTGATGTCTCACATCTCCTTTTTCCTCTTGATTCCACGTGGGCTTTTTAAGCTTCCCTACCTCTGGGCCAGACCTTCTAGCTAGCTGAGGGCTGCTTTCGAAAAAGTTTCTTGCTGATCTAACATTACCCCCAATAACGTCCTCAATGCTTTGTGATTTGGCATTGGAGTCATCCTTCAGAGTATCCATTGGCTGTGTCTCAAACACTAAACAGTGCTTACGTACATCAGCTCCAACAATCTCCTTCTGCATGCTGAAGCCTTCCCACTCATCAAGAGAAGACAATGTCTTTATCTCAAACAGCCATCTGCCCCAGTCACCTTTATTATTGTCCTCCATGGAGAGGCTGCACACAAGTTTCAGAGGTCCAGCATCTCTGCTGGCCATGTCAAGGGGCTGGGTATCAAAAAGCCAACGGGAGGCGATGGAACTCTCCATTTCTGTTTCAATTTTGCGCACAGATTTGATCTCCAGCATCTGGCTCAACTGTCCCATGAGGATACATTTGAACTGAGTGTCAAAAGTGCTTGTGACTGTCTTCACCTCGCCATGGATTTCTTCCAACACAGACCTTAGACTGAGCAGGTGGCTTTCGTCGATTGTCTCAGTGTGACCAAGGCTCTCCATGTACTTGTTGTCGATCATGTAAATGGTAGCATTTCCATCCTCTTCTGTGAAGACTATCTCTTTTGTTAGGTCCTCCTCCCCATGCATCTTATTGAGAGATTCCATTGGTTGAGTTTCAAACAGCCAGGCTGCGGCGCGGACATCTCCCTGTTTGTTGAACTTGTTTCTATACTCTGTGGAGTCTGTGTTGTTTGAACCCAGTTCCCCCATGGGCTTGGTCTCGAACATCCAAGCCGTGCGCCTCACATCTTTCCCGACTATTATCTCCTGCTGATTTATTTTGTTGTTGTCATCAGCATCCTCGTCCACACCTTCGTCTTTAATGGCGTCCAGTGGCTTGTTTTCAAACATCCAGCGCATGGACTGCACCTCCCCTTGGAGAATCTCATCCCATTCCAGGTAGTCTTGGTCTGGGCTCAGGCTGCCGTCATCCTCATACACATATTCTTGGCTCTCCACTTGGTTGTTCTCAACCTGAGCCTCATCACTGTAGTACTCTCGCTCTATGTTTTTGCGCACCTCAGGGTGAATGTGCTTATAGAGGCGTTTTAGCTCATACATATTCCTCTGCTTGAAGTAAGCCTCTCTGTTGACTGGGCATTTGGAAGAGGAGTAAACTTGCTCGGGAGGCTCAGGTGAGTAATAGCACTCAGGGATGTCTGGGCTGTCTGGTGGCACTTGTAGTAAGTCAGGTGGTGGGGGTGGGAGATCATCAGAGTCTTCGGGGGGAGGTGGTGGAAACTCCTCATAATCTGCAACGGTCATAGATGCGTCTTCTGCAGCGTCAGTGGCTGATGCAGTGCACATGTCACTAGCAACATCATTTTGTGTCACTGTCACATTGGAGGCCCACTTGGCTCGATTGATGTCTCGTCCAATCTTTTTTTGAGGATAAAAGTGATATTTGTGGGAATTATTATCACTTAGTACTTGACAATGTTGTGGAAGAATACATTGTACATGTTACACAGTTAGATTACCACTTAATTTGAACTGAAAAGCATAAATATATCAAGGAGATTCAAGAGCAAAGCATAAATGTAGCTTTCTCTTCATAACATGAAAATGTACACAATTGGGAATCCCGTCTGTGAACCCCTTGAGGGCTTGTGTTTCCCCTGCATATCTGCTAATGCAGCGGACCAGTTCTCAACCTTTTCTGGATCAGCCTTTCGGCTGCCGTGTTAAGTGGTTAAGGGAAACACACACCGGACGCGGAGGTGACGCGGAGGTGGCGCAGATGCAGCGCGTCAAAACATACACCCCCAATATTTTCAATGAAGTAACCCACGCGGGGCACGTCTGCCACCTCGCCCGCCACGCCGATTCGCCGCTGTTCTATTTCTAGGCGCTGCTGCACGGTGAAAATGTTTTTCCCCACTGTGCAGTTGGTGTTACCGCGCGGCACTTCACACGCGTCAATACTGCGCCGCTTAGCGTCGGTGTGTGTTCCCCTTTAAATGGGCGGGCCGTGTTTCAGACCATGTTTATTTAATCAATCACTCACAATCAATCACTCGATTGGGTTCTGGATTGGATCAATCAATGGAACTAACATAGTATACTTTATCGGTCAAAATGAAAACTGTCAGTCTTTTGCCAATTATTTGGGGGCCCAATTACAGTATCCTCACGGCCCATCAGTGTTCCTCGGCCCACAGGTTGAGAATCACTGCTCTAATGCACTTTTTTAATATTAATAATGTTACGTGGTAAATCTAATCAAATCAAATGAAACCAAATTAAGTCGCTAATGTAGCAAAATAGAGGAAATTCACGTTAATGTGTTCACAAGTTCACATTATGGACAATAGCTCTTATACTAGTTGGCTACAGTTCCAGTTAGAAGGTAAAAATAACTACATGAATAATGACAATCTGTGAATTACTACCTTAATCTGTTTGCTCGGAGCAGCCTCTTCGATGGTTTTTTCAAAGTGATCCCTCAGTTCTTTAGTGGTAAACCTGGGCTCCTCGACTAGAAATCAATAAATAATAGTAGATAGATTCAGCGATGGAGGAAGAAAACCATTGTGGTATTTAATCACAAAGGACATACAGCACATTTTGGAAGGCATAAACAAATTATAACATACTACCTGCTTCATTGTTGTGGTTTTCATAACAGGAGGCCATACTGTTGTTATTGTAGGTGACCTATGAATGTGCAAGATACATAATGATGTAAAGAAACAAATTACTTATAATAAAGAAGAAAACATTTATTGGAAAAATGAAATTCAGCCAGACAGCAATTTCCATGTCATTATTATATTATTACTGTCTTACCAACTTTATTTGATTAATTCTTTCCTCAAATCAAAGTAAAACTAATAAATAATTAATGACAAAAGTGAGAGAATCTGATTAATAGCAATCATTTATAAATGTTTTACTCAATTTGTGCAACTCATTAACAGGGCTTTATCTGTGTGGGAGGCTGGGAGCACAATGAAAGAGAGAAGAGAGAAGAATGTTTACCATCTCTTCCTGGTTAAAATGTGACTGCTGCTGACTGCCTGGGATGATTTGTCTGGTGCTGCTCATCACTGTCACCTCTGAGTTTGACACTTGCTGTAAAGGACAAGACAGTGGTTGTCACACATCAACATACACAGACATATGCATGTGTATGTGTATGTGTATGTGTATGTGTATGTGTATGTGTATGTATGTGTGTGCGTACACGCATGTTGCATGCACACACACACATACACACATTGATTGATTGATTGAATACTTTATTATTACTTTATTAACACCTAGTCCTGACACACACACACACACACACACACACACACACACACACACACACACACACACACACACACACACACACACACACACACACACACACACACAGACACACACAGACTCACTCACTCACACAAAGCAGGCTATGGGCTCCCTCTAATATCGACTTTGCTCCATTGAGTATGCTTGACCAGCCTTGAAATGAATGACATTGAAATGCTCTTTGAAAAGACCATTGTCAAACAGGCTAGGAAAATAATTACCACAGGGTTCCAATTAAACACCTGAATACAGTAGCTATAAAAACTATTTGATCCCAGACCCTCTATCAGAGTATGTTCAGAACTCACGATATAAGGAGGTTGTACAATGAAGGGTTGTGTAACATTTACTTGAATGCACTTATCGTCTGTTATTTATTTTTAGTACTAAAGGCAGTCGCTGTCCTAGGATGATAAATGGAGAGGACAACATAGACAAATTCTACATACCGGTACCTGTACAGTATGTACAAATGTAATATAGCAAATACCCCACAACTAAGTATATGTATTTTTATAAGGCCTGTCTAAGAAGGTCCAAGACATATCGTTGTTGTCGGGTGGAAACCTTGTATGTCCAAAACCGTTGGTTTTGTATTTATCATTTTAAAAATGATTTAAACTAGTGAAAACCTCTTAATAATGTACATTGATATCTACTGATGATGTATTCACTGTTTGAGATTGTCTACCCGCCTCTGGGTTATTGCTATTTGGAAAAATTTATAAAAAGATTTGAAAAGAAGAAACTAGTGAAAACAGCCAATCTACAACGCCTTGCACCGCGAGGTGTTGTGTGCTTGTAGATCTGCTGTTTTCACTATACTTTTGTGCAACAGTCTTGTATGATGAAGCAGTGCTTTACTTTGCGAAAGAACCTACACATTTGAAACTTGGATATATGATGTTTCTGCCCGACAGTGATGTCATATTTTATAAGGCATGTCTAAGAATGTCCGGGTCAATCAACCTTTAACATTGAACCATGAATATACCTACAGAAGGGCCTTGACTAGATAGAGTAGCTGACCGTTTCAAATGACACGAACCATAGACTGAGGAAAGATCAGGAATAGAGACCGTGGAGGATTAATTCTATCGTATTCCATGTTGACCACTCAAAGTAACTACCACAGTTGAAGAGACACAAACATGTTTTCCATTGTCTTTTGCTAGACACCAGTGTACTGAACTGAGGCAATTAATCCATGAGTAGTCTGTGTGTAGAACCCTGGGGCTTTGACAGGCACATGGTCCAGATGATTTAGTCTCCTTCAGTGCCTTCTAACAAAAGCAATAACTGTTGCTAGAAATGTCATTTTTCGTCCCTTAAACCCAGTGAGATTTGCTAAGACTGTAACACCGGTAATTGGTGCAACTGGAGCAACCACTCCAGCATCTGAAGTAAGTAGGAATACAGTGGTACAAAGGACAGAGAGCAGACATTATTAAATCCAGCTACCGTCAGATTAAATATACCATGCCGTTTAGAACACCTTCAACAGATCGGCCGAGCGCATAATGGGAGATCTTCCCTCCCTCCAGGAGTTGTACAGGAAGAGGTGTGCAATCAAAGCTCAGTGCATCAACGAACACCACATCCAGACAAGGAGGCCTACCAAGACCTTATCAAGGGCAATGCCACCAGGTTTATGAATAAGGCTGTTGAACAAAGGCCTGACCACCCTTGGACTTGACTTTTCCTCATGCAGGGACCTACCATATGGATTTTACCTGTGAGAGTTACCACTCTATTTGATCCTGTCACCAGGCTGGGAGTTTACCACGAAGTTTACTTTTCCTTGTGGATCTAACATGTGGATTGTTGTACCTGTGAAGGTTGTGGACTATGTGGATGAATCTGACAATGCACTCATAATCTACTTGCACCTTATACTCTCATGTACAATGCACTGATACTCTCTCAGACCTTAATGTCTAATATCATGTACATGCTGCTGCTGCTGCAGTATGTTCATGAACCTTATGTCTAACTTCATGTACATACTGTACCAGCTGGATTATGCTGTGTATGTATATACAGTAGATATCTTTGATTTTGCTCTCCCTGCACCCCCCCCCCCCTTTTTTTTTTCTTTTCTCTTTCTGAACACCACATCCAGACCACATCTAACTCTGAAAATAACAAAAATTAGGGAGCTTGCACAAACATGGATTTCACCCACTTCTTACACCTGTAAATCTGTGATGTGACGATAAGTTGATTCTGATTCTGAACGAAGGGCTCTCTCTCATGCATTATATGCCGGCCAAATGCTCATGCATTGCGTTTTAATTGCAGTACCTGCACAGAGCTTTGTTGGAAATGGTACTGGGTTACATTGTGTGATGTTGCAGTTTCCTGGCTCTCAAATTGTCTCCTCACACTGGCAAGTCCCCCAGGCAGGGAACAGACCTCCGACTCCTCCATGACCTAATGAACCAGGGAAATGTCATTAGCCACCTCCACTTCCATGTGGCCCTAATAGGGCTATTGTGCATGCCTGGTAGTGGTACACACTGCAGGCTGCCCTCAAAAATACAACCCGTATAACGCTCTGCTCCTTTCACTCTCGCACACTTACTGTATTCCTCACACAAATACAAACAGCACTTTGTTAACACAACATCAAAGTTGTTAGTTAACTACATTTTGGAATGCTTTTTGTAACAGGCAGTTGTCCCGACAAATGCCAGCATGCAGAGTTCAGATTAGAGCCTAGTTACAAAACTCAGCCATTAGTCATGGAGGTCAGAGGTGTCCCGAAGGCCCCCAATGTACAGTATTTCCTGTTTACAGCAGCTCAGTTTAGAGTCTGCCCGGTGAGAAAGGGGTCTCATGTTTCCCCTCTATCTATATCTATACATGTATCTACAGGGCCACCACATCACCCCTGCTGGCCCAGTGTCATCACCTTCCTCTAATAACGCATGACGGAACCGTCTGCAATGAGGACAATGCCACACACAACATGACAGCTACCGTGCAACATAGGATGCTCTGTGCAAAAGGAGGTGTGAGTCACGCGGCGAAAACAAACAATCCAAGCGAAGGATAAATTCATTCACAAGGTCAGGTTAGTTCTGTACAAGCAAATGTCAAGGCAGGACAGTCAGATCTCAACAAACCACAAATCATATACTGTGGCAATGCAAAGGTGAAACCAATACTACATAAAGGAGAATGCCATTCTAGGTCTCTTTTTGTATTTGTAGAACAAATGAGTAAAATTAGCTCACAGCCAGCTCTCTGCATAACATCAGTCCATATATAATATACAGGTATACTACAGCCTTGACCTACATACTCCAGCTTCCTACTTTACAAAGGACTACAATGAGATAAAAAAAAAAGTGTGTAAATCAGTTGGTTTCCCCATGGTTTGGTTTGTATCTAGAGGGTCAAATGCTTCTGCAAAATTAGGTTAGGGTAGATAATGCGTCATACTCATTATGAAACATGCCTCTACAAAATTCACCTATGCCACTGCAGCATAATTATGCGTAAATGATTTTTGCTTTGCAGTGCATTCACCATGTGTTCATAACATTTATCACACAGGTAAACTACTTTAGTCTGTTAGCCAAGAAGATGAGATTAATTATTAATCTCATCTACAGTATAATCTGTAAAATTTCCACTCTATAAATGCGTATGTCAACCAAGAATTTCATTTGATGTGATGTGTCACGTATTGGGTCATTTATTTCACTATCAACCCAAATGAGGTTGACTAAAAATAAGTGATGTTACAAAAAAAACTAACCAAGAATTATTTTCGGAGCTGCTGTAGTTGGAGCCTAAACCACCACCACCACCCCTATACTCGCATACTGTAGCCATGCAGTAAAATAGTTTGTTACATTGTCCATGCGGAAGGCATCTTTGTACCCCGCTGGAGAAGGAGTTGTCCTCTAGCTTGGCGACCGCTGCCTGCTGGTACATGGCCATGGGGCTGCTGGTCTGTGAGATGATCTCTGAGTTCTCAGAGTGAATCCGGTTCCTCTGGTTGAATTCTTTCAGGATGTCCTGCCCTGGTTAAACCTGCGCTGCCAGCAGCTGGAGCGCAGAAAAACAGCCAAGCCACTGGTCAGTCTGTGCGTTGCATGACATAACTCTTTGCCTTTGGTGACAGATTTCCTAGACATATATATCGTTGTGGTCAGGTGGAAACCTTGTATATCCGAAAACCGTTCGTTTTCTATTTATCATTTTAAAAATGATTTAAAGATCGCAGATAGCAGATCTACAAGCACACAGCGCCTTGTGATGCGAGGCGTTGTGTGCTTGTAGATCGGCTATTTTCACTAGTTTTGTGCGACAGTATTGTATGATGAAGCAGGGCTTTACTTTAAAAAAAACATACATTTGAAGACTTGGAGATACAAGGTTTCTGCCCGATAGTGAAGATATATATACTGTGTGTGCGTGTGTGTGTTGCAAAATATGTTATTAATTGGCATCCAACAATATGATTGTGAAATGGAGCATACTGCATAACTGCTTTTATGCATTGTACTATATAATTACATTTTGGTGCCAGACAGTACTTTTGTACAATCCTGAATACATGAAATTAACTTGTATTTCTACATCATGGTATTACTTCTTACACTAAAGAATAAAGTATTTGCGTAGTTCTTCCATCACTGGTGTGCAGTCATTTGTCATTCAAAGCCACATACGAAACACTAAAAAGGACTGCTTTTCAAATGCAATTGTAGCACAAGGTTCCAATTATATTCTTAAACATAGCCAGCAATGGGGATCGTTTTACCACTGTGTGGACTAACTTAAAAGGCTGCGGTTCACTGAAAGTGCAGAAAAATTAAGAGTGGGTGCCTAACTTGGAAATATAATCACTTGACTACAGAACCAAGCCTGTGAAGTGGATATCCCTCAGAGAGCACCTGCAGGTGATTTCCTCCTGAACTGAGGCACTCATGCTACACTACAGGGACATCATTTAAATCAATCACATTCTTCCCACATGACTTCTAATTGTAGTAGAGGTGATGAAGATCACTTCCTACAGGGCAACATAATTGTTCATGGTGAGATTTATTTTTTCTGGCATGAAGTTGGTCTCCACTTCGTAAATGAACAAGCCAGCCATGAAAAACAGCTAAAATTATAATACAATGTCAAAAATAACAAGCAAGTCTAATTCTGACCCCTTTTGACGATGGCTTGTTGTATAGGCAGCAATGCTATTAGTTCAAACAATGTTTCAGGATCAGCTCATTTGAAGTATTGGGCCTGACTATGTTAACCACATGAGCCCTAATGCTGCTATTCTGGGGTTTGATTTGATTTGATTTAATCCAAGATACAATTCACCATAGTACAATAGAATTATCAGGTTAGCGCAAAAAGTCAGAAGACTCAATTCCATTGTGGCCCTAGCATAAATAATTGCAACATACTGCAGGTAAAGTATCTAACTGATGACACATATGTTATTAACCCTAACCCTAAATAAAAGATATTAGTCATAAATAGTTTTAAAATAATTGCATAACAGGCTTTATACAGATTAGAGAGGACCACTCTAAAAATAGATTTGGTGTAGAGGGAAAAAAGGAGGGGACCTAGTATAGACCCCTGGGAGATGCTGGTATAGGGTTTAATTGATTAATAGATTTGGCATTCTGCAGACTAATAATATGTGAGTCTAATTTGAAATAGAAATATTCCTTGTCGTCGTGGGGATATTCAGTCTGACTACAGAATGTTGTTTTGCACACTTCTAAAACATTTAAATAAAGAGTAAAGGAGGTCATGAAACTCTACCCCCGACTGTTCAGACTCTATAGTGACAGTAATGCATTAGTCTGTTTGCTGAGACAGGAATTAACTGTCCATGATGTCCAAGTATTCACACCTACTCTGGCCCTGGGCTACTACAGTATATAAAAGTAGGGGGTTAATTCAGATGTCATTACAGTACGTTTGAGACATTTTGAATATGAAAATGATTGTCTACCATATCTCTGGACGAAGGCGAATGAATGTATACTGTAGGCTGAATCAAGGTTTCTGCTGTGTGAGACATGATTAGTTTTAGTTCAAACTACTTTATTAGACTGAATGTATTATCAAGAATATTGTCGGCAGAAATATGATATTTCCATAATATGAGTTATTGCAGCAAAGCACAGATTTAATCACATAATATCCTATTTTGGAGTATTAAGACATTCAGGGAAGCAAGCCAATGAAACATTTTAACTAGGATTGAAAGCCCACAAGGAAATGTTTCTTATTCTAGTCATGGTAAAAAGGAGATCTGATAAATGTACTGTAAACTCAAAAGTGTAAACATTCTGGTGCTTGGAAAATAATTATTTTATGATGCTTTTCAATTTTTTTTAATGTGGTGCCATTTTCAATAACCTCTTAAAAACTACTTTTCTGGTTCGACATACATTGTACTTGTATATGTAAGCTAACAGAACCTCAATAAACAAATATTGAAGAAGAAAAAAAAACTACTTTTCCTGGGACGTTTCATTATTTCCATTCCCAAAGTTTTTGATTTTATTTATTAGTTATCATTACACAGGAAATCAAGTCCAAGTACATTAAAATTAGCAAAATTATGCAGATCATTGGAGTTGTGTTTTTGTTCATTTTTTGGTAAACACATTGTGGTTACATCACTAGGATATGATGCATGTTGAACTTGAGCATGATTCAACAGGATATTATGAAACATATACAAATTCTACATGTCCTGTGACTGCTGTGGATAAGACTGAGTGCCAAATGCTTAAATTGTAAATTGTCATTGTATTTTGAAAAATGTATTTCACAATGCTGTTGGTTTGTCATAGGATCACAGAGTCAGCTCTTTTTTGGAGCAAGGCCCTCTCTGGCCATCTATTTTAGCCTAGGAGGAATGGGAGGTATGTTAGTGTAAACCTATCACTCTCTGGAGATGGATGACGGACAAGCATAACTATAGCCCCCCAAAATAAGACCATATTTACCTACACTAAATTTACAAATCCTTAATACAGGATTTACAAACTTTAAGCCTGTTGTGGTGTGAAAGCATAATTCTTCATGGTCAGCAGGGGCATACGTTGTAAACCTTTTGGACAGGACATACGATTTGTGGCCAACAAGTGTGTCAACAGTCTTGGGCTATCTAGTGACATGTTAGGTTGGGCTGCGAGCTCACATAACAAGAAAGCAAAGTAATCATGGCGCCAAGTACTTTCAAAAATAAATCAAGCCTATTTTAAACTTGCCAGGAAGAGTCATATTTCTTTTTTGAAACATTGGAGAAAATCTGGGAGGTCAAGGCTCGCGGTTCTGGCAAGATTCGGTTTAAAAGAAATCTGGGCTAGCTTATATATTGACATGGTTTCCATTATTTGTTGAGAACTTTATATATTAACACTATATTCATTCCATTTATTCCATGCCAAAACTGACAATAAAATATAAAAGTAGCCACACACTTGAAGCTCTGATGCAATACTTTGTTGAACATAGAAACATATGATAGGGTCCATCCATGCGGACTCTATCATTTGGATATTCTTTGTTTAAGTCTTTATAAAGCCAACATTGTAATGTCACTTTAAAGTATGAGTGTGTGGCTACTTTCTACATAGCATGCTTGTTTTCATTGGCCAGCACCACATCCCTACAGGTGTGCATTTCACCTATTGACTCATGATCACATGGTAAACATGGCTGCTAGCTGCTCTTCTGAGGACACAGAGCTCAATAGCTCAGAAATCTATTATTTATGACCAGAAGAAATCCAATATCTCAAGGAAAGTTATTTAATATTTAATGTTATATATTCTCTATGTTTATAGTAGCAGTTATTTTATAATAAATACATAGATTAATTATTTTTGTGATAATATTTATCTTCAGTTCTGATTATTTAAATTTGGCCCATGCATTATGCACAATAATGACCTCTCTGAATCCATTGCCAAACACAAATCGTATTTACTAGTCATTTATAAATGATCTATAAACTCTTCCAATGTCCCTTTTTCTCAGTGGGCAACATACGTTAATTTACAACTGCACACTAAATGGAATATTAATTCAAATGATAATGGTAAACCCAAATTCTCAGCTGCAATCCACACAAACATACAAATGAATGCACAACACAAAAACTCATGCTTCTGCCAGAGGTTTCATTGCTTACCAGGTAAGTTGGTTAACAAAAACGTATAAAAAACTGTGAACTCAGCAGTTAGAATCCCACAGGATGGCCACTGCAGCCCTAGCTGGCAGGGTCTTTCCAAGCAAAAAGCAAATCCCACTCAGTGTTGGAGTCCAGCTCCAGCAGTATACTCTCACCTCTGTCCGACGGGGCAGACGGTGACAGCTGATTTTATTTTAGATCCCCCGCCCACTAGTAAAAGATGGGCTGCAGGAGGTGGGGGAGAGGGGGGGGGGCTTTTTTTAGAGAGTGAGGCCTTCGTGCCTTCCAAGTCAAGTCCCCTGAAAATCCACATGCAAATACTTCCTGTGCCTCTTCTTCTCCACCGGCGGCCCGGCGCACAAATAAATCAGATCAACCCAGTTTCATCATCACAGATTCCACTGGAGTTCACAGTGGGCTCCTGTCACCAGCAGCTGCTCTGGTCTGTCAGGATACCCCAAATCATACACATTTACAACAAGTACTTCAAGTATCCCCACCATTGAGCACTTCTAAAATACTCCAGGTACTGTAGCGTGAAGCAGATAACCGAGCTATAGATTGGACTGAAGGTAAAGTTGAGTGACAGAAAGTATGCCCCCCCCCCCCCCCCCCCCCCTGCATGTCATCCTCTCGAGTGGGGTCAGTGATGTAATGCTATGTGCTTAGGAGTGCGTCTGTGGGGGGCGGACAGGGACGGATGGGTGGTGGGGCTACTTGCTAGAAGACACCTTTTTGAAGTGCGGAGTGTTAGCTAGCTCATGCTGTTTGGCCTAGTTGGAGGTCATGGCGCCAGCCTGACTCCGGTATCTTCGGGAAGCTTGGCCAATGTGTGGAGTGCAGACGTGAATGCTGCGGTCGAGCACAGACCTGTCTGCAGCACAGTGAAACTCACACCCGCCTTTCTATAGGTTGCCCCATGTTAAAGGGCCACGGCGTCACATTCTCGTCACCATCGATCTCCACACAGAGACCTGAAACACTTCTGATCTGAACTCTAATCGCTTGAGACTGTATTTTGACCACCGATATAAAAATATATCAATTTGGTACACGTCGTAAAAGTGTTTGTATTACACTCAAGAGGCTAATTAATATTTAGGATTTAGCTGTGCAGACGTTTAGTCTAAAGAGCAGTGAGAAGGCAGAAAAGACCAAAGGGATTTTCTGTTGAATCTCAGGCAGCGAAAATGGGATGTGAATGAAACAAACAAGCCACCCCCACCTCATGTGCCCCCCTCTGAGATTCAGAGATGAGCAAAGTCACAGAAATAGGGGAAAATGAGCTGACACAAGGACATATGCACGCACACACACACACACACACACACACACACACACACACACACACACACACACACACACACACACACACACACACACACACACACACACACACACACACACCACATGCACACACCCATGCCATGCACATGACATACCCCAAAAACTGTCAGACGTGATGCACTGGCTGCACAGGAGATGAGAAGTGACTTCCAGACGACATTTAGAGACTTTCCATATCAGTGGACACAACATGCCACAACACAGAGAAAAAAAACTGTCTCAGCCCGGGAGGAATAATGAGCTAACTATGTCAGTGACAGCACGTTTCTCTGACTGAGAACAGCCAGAATCTTCTCTGTATTCACCCCAAGACACATGCTAAAAGTGAATTAGCAGAATAGACAGCCTTACTGGGATATACTGTATAGCAGGACTAGACATTAGGTAGTGCATGCTAGTGGACTGCACATTGCCAAGCGTAAGTTCATAAGGTACATAGTAAAATCCTGAGTGATAATTTAACTCTGAGAGTGTACTGCAAGGGTTTTACAGTGTACTGTAAGCTCATTAGCGATAGAGGAATATACTGTATACACACACACACACACACACACACACACACACACACACACACACACACACACACACACACACACACACACACACACACACACGCACACACACGCGCGCACACACACACACACACACACACACACACACACACACGTGTACAGTATATAAAACAGTGCAGCACATGCCCTCAAGATGCACAGAAAATAGGCAACCAACAGAGCTTGAACTTTCTATGGAGATTTGAGAAGAAACAAAGGTGCCACATTTATAGTGCCTGACAGACGTTTTTTTCAACGTTTTTGTGCAGCTCAAATGATGTTTGATGCCACAGAAAGGAACATCATATTTATCCCGGGCAGTCTTTGTTCCCGGTGTCAACAAAATATATTCCAGAAAACACATCGACCACATGAACACTATAGCGTCTCTATTCTGGGGCAACACTCTGCGAAGATTGCAGATCTACAAGTGTCTCATTGAGACAATTTGCGAGATTGTAAATCTGCTATTTTCATCAAAGAGGTTTGTAGAGGCATGAGGGGGCCTAGTTAGATGAAGTAGGATTTGATTTGTGTGGTTAAGTAACAGAAGAATGCAGTAAATGATATGCTGATAGCTTCATCTGCAATCCGAGAATATTGTTAATTCATTTCAGGATAAAATAATTGCAGTAAATGTAGCTTGGCAAGTTATGAATGTAACGAAAGATAAGCATTACTGTAAGCATTGCTTTCCAGGCTGTAATGGTTTATGTCTGCAATTTAGATTCAAGCAGGCAAAAACATTTATTTGTTTGATATACATCAACAAATTGCTGTTATTACAAAATGAATGCTAATGTTCACTAAGCATTAATTATAATGTAAAGGTTGCTCCTCTAATACTCCTCACACAGAAGTTTACCTTCACTAGCGTGAAATTGGCAAAGTAAAGCTAATTTGTAAGTTGTAACATATACAATAATTATGACTTCTGACAGTGCCTTGCTCCCCACTTCTGGGTCCTTGCTTATCTAAACCTTGGAGTGATGTCTAGTTGGCAGGTTGGCTTGGCATCATAATTGGAAGGCAGTTTAAAAGGCTTTGGTATTTTGGGACAATCTGTGCAATGTATTTGCACAGATTGACAGTGATTGGGTCTCCCAGAAGAGGCTTGTTGTAGCTCACTTCAGTAAGCACTGCATTGGGGACCAAAGGGAGCTAACACTGCAGGGTGCATGAGAATGAACCAGATCACAGGCAGATGCCATTAAGCTGGATTTATTCTTGGTTGCAGTGTCACACACTGCTGCTGCAGCAGCGCATTGTGAGCTCGTATACCGGTCATTTTCATTGTGCGCCACCGCGTGCAATAAAGTAGCCTATATCAAGCCCTTAAGTGGTGGGCCAATGCATCACAAAGATTCTTGGATTCAATCACTGATGAAAGGAACATTTATTTTTGTGACATTTTAAAATGAGACTTTGCTCACAGAATTCTCATTTGCTGGGGCTTTACCATAGAATTCACCATATACTGTAGCTACGAAAGACTGTCTCCCTAACTCTGTGCACATCAAAATGTTATTAGGAGTGTGAACATTGGCCCAAATGGACCTGTAACCTACCAAATTGTTTATTGTTTATTGAATGGATCCCCATTAGCTGATGGCGAAGCGACAGCCTGGGGTCCATATAGGATACATACAAATATAAAAACATGAATACATAATTACAATGAAATACAATAATAATAATAATAATTAAAAAAAATAACAAATTAGAACATTATTTCAATGCATAATATAAATTCAACAATGTTAAATTAAGATCTCGGTTGTGTGGTCAGCTGCAACATGTGTCTCTTTAAAGCATACTTAAAAGACAATTTGGTTTGTGTGAGATTAATGTGAGAAGGTAACACATTCCAGAATGAATTTGAACAAATCCTCATTAACAGTGAGGATTTGTGTGTAGCAGACCAGGTTTAACTAAGCCACTTTTCCTTCCTTCCTTCTAATTTGCATGGCTTAACCACATGTCCTTAGTCAGTGAGTTCATTCCTGCTTGGCTGCTTCTTTGGCTTTTTATTTTGTATTTGAATGAATTAATGGAAACATGCAGGAGAAAATTGTTTCAAATTAAGAGTGGAGATTGAACTGAATAATGAGTTACTGTATAAGTTTAATAACGGTTGCTACGCTAGTCTAATGGATAATGTCAGGTGGGAGAAGCCAGCCATTAAGACGTGGCAGGTCACAACACCACATTACAGAAGCAGCCTCCTATAGGCTCCTGGCCGTCTACGTATGCTCTGTGTGTGGTGGGGGTCTCGACTGAGAGTCTAGACAGAGAGTATAACTATGGTACAGAAACAGACCTAGGCACTGCATGGCCACCCCAGCAGTAGGGGAGACTGGGGGCAAAAGTAAGACTTTTTACATTTCCTTCATAATTAACAGGCTACTAGAAATGTACTAGTCATCTTTTGTTATAAGAAACATACATATGCACCCTAATTAATAATACCATTTACTAGTAAGACGCCTCAGGGCGACATGCAACCTCGCCCTAATTCTTGGCCATCTGGCCAGTGATGTATATCGGACCAGTTACCCATATATGGAGACCCCTGGTACCCATATAGAGATCCATGTACTGTATATGGAGATATGCTGTGAGAGCCCAAACATGCTTACTCAGTTATTCGTTATGTGAAAGTCCTATGATGTCTATAACATCTGACATCATACCCTTTTATGCCCATACATGGAGATCCCTGTCTGTAGAACCAGCAGATTTATGTTAGTGTGTTATGAGGTCAATGTGGCTGATGTGGCCTCCATATATGGGCATTCCCATATGAAGTCCTGTTAGATATGGGCTTAATATGACATCAGGGAACTCCATATATGGGCATGAAAGGGATTCTGTTAGTGTGACATCACAGTGAAGCCAGAGCGTGATGTCAGAGCGGCAAACCTATTCTGTTAAGAGTGGTTTCCCTGACATCACAGTGACGTCAGAGAATTGTGTCAGAGCGACAAACCCATAGAACCACAGTGTCAGGCGTGACAGAGATACATACCGGTACATATGGGAAAACTGTGACCTACAGTCACAATAAGATGATGAAATCCCATATCCTGGCTAGAAACATCTAGATTAGCAGAGGCTGCTAACATAAATCTGTGACCAATAACATAGAGATAAAAATCCATCTAAGCCTAACTTTAGACAGCAGCAGGATAATACTGTACATTAAAAAATATACTTTTACACCTCAAAATCTGCTTTTGTTGAAAACTGAGCATGTGCAGAAGAAGTCTAATCCCTCTAGCTTGTTTATGATTAGAATTATTAAGTGTGTTACAAATGGTGCTGTGGTGGAATTCAGATCAATCAATAATCATGAGAAACAGAGGAGACAAGACAATTATATTAGGTGGTGGTGTGGTCAAGTTTATATAACATGATATCATGGACAGAAGTACAGTTTAACACTCTGGGCAGTGGTAAAGTAGTTCTGCCAAGAAGAATGGTCAAACACTAGAGTTATACTGTGTGGCTTCAAGGCCTCTGGAACGAGCTGTACTATAACAAGATAGGCTTTACCAAAACAATAGTTACTGAGGCCTACTGAAGACTTCCTGACTCCTAACTATCAAGTATTAGTATCATCATACAGACCTAGATATTAATATAATCAATGAATACATGATCTACTCTATAACGTCATTCATAATCAATCATGATAAACTCTAATCTACTGCAGTGCCCAATGTTACTTTTTTTTTTTTTTTTTTTCTTAAATTTTTATCCCACGATTTTTGTAACCCATTTTTTCACCCGGTGCCAATTGCCTAAGCTGTGATCCTGGGCTCTACTCTCCCTCTGCCAACCTGGGGAGAGCCCCGAACTGAGCTCATGCTTCCTTCAATGCATGAGGAGTGAGCACGCCGCTTCTTATCACCTGACAGGGGGAGCTTCCCCGGTTGGACGTAGCGCGTGGAAGGAACACGTTATTCCAACCAGTTCCATTCCCCTCCATCAGGCGCCCCGGCTGGCCAGGGGGAGACTTTATAGAGACCAGGATTACTGCATGTTTTTGTGAGGGTATCTACCCTAGGAGACACGGGGAGAACATGCAAACTCCACACAGAAAGGCCCTTTTGCCAACCCCACCTAGGGTGTGGGCACTGATGACGCGGAGGAGGGAACACGCCCCCAGCACCCACAGTGTCCCCCGGCGGGAATCGAACCCAGGACCTTCTTGCTGTGAGGCGGCAGCACTACTGACTGCGCCACCGTGCCCCCCTGCCCAATGTTACTTTTGCCCCAGCCTCCCCTACTGATGGTACTTCATAAGGTTGGGTTGTTGGGGGAATCAGCAGTCAGTCAACGCTCTGGAAGTTTACCCTACGCAACTCTCTCGACCACAATGATGGTACAAAATTGTTCAAGCAGACAGTGCTATGATGATTGGCACCGCCTCTATTGCTGTGGCAGATATCCATTACCTGACAAATGACAAGCTAGCTTTGCTATTCAGAGAGAGCATTTTAAGACTGAGGGATGGCCCTACTGCTCTTGGTAAAGATGCATTGGAAACCTGCCCGAATGGGTGAGCACAATGAATTGAGAGAGTAGCTTCAAAAAGTCTACTAGTTTTTCAATTTAAAAAAATTGCATCGTTTCACTCTGCGGTAAACAACTGTGGACCACAGTGGCATATTGCTTTTTGACACAGGACCATTATATGGTAATACCAATTCATGCTGATATATGCTGTTGGATTTTCTGGGGCAAATTCATACTGTGAGCTGAATATGAATACTAGTGAAAGCCTTGAGTCATGTTTTATGGGAAATTGGGAATGCTTGTACCTTTACTTGAGTACAGAATTCCAGTACTCTGCCCACCCCTGCTGAATACTTGTGTGCCTTGAATCAAAACTCCAAACACACAGAAAGACTTCTGTTCAAAATGGGAATACATGTGACTCTAATCTAGTCCCTACACTTGATACTGTAAATATCACAAACTAAAACAATACAGCAGTGGTTCTCTAGTCTAAAGCAGGGTTTCCCAAAGTGGGTGCCATGATGCCAGTCCAGGGGTGCCGCAAATAATTTGATAATATTTGGAATTTATCAATATCACTTGAGTAAGTTTAACCACTTTGACCCTCTATGCTTAGTAAAACAGACCTGATTTGCACTCTACTTGATGAGTTATTTTTCCATCTACCCCAACTCTCTTCACCAAAAATAGATGATCTACAAGCTCACGTGTTGTGAGCTTGTAGATCATCTATTTCTGGTGAACCTTCCCCCTTGAACAGGGATGCTGAGGTTCAAGTGGTTAAACATCAAGTATAAAGTTATTTTCAGTCAGTTCTGATGGAAACGGGTATTTCTCAGTGACATACTGTATCTCAGGAGGGAAAATGTGCATATTTACATCGCGTAATATATACATTTCTAAAAAATAACAGTGTAATTCAGGGGTGCCGGGAATGAAAAGGTTATTTACAGTACAGGGGTGCCCGGAGTCAGAAAAGTTTGAAAAGGTCTGCTAAAGTGGGATTCCTTGGTCTGTATACTCTCAGGGTTAAGGGAGTCCGTGACCTAATGCATATCAATGGGGTCCTTGAAATTAAAACGTTTGAGAAGCAACACATCTGTATGAAAGTAACCCGTTACGTTAGGTTACTGACTCCTTGCTGTGCCTCATTCCTGTCATCCAGGCATCTGGTACTGATCTACAGCTTGTCATGACAGAGTATTATATGGATGGGGGAACAAGCTTTCTGTCACAGGGCACTATTGGCTTCGAGGTGAACTGCACTTAAATAAAGAAAAATGTGCACAAGCAATTTTCTTTATTTATCAGGTACACGCACACACACACACGCACGCACGCACGCACGCACGCACGCACGCACGCACGCACGCACGCACGCACACACACACACACACACACACACACACACACACACACACACACACACACACACACAAGCATGTTAGAATGTCAGTATGTGTCCACATTCATCATTCCCATAATCCCTCAATGTGCCGAGACCTTGACCTCTGCGTAAATTGATATGTCGAGCGGCTGATGGTCAAGGTGACCCTATAGTGAGACACAATCACCCCAAAAAGAAAAAGCAGGAGCACAGGTTGTCACCGACTGAACAAATATGTTGAGTCTATCAGTCCAAATGACAGAAACAATTGCTCAAACATTCAATTGTCTGTGTAAAATATATAATATTTTTGAATGCTTATTTGCCATAAATATCAATGCTGTATTCAAGTTTCTTCATCCTAAGAGAGAAATCTAATTAACACAACAGCAGAGAGAGTATAAATAATGGCATTTTTTTACTGTCTGGCTGCAGTGCCAAATCTTGTGGTAACCAGGCCCTGTTGAATAAGTTAAAAGCCAGAATCTAACATCATCATTATGAGAAGTCTAGTGCATTTATTATCAACCAATAAATGACATACATTTGTTGATTATATATTTCTCAGCTGGCTTGTAAGATTAAAGTGGAATAAAATCTAATTGTGGAAGAAGACAAGACAAATAGCTCTTATTTGGAGCTGTTATGCAGACCTGTTTTGTAAAGTCAAATATTATTCATATTAATGTATCATGGTAAGATAAATGCACCTACTCTTAAGTTATGGGCTTTACGATGCCAACACTGCTATGAAGACGCTGTAAAACAGTGCCCTGACTGGCTTTGGTTTCTCCCCTCTGGCGGACTTAAGAACTGCAGTGCTGCCATGGCCAACTTCACTGACAAGTGGGACAAATAAAAAGACCATACCAGCACCCTGGTATAACCAGTAAAACTCCCTAATCGGGAGATGGTCAAGTTATTCATCACAGGTCTCTATAAAGCCATAACTGTATGAGGGAACATGCAGGATAACAGGGAGAAACCTTGTATCCAAGTTTCAAATGTGTATGTTTATTTTTTGTAAATTAAAGCCCTACTTCATCATACAAAAGTGTCTCACAAAAGTAGTGAAAATAGCAAATCTATATGCGAGGCGTTATGTGCTTGTAGATCGTCTATTTTCACTACTTTAAAAAGGAACGTTTTGGACATACATGGTTTCCACCCGACAACAACGATATGGGGATGCCGGAAAATTGGAAGTAGCCTACACAATTGTCTAGAATGTCCCTGGAGCTGTAGCACTAAGAAGACCAAAGGACACTAATTAGAATAGAACTAATTAGAGCAAATTTGAAAGGTGTCCACTGACGTTTGGCCAAACGGTAAAGTTATGAATGTTACTGCAACAAGAAAGAAGTCAGAACCAGCCCTGCCTTCACCAACAGAGGCACTAATAAGCGGCATCAAAGTTGAAAATCTGCTTACCTCCACCTTTTAACGCTCTCAGGAGGCAGTGGGAAGACAGCTGTGAGGATACAGTATGCTGCTCTGTCGCTAATCAGCACCACAGGGCACAGAAATACTCAACATCCTTTGTTTTTCAAATGACTTGCAAATTAAATATGCCCCCCATTGGCCCCAAAGGAAAAACAAAATCAGCTTCTCAGGGGAATTAGGTGGAAGAAGTCCAGAAAGGGACCATGCTACAGTAAGAAGCTATACTGGCAAACGTTACTGTACCTCGAATTACTAAAACTTTGCATAGTGAAATCCAGACCTTGCAAGATAAGAAATGCTAAACAGTCATCCAAGAAGGAAAGAAGAGCTCCCAAAGAGGCGTGTCGCATTCATTTCACAAACATTATCACATTGTTTTCCTGCCTTTCTTTGAAATTATGTCTGCATGGGCCTACTTTCAAAATTACCCTGTCATCTTCCAACATCTATAGTTAATTTACACTGTAAAACCCCAAGTGTTCATTTAACTCAGAGAATATACAAACGTAAACAAATGGACCCATAAAGGTCCATTTGGTTACATACGCTCTCTGAGTTACAAATCGATGAATTAGAAGACGGTTTAAATCTGGGATTCAGATTCAGTAGCTTGCATGAAGTTGCACCATCTCTATGTTTGTCTCTGAAATATATTTAGGATGGTGTTAGGTCACATGGCTATGACATAAAGTTGGTTTCTGAAATACAGGAAGCAATTAATCTGACTATGAATAGCTCACATGCTCAAAGGAAAGTAAAAATGTAATGGTAAACAGAACTAGCATTCCACACTTAAAGGAATACACAAACTTCACTGTGAAAACAAATTAATATAGCTAACAGTGTATATAGGCTACTGTATATCAAACAGATAATTCTCGCAATGTCTGTCTGTCTGAGTGTCTGTCCCAACGTTTCTCCTCGGTGGCTGGAGAAATTGACCTGAATCCGCATGACCCTTAAGCATATGAACAGACCTGACATCACTGTGAAGCCCGTCACTTTCACAAATCGTATGCTGTATTAGCATTTTTATGGTGTATTTATTCTGCATCTAGCATGAGCCATATCTATTCTGCATCTAGTATGAGGCAACATTTGTAATCAAAATCTTTGCTTCTGGGCCGGGGGTCCCCCAAAAAAAAAAAAAAATCAGAATGAGATGGGGTCTGCGGCCAAACACATATCTTTTTGGGGGTCCTTGACATGACAAAGTTGGAACCACTCATACAGTATAGCATATGTTTTTCAGAAAACTGTTAGGATTTACAAGACCTTTGTTGACTCAAGAATGCTGTGTCTGCTCTGCTCTGTGTGTGTGTGTGTGTGTGTGTGTGTGTGTGTGTGTGTGTGTGTGTGTGTGTGTGTGTGTGTGTGTGTGTGTGTGTGTGTGTGTGTGTGTGTGTGTGTGCTTTGTGTGTGTGTGTGTGTGTGTGTGTGTGTGTGTGTGTGTACTTTCAACACATTTTCATGTTATATTGTTTTTATTATATTACAAATTGATGTTCTCCAACATTTCTTCTGATATTCCTACATTTCCACATGCATGCACCACTTCTACAAACTACAAAGTTACTTTCAATCCCTCATATAGCCTATTGTACAGTACACACCCCATCACCTACACTCTGCACATCATTTGAAGCACATATCTTTGAACGGGTAGGACTAGTCAATTTTAAATGCTATTATAGACTGTAGATTGATTGACCAGGGTGTTCTATCATCCCCTGACAACATGTACAGTACCATCAAACAAAATCCTCGAGATCAGCAACGAGGAAAAAAAGATTATCATGTCATTCATAAAGGGGAGATTTCTCCCGTGGTGATTATTACCCATATCACTGAGACAGACCGAGATGCATGCTGTGTGTCAGTGGACTTTTGAGCCTCATAAATGATGGGAGATGGCAGAGGGATTTGTGCGAGAGCTTCAATCTCTCACTCCCAGCTGTCCAAAGCTGGCCTTTAAGAAAAAGCCTGAGTCAGTGTGTGCACAGTAAAATCCATTCTGTGCTAATTCATTGGTGACTCAGAAAGAGTATTACCACAAGGCTATACTCTCAGAGTTAACACTCGGGATTTTATAGTGTGAAAATGTTGATGGACAGCTCATGCTTGAATTTGATGGAAAGAAATGTCTGATTTATATTCAGTCTCTCTCTCTCTCTCTCTCTCTCTCTCTCTCTCTCTCTCTCTCTCTCTCTCTCTCTCTCTCTCTCTCTCTCTCAAGGGCTTGGCTACTCATGTGTATTTTATGCATAATTACCTGTTCATGCATAATGAATTGTCTTCCAGACAGAGGTTTGACTTTTCTGTTAGCAGCTCACGCCATCTGCACACTGCAACTTCCACAGCGATAACACCAAGTCTATTTTATAAATGCAATTCTATCACAAATGGGCATCATATGGCTCGAGGGCTGAACCCAGGCCGACGTGCACCATCTCAAGCCCACAACGTCCTCAAAGGAAAACGAAACAATCCGCCACAAATCGAAATGATAAAAGGCAGCAAATTAATTTAACTTATTTCCAATTTAAACATATTAATTTACCATTTGAGTGGGCTACATACTGTCATTCCATTGATTCAGGTATATATGTACTCAAATGGGAAATATTAAATTGTGAAATTGAGTCTACCTTGCAAAGTTTGTAAATCGGAGAGTGTACAAATGTAACCAAATGGACCCGTATACTCTCAGAGTTAAATTAAAACTGGGCGATGTGGGCGGTGGGGGCATGTTTCCTCCTCTGCGTCATCAGCACCCACACCCTAGGTGGGGTTGGCGAAAGAGCCTTTCTGTGTGGAGTTTGCATGTTCTTCCCGTGTCGCCTAGGGTATATATACCCTCACAAAAACATGCAGTAATCCTGGATTCTATACTGCCTCCCCCTGGCCAGCCGGGGCTCCCCAGGCATGGCAGAAAGAGAGCAGAAACCAGGATTACAGGTTAGGCAATTGGCACTGGGTGAAAAAATGGGTTACAAAATTGTGGGATAAAAATTATAAGAAGTAAAACTGGGGATTTTACTGTGTAGATTGGAGTCCCAGAGATAACAACCCTGGCTGTATCAAATGTAGGTTCTTGAAATGAAAAAGGGTGATAATCACTGGCCTAGATGATACGCTCCATGATCTGACCCATTCAGCAGGGTGATGCATGTACATCATTTACTCCATCCATCCTGCTCTTTGTCTCAACGGGCTGCTGCAGAGGTTGGATGGTTGGCAGTGGCTCTGTCATCACAGCAGGAGGTATGTCCTATCTTTATGTATCTGATCCTCTGTTAGCTGCCTACTGAAAATCTAAGAGCATTATAAATCCCATCTCAAATATCATCGGTGGGGGGAAAAAGGGAATTAAGTACTTGGGTAGGGATTAATACCACAAAAGCCATTTTTGACTTCTTCCCCTTTAATTTTCCACCTTCCTTTACGTAGTAGGGTTTGGGTTAACTCTGGGCTGTGGAGTCAGGACCATCCTAAATGTTTGGGATGGACAGTTTCCTTTAGCATTGGCAATATGCATCAGCATATGGCAGCAATATAACAGCAACTAATCACACACCATTTTCATGAAACAGGTCTGTCTGTGCAGGCGTTGACAAAAACAGCTTAAATTTAGCTAAACTTAAAAACGGGCTTCATCACGTTCAACCCACTGAGGGAGAAACATGCAAATCAGACAGAATGATGGACTGACGGACAGATGGACAGAAGTTCCTTAATTTTAAACATTAGGATAGTATAAAATGAAATACATTTTAGATTTAAAGCTAAATACGCAAAATAGGTAGGTCAAGTTGAACGTTTGCTGTATTGGTAAGTAAGTGTGCACAAAGTACTGCTATAGAAAGTTTCTAAATAATTAATACCTTTTGTGTAGTTGTATATAAATTATGTGTACAGTATGTCACAATAATAATTTGTGGTAGTCAGAAAATCCCAAGGCACAGCTGGTCTTACAACACTCCAGTCAGTGTGCCTTATTGTTTGAGAACCACTGCTTTATAGAAGCATTTGCTTGACAAGATAACAGATTTGTCTCTTCTATATGTCATGTTTAATAATAACAGATATCCATCTACATACATTCTGTTAGACATTGAAACACAGACTTTCGGTTGTGATATATCTTCTATAATAAATATAAAGCAACGCGTAGCGTTTGCAGGAACAAATAGACTTTTAATGTTCTTTTCAAGGCCACACAAGCACAGTCACATGTCATTAGACACAGAGACATCACATAACTCTTAAAAGAATACAAACTGATATCGTCACTGTCGGGTGAAAACCTCATATGTCCAAAACCATTCCCTTTTTATTATTATTTAAAAAAAAATATATACTTTAATAGTGAAGGTATAGCTGATCTTAGATCTTCCACCAGTTTGTGAGACACTCTTGTATGACTAGGGTGTTAACTGGATCATGGAGATACAGGATTTCTGTCTGACAGCAACGATATGCCAGCCACTAACAGACTATTTTCCAGACCCCTAGAATTCACAAATACTGGCACTGTGAGGCGCCTAAGGAGCCCAAGAATCTCATCCGATCCAGGCCCTGAACACCCTACCTGGAACTTGTGAAGGTAGATTTCACATGGCAGTCTGTGCCGCATAATATTAGCTGCAACCAGGTTCTATAAGCGTCTATCTGGGTGTGAGAGTCTAGACTCGCCATATCCAGCCACACAAAGCGGGGTCGACAAGGGGGAGACTTCATATGAGAGGGAAACACTGGTATAGCCAACTGGACATCGTCCAACTGTAGGCTTAGTGGGCATCCATGCAGGCATAATTGATCACCAAGTGAAAAGTGCTGATGACAGCCCGGGAGAGACAGTCATCGACGGAGTTGTTCCTTTTTGAGCCTATAGCTCATACTGTAGGGCCATGTTTCAGAAACCTTGTTTATATATGGCAAAAACTAGCGGACACAGGAAATGGAAGTGGTACTGTAGACACTGTTGAGACAGAGCAGTTCAAATCCCAAAGTGTTGTAAATTCAAATTACCATGACCTATTAACCACATGTTCAGGTAAGTAAGCTCAAGTAACCTTTTAATAACAACCTTTTTGCGGGACAAAACAATATTCACATATGTGGGGAAAATATCATGCACTTGCAAGATGCTTGTAACTTCTTGCTAAACCAAGTGTATGACTTGAAATAATGTTGATAAGCAAATAAGTAGTGTTTTTTTTATATATAAATAAATCTCATAATTTAATGACATGTTAAACGTCAGGTCTAAGCCAGTACAATGTATAAGTGTACATAGCAGGGACTAAAGCCATACTGTAGGAGAAAACGTTCAATACATTTACTGCTAGCTAACAGTGTAGCGGTTCATAATTAAAAACAGCAGTGTGCAGAGGTGGTTGTATACCCCTTTTGATTTAATGAATACGGAGGCCAATTAGCATAATGAAAGATATTAAGGTGTTTTAAACGTTCTAATTTGATTGAGAAAGTAAAAGAAAGACAACCCCTAAAAGGAAGAACCAAACAGAAGTTGGACAAAGAGGGAAATAAGGGCCAATTGGGATTCCCAAGGACATGCAGGCAGAGAGCTGGAATTATTTATGAAACAGATGTTTAATTCAAACCGGTGATCTGGACTCAGGGTCAGTTTTGATAGGTCAGAGTATCTGCTTGTACAGCCCCCCCCCCAGCCCCCAGCCCCCACCCTACCCACCCACACACCCTGGCTCAGTTTCTCTCTCTCTCTCTCTCTCTCTCTCTCTCTCTCTCTCTCTCTCTCTATCTCTCTCTCTCACTCACTCACTCACTCACTCACTCACTCACTCACTCACTCACTCACTCACTCACTCACTCACTCACTCACTCACTCACACACACACACACACACACACACACACACACACACACACACACACACACACACACACACACACACACACACACACACACACACACACACACACACACACACACACACACACACACACACACACACACACAGCGCCCGCTCGCCTATCTCTGTTACTGCTTGGCACCAAATTAAAGTGGGCAGGGATTCAGAGCACAACCAAGAAATGAGAAAGAGGGAGCAAGAAGAACAAAGCGTTTCCCATCTTAATTAGATCTGTGGCACCTGAAATTGTATTGTGGAACACTAAAAATTAAAATGGCCCTTTTTTGGAGGATTACTGCTTAGAATCAGTAAAATAACACATTTTAATATCTGACAGCTCAAAATGTTGGGGCGCCCTGGTGGCTAAGAACACAACACACACCACATAAATAAGGCTATCCTTCCTGCAACAGGCCACGGTTCGATTCCAACCTGAGGCTCTTTGCTGCATGTCCTTCACTATCTCCCTCCAGTCTTCCTGTTACTGTCAAACAAATAGATGTGTGTCTACCATAGTTTTAGCTTTAGTTTCTCCAGAGGAGTTTTCACTTAAATAAATTATAACTGGGATCTGGGCCTGTCATTCTAACTGAGGAGTCACATCATTAAAATGGAATGGCAGGTATGCGTTTCCCATAATTATTATTTGGGACAGCAGGAGGTGAACGTAAGGCTCCTAACTGCCCCCACACACACAGCTGTCTGTCAATTAGGGTGTCAACTTGCTGTAAAATAATCACTCCACACGTTTACCGTGATCTCGCATCTTTGTCTCTGTGCTTCAGCATAGTGTGATCTGCCATGTAACCAACAAGGGCAGGAAGAGAGGTATTTAACGAACAGGATCGTTGTATGCCAGTCTGTCCAATCGTGCCCACGAGAGACAGCCATTCAAAGGCAGCGACTCATGGCGACGTAGAGCAGCAATGGAGTTTGAAAGCGGGCTAGGATATGACAAACATCCAATTCCACACTTCAATGCACATGCATCAGCTCAAACACCTTTCACAGAGAATATTGCATGCCGTGAAATACCACTGTGGTCTCGCAGACTAACAGTGCGATCAATACAAGTGGCAAAACAGCACAACATCACCCACATTCATAGCAACAGTGCATATATTTAGCCGTTGCTTGTCCTATGACATAGCCATGCCTGACACCCAATCTCTGCACCCAAAGCCACGACGGAAACTCAAAAAGAACCTAAAAATAACTGTCTCAAGTGACAAAAGACTAGGACCCATGACTCAAGGAAGGATGACATATATCACTGTTATTACAATGCTAGGTATTTCAACTGTATGCCAATCACACATTAACCCACATCGACATCTGTCCCTCCCTGCCTGGCTGAATAAGGACTGATATAACTTAATTAAGCTATAAAAGATGTTTCCAAAAGGTGCTGCTGGCTAAAGCTGGAAGTGGCTGTAAAATGGTTTGAGTGACCTATGACGCTATGGCTATAATATCTAACTACATCTCTGTGACTGTATTTCTGTGAGAACACCCAGAGACACTCTGTAATGGCAATGCACATATAGATGACGATGCGATGTGTTGGACAGAAGTTAGACGAGAAGACAAAATTAGGCCATAGGCATAGCTATCTGTGCATATCAGCAAAGATTTATATCCAGTTTATATCAGTCACTCACCAATACATTAATTGTAGTCATGTTAATGTCATCATTTCCATGAAAACAGTAAACATGACATTTCAATCATTTCAATCAGTTTGCATCCTGCAACAGGATTTAAACTGGCCACTGGCCCTAACTACTGTATTTCATTGCTTATATTTACGTGGCCTTGTTTTCTTATCAATACCTTGTACAATCAATAGATTTGATTTGCTATGTGTATCTGCTTTATGTGTAGGCCCATACTGCAGTGTCTCTCTGTAAGCTCCAAGGCCACAGTGGTATAGTATTTCAAGGCACATACATTTGTATAATTTCAGGGATTTTGTTGTGCCAGATAATATGATGCAACATTAATAAAAGAGGAGTCAGTAAGTCATATGCCCCCTCCCTGAACATATATGATCTGTAAAAATGTATGAGAAACAGCACAGACATGCGAACTACACCCAGCTAAAGGTTGCTGACAGGACTGACATCTGAATAGTTCAGACTTGAGTCACAAGACAGCACATTAGTTGACGTCATCAGCAGACATGGAACACTGAACACACATGCATCTAATATGCTAAGTGCACCGAGGTCAATTAACATTCAATGCGTCACATTGGTTCACACCAGGCCACCATGGTCTCCATAATCAAGTGTAAGCATTTCAAATCATGAAATTAGAAGGTATTGCTGCACATGTTAGAGTGAATGGTGAATATAACCATTGTAATGTTCCCTTTTCGTAATACTTTCTATGAAGCCCATTCATATAATGCATTATAAACATAGGTATATACTGTGTTATAAACTGCTTATGCCACTATATAAGTATAGTTATGGTTAGGACGGAGCACTCATAAATATTATTAATTCTCTCTAACAACAATCAAAGCACATGGGGTAGGGGGAAGGAGGAAGTGAAGAGAGGCTGTAGCCCTGCTCATACAAAAAAGGAAGAGATAAGTGGCAGGATGTGTAGATGAACACCATATTTATGGTGGGTTTTTTAACTTTTTTTATTTGTTTTTTGCATATGCTGGAAATGAATATGTATATATCCTATTACCCAAAGATGCTGAGTAAAATGGACTGCTTGATGTAAAATGACAAATGAATAATGAATAATAAACATGGACATGAGGAGGTCATATGAATGTCTAGTGTAAACTTTTATTGATGGTGTAAACACACTTTTTGTTAGACAGAGTTGTTCCTGACCGTCTATCCCAGGAAATAGAGTTTATATTAATTTATTCTGTTTTGCCTGCAGCTGTCACTCCCTCAAGGGGATCATTGTGTCAGTCAATACAAACACACAATATTTGTCAATCCATAACTATCGCCATGTGATCTCTCTTGACACCAGACTGCCATGCTGTGGTGGAAGCCAGCTATTGCAACATTGAATTTATTTATAAAGAAATTGCTTTATACAGATCAGCATTTTTCAAGATTCTCATAAAATGCAGAAGATTTCACAAAATACATAAATCCTTTGCATGTACTGTACCAGTAAGACTCCCTAATCGGGAGATAAGCGACCGTCACGTCGCATACACAAACTTTAGAAGGCAATCGTAGCCAATCAGGAGGGAATATGGGAAATGGGACAGATCCATGTTGATGACATGACTTAAGAGATACTGTGTCCCGCTTTGCATGATTTAAGGCCAATATCTGTATAGGAGCAGTGTCCAAAAATGTGTTTTGCAAAAATCGGCCTGATGGTGGCGCTAGAAGAGGGCCATGTGAGAAATCAGGGGCGGATGTTGTGATTTGCCACTGGTCTTACTGGTATGTCGGATGGACTAGACATACCAGTAAGACGCCTAAGGGCGAAAAGAACAAATCATGTTCCTAGTTGGCTAGAATTACAGTAGTACAGAACTACAAATACATGTTTGTTAACAAGATCTTAACTGATTAGCTACAGTAACTAAGTATTAGTATACACAAAATGGTAAATGGTGCATTTATATAGCGCTTTTATCCAAGGCGCTTTTCATAGATTGTGCATTACATTCACCCATACATTCATACACCGGTGGCGGAGGAAACCAACCTACTCACCAGAAGCAACTAGGGGTTCAGTGTCTTGCTCAAGGACTCTTCGACAGTACCTTAAGGGAAGCCCGGATTCGAACTGGGAACCCTTTGGGAACCCTTCGTGCTTTAATAACGGTTTCTCTAACCCTGAGCTATGCCGCCCAATACAACAAACATGCGCAGCCTGACCTGATCGTTTACACATTGTTGGAGAGGAATCCTGAATGTTTTATGATGCTACATTTTCAAATTCAAATTCTACTCAAAATGGACAGAATGCATACTCAGTGGAGCAAATCTAAATCAAATGCAAAACAATTCCAATCATACATAGTCAACTCTTCAAATGCCAATTTGATGAACATGCAATTATTGATTAGGCACTGTAGCAAGAACCTGCATATGCATGCCTACATTTGTATACAAACTCCTTGACTTTGGTCCTTATTATATAGGCTATAGCAAAACAGGAATTTACCTCAATCAAACAACATTGTACAGATGCATGGTTATGCATGTGTTGCACACACACACACACACACACACACACACACACACACACACACACACACACACACACACACACACACACACACACACACACACACACACACACACACACACACACACACACACACACACACACATACTTGCATATAGGCCTACTGTGCTTGTGAGGACTTTTGACTACAATCATTCGATAACCTCTACTCCTAATCATGCAATACCTTACCATAACCTTATTCATAAACTCAACCCACTGTCATACTAATTCTAAGCCTAACATTAAACCTAGTCCTAAACCAAAAGCAGCATCTTGAAAAGTGAGGACCAGCAAAAAGGCCAGGAATTCTTCTCATCATTTTCAAGTTATTTACATGCATGAGCTGGATGTAATGTCATATCGTTCTGGTGTACAATTGTTGCCATGTGTACAGTTTGAATGACAAATAAAGTTAACCCTGATCTTGAGTACACGCATGCACATTGCATTGCACACACGCATACACGGAACATACACCTGCACGCATACACAGATAGATCCCC
This sequence comes from Nannobrachium achirus, assembly GCF_963921795.1. Classification (NCBI taxonomy): domain Eukaryota; kingdom Metazoa; phylum Chordata; class Actinopteri; order Myctophiformes; family Myctophidae; genus Nannobrachium; species Nannobrachium achirus. Next base: position 23,164,936 of record NC_137829.1, read on the forward strand.
ACACATGCACGCGCACACATTCATACACCAGCGCACACAAGCACTCATACACCTGCACGCATACACACACACACACCCACGCACACACACACACACACACACACACACACACACACACACACACACACACACACACACACACACACACACACACACACACACGCACGCACGCACGCACGCACGCACACACACACACACACACACACACACACACTCTTGATGACCTGCGTAAGTCAGACAGAAAACGTACTCACAGTTGTGCTACACTCTTCCCTCCTAATTCCGAGTACACTAAAACTCCTTTAATCCAGTTCTATTAGAGGTTCCTCCTTAGATGTACTGGTCGATAGGATAGGGAGATAAGAGCGGTTGCCACTCACTCTGGTCCATCTCTTGATTGAATTTCCACTGCAGGGGGAATTGTATCACCTTGCTCCAGGTAGGCTACTCCAACTACAGGAGGGGGAGGAGGACACAGGTCACCGCATTGGACAGGTTTCCACTTTCTATGAAGTCTCAGGGGCCTCTGCCAGTGCATCTACGGTGTCACGTGTCGAGACATTTTACAGAACAAAGGCTCTTTATAACTTTCTAAAGAAAGCTATTGTGGATGTCTCTTCACACAACATGTAGGCCTATGTACGGTACGTGGTCCGAATCGTCCGATACAAATAACTATCAGTATTTTTTTTATGATTATTATAAATTAATTTATCAGTTCATTATAAAAAATAAACAAAAAATAAATAAATACAAATTAAAACAGTCAACAATTACTTAATTTGAGAGTGAAGAGAACAAGGGAAAATCCCAATGACAGAGCTATAGTGGTAAAAATCCCAATGACAGAGCTATAGTGGTAAGCGTTGAATGAAGGACACCAGATATCCTCTGTTCACCTGAGAGGAATGCATAATTCAACATAGACCAGAGCAGAGCGCGTCCCATGGAGCCTGATCCAGTTCACAATTTAGGCATTTAGCAGATGCTCCCATTCCAGGCTGGGCGACAAAGTGCAAGATCAGAGTAAATGGCAAGTAAATAGTTACCTAAATAGAGTGAAAAGAAACCAATTAAGCGCTACAGCGTAGGATACCAGTTAGTTAAACATCAAACCTTAGCATGTGTCTATAAATGGCAAGCAATCTGATCCTTCGTCCATTCACAGCCATCAGGTTACATAGAGATGAAACAACTGACAGCATATATTCTGCATGATTACGGTATGTCAGTGAGGTATTTTACTGACATTAAAAGAAATCTTAATGTCGACTTGGTAGACAATTTCATCCCTCCAATGGGTGTGAAAGTGCACCATTCTATTTTGTGCACATACAAAACAAATAACTAAAATGTATACAGAATATTCATAGTCATATTCTTTTATTTATGTAATGCCAGTAGCTAAACAGAAAATAATTATGATTAGGGCTAATGAGAGTGCCAAAACGGAGTCTAAATCAAACAGTGCTTTATAGAGCCAAAAAGCGTTAAAATGCATTTGGAGTTCTGAAATAAATGTGTTTAATCTCATAATACTGGGCACAGGATCCCATTTCTTGAAAATGTTTACATAGTTTTCCGTACAAGCTTCAGAAAAGAGTTGTTCCACTTAATAACTATCTCATTAATTCATTGTCTCCACCAGCCGAAGGCTGAGGGAGAGTATGTTTTCCCCTCCGTCCGTCCGTCCATGCGTCCGTGCGTCCGTCCGTGCGTCCGTGCGTCCGTGCGTCCTCGCAGTTTGTGAACAGCTAATCTCAGTCACCGTTGGCCCGATCGCTGCCAAACTGAGCACACACACTCCCTGGATGCCAATCTAGAACCTCTGCCCCACATTTTTCAAATCAGCCTCATGGTGGCGCTATAACAGGCCGATTTGTGTGGCCTGGTTGTTACCAGCTAATCTCCGGCGCTGTTGGCCCGATCGCTGCCAAACTGAGCACACACACTCCCTGGATGCTAATTCAGAACCTCTGCCCCACATTTTTTAAATCAGCCTCATGGTGGCGCTATAACAGGCCGATTTGTGTGGCCTGGTGGAGACCTGTGCTCGGAAGAGCACTGCTTCTAGTTGTATGTATTTTCAGAGACAGTGAATCCTCCTGAGTATTCAGTATACTCAGTATTATTAAACAGGCTCTCTCTGCCTTTAGTTTCTATAGTTGAAGCATTTCTCTAATACAATGTGAGACATTAGGCTATAACCAGCACCACCATGAGGAAAGTAGGAGGAAAAACCATTAACACATCTCGATTGCCAGTAGCCTATTGGAGAAAACATGCATGATACAGAATAAACAACATCAAATTGAAGCTTATAAATGGGTCCTCTCTTCTGATTAGATGAAATTGTCAACCCTGTAGGCCCTAATTCAACCCTAAAATGTATTTCCTATTTATTAAAGAGCAATGATTGTTATCAGAATTTATCAGAATTAACTTCTTATTTTAACAAAAAGTATCACTTGAGCACCTTTAATACTACAGGAATTGTATGAATGAATTTAAAAGATCTCATTGACTGCACAAACGCCACGTTACTCGCTGCAAAAAAGGCCCTATAGCACCATCTACTGTTCATTCTGAGAAGCACATGGTCTTTGATCATTCCCAACCAAAATGTATCAGTACCCAGCCTGCCAGTGGCGAAAAAAAGAATGACATCTGGGAACTCATGTACCAGTCAGATGGCAAAATGAAACAAACACCCTGAATCTAGTCCTACCTACAAGACATCCAGTGTCCTGGCTAATTAAAGGCCTACTCCGCATTTTGTTTCACTAATTAGCACACATACCGCAAAATTAAACATATCAGTAGGTAGGAAGTCATGTTAAGCGTCCTCATTCCTCAACTGTTGATGCTCACCTCGTTGTAGTGACAGCCAGACTGACTGCTCTCCAGCTCATGCAGAGCTCAGACTGTGGAAAGCCAAGCCTGGTGACGCAAGGTTAGGGGTTCTTTGAAGCAGGTTTTCTGAACCAGACCAGTAGATGGCACACTCTGAGGACCAAAAAGTGTTAGTCTAGAGATGATAGGAGCCGATACTCACGTAACACCACCAGATGGCAGACTGCATCTGTATCCAGGCAGTAGGCACGCCTGGTCTCGACTCCCAGACAGAACTGCAAGATGGACTTGGGCGCTTCACAATAGACAATGACACTGACATTTATGTAATTGTCTATTAATTTGCTATTAAAACATAGGCCTAACCATTAATTACATTGTAGAGAGGAGAGGAAAGAAAGGAGGGAGGGAAATGTCTTCCTACCTGATTGATTGAATACTTTAACAGGTACTCACAGTTTGAAAAGGGGGGCACAGTGGCACAGATTTATACAAAAGAAAGCTAAAAGACAACCCCTAATAGGGCTTGTTTCCATTAAGGTCGGTGTATTCCATTCACCTGCTTAAAGGGCAATGCAATAGGCCTAAGCCTATATGGTCAATAAATCTCAATTAGAAAAACAGTGACCATGTAGTCTAGGAGGCTAGTATGCCGCGCTTTCTTTTTATAAAGCATATCACCTCATTAATAATGCAAGATATTTGTGTGGCATAAATAGTCTAAGAAGAAGTGTATTCAAAAAGTATATCTAGATACCTATATTCATTGAAGTAAAGCCCACCCCACCTAAAGTCGCACTCACACACGATGCTGCCGTGAGAGTTGCAGGTATCGTATGTAATCGTACAGTAGGCAGTGCTATGCAGCTGGTTGATAATTGGACAGAGTCAGTCACGTTGTCAGTGAAGCTGTCACAGCGATGCTGCACCATTGTTCCCTCAGCAGCCGGAAGGAGCGTCTCTGTAGCGGCACTGTAGTGGAGATGCGACAATTGTGCCGGGTAGGGTAGTCAGATCCTGATTGCGGACCAATTCTAATAATGCGTTATTCAGACAAAGGAGGTTTCCCGTAAATGAAAATCGTTTTATGGCCTGGAGAGAAATTAGAAGTCTATTGAGAGCGATATGTGTCTTAATTTGAACGGGCATTGTTTAGGCTACTGATGATGATAAACGAAATGAACGGTAAGTGGCGGCCTGCCTACCTACCTACATTTCATTAAATAAACCGTTTAATTGAAAAATGCATAGTGCAAACAAGTGGTCATAGATTAACGCTATTGTGTGGTATTTGCGGGGTGTTCTAATTATTTTTCTTGCGTTCACATTAATCTTGTCATACTGACACAGTGACACTATACTTGTCCTTTTCTCTGCAAACTCTCTCTTGTATAATAGGTTATAGTAGCCCTCAACATTCACTGAGTGCTGATATCTCCAACAAAGTGTTCATTGGGCATTGATGCATTTCTTTTTTCCCCTATACATATTGTCCATGGATTTCATTTTGTTGATCAAGCACTTCTCTCACAAATGCCTCTTGTGAATTCTACACAATCGTGTGTGTGTGTGTGTGTGTGTGTGTGTGTGTGTGTGTGTGTGTGTGTGTGTGTGTGTGTGCGTGTGCGTGTGTGTGTGTGTGTGTGTGTGTGTGTGTGCGTGTGCTATCAGAAAAAGCCAGAGCAGAGTAGAGAGAGAAATAATAGAGTATCCTAAGAGAGAGAGTGAGAGAGAGAGACAGTGTGAGAGAGAGAGAGAGAGAGAGAGAGAGAGAGAGAGAGAGAGAGAGAGAGAGAGTCCTCCTCATATGCCTTTGTGTATTTTAACAGAAGATGCACATGCATTGCATGTGTTGTTATGATAGTCGCTGGTGTAGAAGCCAACTGGCTATAAAGCCTGAAACACACTGTGTGGAGACTGGAGAGCAGTGTCTGCTTCATGCAGATCCCTCACACAGACACACACAGGCAGCTGTGTCAGGCATAGTGCATGATCTCCTACTGCCTGCCTGGCTGCTGGCTGGCTGCTGACTCCCCTGGGGCTGGATAAATCTTTTACAGAGATAGAGACTTAGGAAATGCTCTGTCAATAATCCATGCATCGTGAACTGCACTGATAAAAGACATGTCCCTGGTGAAGTTCACATTTTCCTTTTGTTATTATAACTGTACAAGTGTTGATTACTTTCAGAAAAGTGCATGTCATCATTGGCAGAGCTTGGTGCTATGGACAAAAAAAAAACATCTCAATGTATTTGGACAAAATACCACCATATCATTGTAAAGATATTGTGGAGATGACTATAATGATGCGTTCACACATTATTTACACAAATGAGATTAATAATGATATATAATCATATAATACTGTATATAATAACCAAGCGGGTAAGGGTCAGGATAAATGAGAAAATTACATCACTTAACTGTTATGCAGCCTTTAAAGGACAACACTAATGTCATATATTACAACATCCTTATCCGAAATGAGATCTATGAGATCACAATATCAATATTGCACAGTTCTAATTATAGCCTATGTAGGGTATTCATACACACTGTACACACATATATGTTTATAGTTATTACAATGCAAATATGTTTATGCATTATACAACCCTGTATGAAAGGTGCTATGCAAATACAGTTTATATATTTATAATATATTTCTCTTTTGTTACAGAATAAAGAGAGTTTGGAGCAGTGTAACATCTTTAACTTCAGGTAAGACAATTCCTTGTGTAAAATTTATGGTAAAGAAATAGCAGATCTACAAGCTCATGGCGCGTTGCATCTACAACACCTTGTTTTAAACACCATCGTCTGTCTTTGTAAGGCACTGATATATTGAATTTGTGACTGGGAGACAGACGGATTTAACAGCTTATAGAACTGTTTATGGCGCTGCCACAAAAGACCCTCTGATAAAAGATATGATTTGATCGGGATGCAGACAACATTGTTCAGTCAATACAAACAGCTTCGGCAATGCTCTCATACTGGATTATACTACATAATAGATACCTTTCATATCTCAGTGATAAGAAAAAGACAGCAACCAATGCTAGCATATACTCAGGATTTAGAATTGTGTGCTCGACAGTACACGATTTTATGGCAGCCTATATCATTTATGTCATGTTGAAATATAATGTAAGATATACAACTCACTTTTCTCCACTGTAGCCTTGTCACACCACAAAGTCTTGTTTTCTATCTACTTTGATTTTCACAAAAAAGGAAACGATTTTAAGCACTGTCAATGCTGTGCCTTAAATGTTTTCAAATGTCTTAATTGTGGCTGATGACCTAAACGATCAATTTAGCACATATCTAATCTCATTGAACTCTGTTATTGAAATGATCAAATAGGCAGACTATAAACCAGTAAGACGCCTAAGGACAAAAAAGGGCGAGGTCGCCTTCTGTCTTGGCCATATATGGATTCTGTTAGTGTGGTTTTCCTAACAGGGCATCATCTGGGATACAATCCCTTTGATGCCTATATATGGTGATCCCTAACCGAATCCCTTTTATGCCCATATATGGAGTATCTGACATCACTGTGATGTCACCTGTTTATGCCCATATATGGAGATCCCTATATGGAGGTCACCTTTGATGTCACAGTGATGTGTCAGGGGAACCACAGTGTCAGGCGTTAACCATTCGGATGACCAGACAGACAGACACGGACAAGCTGTGACGGTTCTGATAGTAAACTGCGACCTATACGGTCGCAATAAATAAATGGTTATGCTGCCGACCCATGCAGTAATGTATGAACATTGTGCTGATACACAGAAAAATGTAATTTATGTGGAGTCGATCTGAGTTGTACATTTAATGGCGGCGGCGGTGGAGGCGGGATTACCTCTCTTATTGTAGAAGTGTATTTTGTCTTTGTCAATCCATCTGTTTTCCTCTCCAATTTATCAGCACTCAGTCCTCACAGGAATAGGATTTAATTAGTACATGTGGCTTAGTTAAAGGACATCAAGACATTAAGTGAATTATTTACTGGGTGCAAAACAGGATCATTAAGCGGCTTTATTTGAATGAATGAATCTGCCCGCGCTTTGGTACACATACTGTAGCACAGATGGCTGAGGCTCTATAACAATGAACGTGGTCCATTAAAGATTCACACGAGAGGTGGCATGGCTTAACAGCACAGGTTAGAGTCTCACTGCATGACTCCAGCGCGGGTGACTAGTCTGCACAGAGGTTCACACTCAGAGCCAAAGCAATTTACTTTCCTTTTATGTGGGAATGACAAGGATTCGTGGCTTTAAACCTGACCTAGAGGTCCAGTCAGATTCACTCTAAAGGTCAAATGGCAAAGTTCTTTGTAGAGATATAAGTAAATGGACCATGCTGTACATTGTGGGTTCATTATGTTTCTTTGATCAGCTGGAATGTTATGCTTTATATAATACTTTGCCTCAGGAGCACTAAAGACACGATAGAGAACAGCAATGGGCCCTTTTAGCTTCCCATAATTCCCATTGTACATGTTCTAAATTATATCTTCCCTTCGCAGACACTGAATAAAAATGATTCCATCAATTAAATATTGCAGGGTAGTATGAACTAATATCCGCCTTTGCGATTACAGAGCAACTTTGTCTGTCTCAGTAGGAATCATGGTCCCAATTTAGATGCTTTAGATGTGACTGGGTCTGTGTGTGGCTCACTGCTGGCTGAGCTCTGGGCTTTCATGGTGTAGGATCAGACTCTCAGGAGATGTTGCCATGACATCTACTTGGAATGTTCCGTGTGGCTCCAGCTAATTAACTGCAAAGATTTTTTTCCCCTTTTTCATATGTCTTAGTTTGACCTGCCAATAATACCATTTAAGATTATTTAAATTGTAACCTTTCAATTTGTATCTTATTATATAATATGCTGTGTCTATATATATATACGGTGTGTGTATATATATATATATATATATATATATACATACACACACACACACACACACACACACACACACACACACACACACACACACACACAAATATACATGCACATGTATTTTTAATTCATTAATTCATTCCTAATGATAGAAAATAATGTATATTTCATGTGGATAATGAGGGGACAGAATCTATATTAGCATGGTGTAGCATCACTTTTGCATTTTGGTTTCGGTCAGAATATACAGTATTTTCTCAACCAGCGATTCCAATAATGGCACTGCATTGCTTGCTGCCATGAGTGCTATCACTATGGTAACCAGTTTTAATGTTGGGAACATTCTACAGTAATCACTACTGGGACCTTTGGATCAAATCACTCAAGCCAAGACAAGGTTTCCCACATACCAAACACCAGGGCACCACACACGCACACACGCACACACGCACGCACACTGCATACATTTATAGTCCAATACAGTTATTAACTTGACATTGAATGTAGGGATGCAGTAAAAAATAAACAATAATTGATAAGTTAATACAATAATAGATGAATAATCTATACCTCTTTTGGGCATTACATTACAGGTGATGACAAATCTCAAATAAATATTAAGACATTTCTGAAAATAGTCTATCTAAAAGCTGTGTGTGCATGTGTTGTGAGCTTGTAGATCAGCCAATTTCACTATTTGTGCATGACACCGTTGTGCGGCTGTAACGAAATCCTTATTTGATTATTTGCAGTTATTGGTAGAATAATCAGAAGGAAACAATCAATAGTTGCAGCGCTAATTTCATGTTGGAGTAAACCTGAAACTGGTATTTTCACAAGGTATATAAAAAGCACTTCCAAAGGGTTCTGTTTGCCTGCGTCTGGGTTAATGGGGTCAGAGAAGGGTTTTATTTGGCCACAGAGAGTGATTAAGTGACAGGCAGCCTGAGAATTGTGATATTGTTGTCTCACAGACTAGACAATGAACAAAAAGCCTCAGAGACACAGTTAGATTTCTTTATAAAATAATAACCAATATTCCCCAACCTATGTACTGTACATTTTATGTCATATTACCGGTTACTCAAGGATCACAATGTGGTTTTTAATCTACACATAATAAAATCCAAAGTAAAATGGTTGAAATTTACCTATTTGTGCTATTATGTAACATCCAAACATGACTGTTTAATTTAATTGGTGCTGTAAAGTTTATGTACATGATTAGTATAACTTGACGACTTACTGTTTATTTGGAGCAATGACAGGATCTGGGCATTTAAAAACTACCCATTTGTTATGTACTGTATAAGCCCTAGTACCCCTCAATAATATATTAGCTCCTTTCGGAACGTCTCCCTCCACTATACATCTCCGAGATGAGGTTCCTGGTTGTCACATGCCCATATGAGATTTTTCCGGTGATATTTCACCACGTTTACATGATTCTTACCTGCACCAAACATATCCAAAAAGTAAAGGTTGCATACCTGTCTCTCAGATGTCTACTTTTTAAGCGGTGGGGAAAATCCAAGAGATGTGTTGAAACAATAAACTCGCTTGTTTTGTCAGCCAGTTCCATGTTTTTCCCAGTGAGATTTTACGGAAGTAATGCGCATACGTGACTGGCCATTAATCTGTGTTGCAGAAATGTTTCACCACCAAGCGGTCGGGGCGAGAAAACTGGCCACATCTATACTATAATTTTGCGAATGTCTGAGTGAGTGTCTGTCTGTCTGTCTGTCTGTCTGAGTGAGTGTCTGTCTGTCTGTCTGTAACAGCGTTTCTCCTCAGTGGCTGGAGCAATTGATCTGAAATCGCATCACCATCAGCATATCAACACACCTGACATAACTGTGAAGCCCGTTTGTCACTTTCACAAATCGTATGCTGTATAATAGCATTTTTATGGTGTATCTATATCTATTTAGCCTACAGTACCTTTTGTGACCACACATGTTAAGGGAGGGGCGCTGTTGTTCAGGCCATGCACAATCACACACAAACCCACACACACACACACACACACACACACGGGGGGGGGGGGGGGGGGGGGGGGGGACAGTATCTCTGTAGCCATTAAACGAAACGGGTTTCTTACATTGATGCTCCTACATCATGCAAGCACCAGTTAAAGTTACTTTCCATCCCTCATATACTGTATGCACAGTGCACATCCCATAACCCACACACTGCACATCATTTTGGAGCTCATATCTTTGAACGGGTAAGGGCTAGTGCTAACAAAAACATGGAACTGGCTGACAAAACAAGCGATTTAAAAGTATTGTTTCAACACATCACTTGGATTATCCGCACAGCTTAAAATGTAGACATCTGAGAGAAGGGTATGCAACCTTTACTTTTTGGATATGATGTTTGGTGAAGGTAAGAATCGTGTAAACGTGGCAAACTATCGCCAGAAAAATCTCGCTTGGGCATGCGATGACCAGGAACTTCATCTCAGAGCTGTAGCGGAGGGAGAGGTTCCGAAGGGAGCTAATAATATATCCAAATAACAGAATATCACTATCATTTTATTCTCAGCAAAATATTTAGGGAATAAATAGAGAAAGACCAGAAAATGGGTTAATTTTCCATACTTTCTAATAACCCTTGTCAGAAGAAAATATGTCAGAAGAACCATACACCTTTAAAGAGAACTGGCCGTCAGCCAATACAATAGCATAGTTTTACAATGGTAGTACTGTAATGATAGTAATGGTAGTTAGTGTCAGTTGCAGAAAATCTGTCAGTTGCAGAAAATCATTTTGACAAGCGAGACTGTCGTACTACGTAACATAAATTAGTTTTAGTGTGCAAACCGAATTAATCACTGATCCCCCTCCATCATTTTTCTGACAAAGTATCATGTGTCACTTTGTTGTTTTAACATCAGTGTAATTCTCCTTACATACATATCCAGGTCTGGCCTACTTGGTGAATGTTCTCAGATAATGGGGCTAATGTTTCGCATATGAAATGTGTCTAGATCTCAACTGATTCTGGCTGGCTATATATAAATGATAAGTCTTGTCTGCAGAATGTGAACCCCACATCCCACAGCTTCCCCAGCCTGTATAAGATGAAAGAAAACCCGTCTCAGACTGAGATGCTTTGGCAGCTCTGTTTCTGCCAGCAAACGGGCTTCTGCGAACTTTCAGGTGGCATGGGAAAATTCAGTCATAAATAAAATATATAGCCATGAATTATTCAGGTGAGCATTGTGATTGACACGAGGGTGAAAGTACCTGATTATGCCTCCAGTGTGTGACTCGAATTACAGCAAATCAAAACAAAGTTGGAATGCGGGGCTGCTAAGTTCTGTGCTTACTTATCTGCTTCAGTGTGTTTTGATCACAGCTTTCCTCAGCTGTTTTCTTTTCTTAATAGAGACGCTGAATGAGATAGTGTATGTGAATTTTCTCCTGTGCATTAAAACTCAATTCAAACATGTTGACTGTATCAAGGGGCACTGGATGAATGTCATTGGAAGTATTTTAAGCATATTCCTGTACAATTATACCTTAAATTACATGTACAATTCATGCCATGGGTTGTGCCATTCATAATATTAGTAATTTAGAACACACTGCCTTGAACACACTGTGTTAAATGGGCCCCTACTCTCTAGTTTACCCTGTGCGGATCAGTCCCCTCTTCTGCACCCATGTGGTTAATAGGGTAGATGTGCTTCCTCTATTGTTCTGTGAGGAGGAAGAAGAAGAGATCAATGGTTGCCAGTGCTAGGCTATACTCTAGCTGCAGGAGGGAGGCTGCAGTAGGCATCACCAGGCTGCAGCTCCTCCGTGTGCTGAGTGCTGAGCAGTGGGCTGGACTCCCTCCCTCCCTCCCTCACCCACCACAACCCCCCCCCCCCCCCCATTCTCTCCCATCCTCCCTCCCTCCCTTTCATGTGTGTGTGGAGCAGATCTGTCTGCAGCCTCAGGCAAGAGCAAGTTAACAAATGTACAGAGAGCATGTGAAGCCTCATTTGCATAAATCTGTAGATGTCGCTACATTTCCTTAAATGGATTCCTTTGTGTTTAATTGCGGAATGCTTTTTTCCCCCTCACACGTGTAATTCTGCCCCGGAGTTGATTCAAAATCAAAACAGCCACATTTGAAGATCTCTATAAATTGACCATCTTCTATTTATTTAATACAATACTTTACTGGAGGGAGTGGAGGAGTATGTCATTTTTGTCCAGCAACGCTGTCCAAAAGGGTTGCATGACGAAATTAATAATTACATTCTGCACCCCAGAAAATGCATTAATGTATGAGTAAGAATATTAAGATTAACAGGAGGCATTGCATATAGAAAAAAACAATTGTGTGGAACGTACTGAGTTTACAGTTAATTGCATCTTGATCTCATTGTGGTCAGTGCCATTTTCAAACATTAGTAAGGCCTTCTCGTTAACTGTGCTCATGTTACCACATTTTGTTCTCATAATTGTTTTCTATCAGGATGCAGAAGTAATCGATAACTGTTTGATTTGAATCATCCTGCACATCGATTTGAGTTTGGTCGAGGGGTGGCATGTGCGACCACACCTTCCCCAGGGACAAGAAGATGCAAATTGTCACATGTGCATTGTGCTAATCCCCAACATTAAGGTGACAGCGGTGCATTGAAACACAGGGAGAAAGCATACTAGAAAATACGATCCCTGACCTCTCACGAAACATATTCCTCAGTGGCCTTTTCATGTATAATTTAGGGGTCTGTCTCATCCCTCTCTACAAAACAGTGTCAATGAATACATGAGCAGTGTTTGTGTTCTCTCGGTGGCAGGGATCCTCCATTGACATCATATGTAGCTGTATATAATCATCCAGGCTGCATACTCTCCTCAGGGGAGCCCAGCTGAGACCTAGCCCCCTCCCTTCTATCTCCCCACACACACTCCTCCTCTTGCTCTGTACCTTGCTCATTCACTCTCTTCCTCCCTTGTTCACTCTCAAGGTTGCCGTTTATGGCCGAGTGTGTGACACACCGGTGATGGATGAGGTTGAGCGCAACCTCAGACTGCTTTGCACGGCCCCAGAATCTTCGTGGTTTCAGGGTTTGCCTTTGCTGCGAGATCCCATCACTCAGTTACACTGGAATGTGCCCCCATTCGCTCAGACAAGACAGTCTGGGTTGTATTGGCACCAAACGATTTCTCCCGCTTCAAAAGCAACAACAACAACAACAATAGCAACAAAGATCCCCCAAGCCATCTGGGCTGTGTAAATGAGTGCTGCATGACTGTTGTATTTTGTGACGAGTCCAGCCATATTGAGTGGCATAGGCATTTTGGCAGAAGCACACATGGCCCAGATTGTCTTTAGAGAATTCAAGCTAGGGTGGTTTCTGAAATCTGTCCTGATTCAGCCCCTCTGCTTTTTCTCAATCCAACCCCCACCTGCCCACTTCTTTTTTAGTCACCCCATTTCACAGCTGGGATCGAGTGGTCTAGGGAATGGTTACTGTGGCAGATCTGTGGTTTTTTATTAGGTCGGCCATATGTCAGAGTTCAAGTCATGACAACCTAATTACAGTGGCTCTTTAAAAGGATACAAGTGTAGGGGGCAAATGCACATGAGCTGCGTACTCTTAAAATAGGCTGAACATTTTAAAGCATCTCCACTCAGAATTAAAAAAATATGAATGTAGCTGTATGCCATTTGCTCCATGTTTGTGTTGAAAAATAGGAAAATGTGTTTTGGCGATGTTATCATAAACCATATTTCAGTTTCTCTCTCAGTGGGAATTGGAGAGATCATTTGCATATGACCTCAATACAGCATCACAGCCTGGGCCACACAAATTAAGTTTGATTAATTCAAAACCTTTTGTATGTTTACTTCCATGACTGCCAACTGTAATTTGCTTCATTGAAATAAGAAATCCACGTGAAAGTCAGAGCAAATAAACGGAGGTCACCATGCGTTCAGTAAATGCCTTCTCTCCTGCTTGTGTTTTGCATTTTTATGTAATAGGCTATTCAGTAAAGAGTGATACTCATAGGAGAAGTGTAAACAGAGTGCAGATCTCCCAGTACAGCAGGTTATATCAAAGGGAGGAAAATGTTTACAAAGAAGGTCCAACAAACAGAAATGAAATTCTCACAGTATGCATGTACCATCGTACAACAGAGTAATTATGGGGGCGACCTGTTTTATTCATAACACTCATAACACATAAAACAGAATTTTGACATCTGTTGAAAAGGGTAGAATCAACAAAGAACTGTAGCTTACCGTACTTTGATTAGATGGATTGGGTTTGATTTGGTTTGACCATGTAGTGCTTTTGTCCATGATTATTTACAAACCTTGCAACCTACCCTAAGCTAGTAGTGCCAGGCACTAGCATGGCTTATTGGAGTAATATGAATTCAGATAGTGGTAGTTAGCTTCTCAGACTTGACATAGACAATTCAATTCAATTTGACAGAGTACTTAATAACGATATACAGTAGAGCTCCGTTTAATATGTATACATGTATATCAAGCATTAATAGAATGACACATCTTGCAGCATGTGTAGCCAGTGACATTACCCATGCAGGTCATCTGGTTCAACTGCAGTTGATTAACTCTAATCTTGACAGCTCAGCAGTGTACAGATCATTATCAATATAAATAAACCTCTTGGCTTTTGCATTTCCTGTACATGAATTGAATATAGTCACTGTCGGGTGGAACAGTGGAAACCTCATACAGTATGTATGTACAAAACTGCTGTTATCCAGGATTGAAATTCGAAGCAAGCAACAATTTTGTGTAACGCTGTATTATGATGAAGTAAGGTATCAGGCAGAAGGTTTCTACTAATGATATTTAGAAGTGGGCATTTCAAGGGCCAAATTGGCATTAGCCCAAACTGAACTGAATGCAGACACTCTGCTTTATATCAAAATGCAGTAAGTGTGTGTGTGTGTGTGTGTGTGTGTGTGTGTGTGTGTGTGTGTGTGTGTGTGTGCGTGCGTGCGTGCGTGCGTGCGTGCGTGCGTGCGTGCGTGCGTGCGTGCGTGCGTGCGTGCGTGCATTCAGCCCTTTGTCTTGAGTAAACAGAAAATACTCAGGTCTGGATACCAATTTTATCCAATCAGGATTTCATATGATACAGGATAGACCAGTGGTTCTCAACCTGTGGGTCGACCCCCAGGGGGGTCCCCAAATTATTTTGGGGGGTCCCCAGATGATGAACTTAATGTGCAGCATTGTTTTCTCCCTCAACAGTAAACAAACCGACATAAGGTGTATGGAGGTATGCACATTTCTAAAGTGACAATTTAAGAACTTTTTAATAACTCAAAAATTACAAATTAAACATTGGCCAAAT
Organism: Nannobrachium achirus; assembly: GCF_963921795.1. Lineage (NCBI taxonomy): Eukaryota > Metazoa > Chordata > Actinopteri > Myctophiformes > Myctophidae > Nannobrachium > Nannobrachium achirus. The sequence goes on from NC_137829.1 coordinate 23,180,047, forward strand.
TGTCAAATATTAGAGGCAGAAATTGTGGAAATAGTTGATCTACTGCGAGGCGTTGTGAGCATGTTGATCTGCTATTTTCACAATAGAACCGTGTTATACAAAATGTAATGCCTCAACTTTTAGTGCTTGTCAGGGTCTCCAGTTAAAATGTGATTATTTAGGAACTGATAAATGTGTACTCTCTCCTGATCGACGAAAAATGCTGGAGAGACGGGGAGAACCATGTTACTGGCCAAACAGTCTATATAATAAAGCTTTAACTTTTTTAACAAAAAAAACTTTTATTTCAACCAAAAAATATCACTTAAACTTTAATTGATCATATGGAAAAGATTGGAAAGAAAAACATTTTCTTGAGAGAAGTCTGTACCATAATAATAATGAATAGTAAATAATATATTATGTGTGTGTGCTCTGACTAACAGAACTGTAGTTCAAACCTATTGTAAACTGTGAAAATGACATGAAAAGCTCATGCTAATGAGCTGGTTTGTGGCTATGATGTTATTTGTATGTAATAGATATGTGGTGTAAACAATATTATGAGAAGACAGGATTGTAGGACAGAAACGCTCTCAAGGAAAGGTGCAGTGAGGACACTGCAGGAGAACACAATATACATCACCTGGGAGGAATTATAACGTAATTCTGTTTGTAATGATGCATCAGTGAAAACATAAATCCCCTTGTGCCCTGCTGTACTTAGAACTGTCAAAGATGACTGTCATGATCTGCCCATTGGACCGATATGGGAATTTAAATCATGTATTCTACACATCAACAACAACTCCTACTAAGTGTTTTATCGCCTGCCAGTTAGCCTGGCAGAGGTATGGGTGAAGTCTAACCTAGCTATTTGGACTTTTTTCTTTTCTTCTTCCCATTATTCAGGGGCTTTTCTAGATTAAGGACATTAGGGCAAAGTGAGAGTCAAATCCTCAGTAGGAGGTTCTGGGGGTCCGCTATTATGTGTTAATGTGGTGGTGCATTTTGAAATGAGCTTACGCAAGAATCTATATCCAATATAAATAATGCAGGTTTGAAGTGGGATCCGGGTGGGGGCTGACCATAATTGCGGCTGTAGGTCACAGTTAACCATGAAAACCGGCACATCCTGTCTGTCCGTCCTTCCGTAACGCCTCAATGTCTATAGCTGATCTCAATGTCTATAGCTGACCTGTTGTGACATCACATTGTTGTGAACTTGTGACATCACATTGTTGACCCATATTTGGCAATGCCCATATATGGACAATCCAAGATGATGCCCTGTTAGGGGAACCACACTAACAGAATCCCTTTTATGCCCATATATGTTGCAGCTTGTCTCCGTCTGTGTCTGTCAGTTAGTCAGTCAGTCGGTCAGTAAGTACACATTTTTACAGTCTATGGTTCTGAGCGTGATTTAAGGGATATATTTCAGGAAACAAGTGTCATTCGCAATGCATTCTGGGAGTGTAGTTTCCGCAATTTTTAAAAATAATGATGTACACAGTCTTGTACTCTGCCCTTTTTTCAGCTTTCTAATTAATCGTTGCATTCAAAAAAATATATATATCTGGGAATGCCCATATTTGGTAATGTTCTGACATCACATTGTTGACTATCATGCAGGAATCTCCATATATGGGTAACTGGTCCGATATACGTATATCACTAGCCAGATGGTCAAGAATCTTACTAGGGCACGGTGGCGCAGTTGTTAGCGCTTCACCTCACAGCTAGAAGGTCCTGGGTTCGATTCCCACCAGGGGACGCTGTGGGTGTGTTCTCTCCTCCGCGTCATCAGCGCCCACCCCCTAGGTGGGGTTGGCGAAAGGGCCTTTCTGTGTGGAGTTCGCATGTTCTCCCCGTGTCTCCTATGGTAGATACCCTCACCAAAACACGCAGTAATCCTGGTCTCAATAATGCCTCCCCCTGGCCAGCCGGGGCGCCTGATGGAAGGGAAAGGAACTTTCACCCTGTCAGGTGAAAAGAAACAACTTGACTCATCAATATTAAGCCCATAGCTTGGAATGCCCATATAGGGCGAGGTCGCTTTAGCCCTTATGGTGTCTTACTGGTACAGTATTGAAACATACAAAGAACATTAGCTAGTTGTACGTTGGAAAATGTGGTTCTACAGTATATGCTGTTGTACTGTAGCTATGTTAAAACATTCTTGACTGACAGTGTCGTCACATGCAATGGTCACATTCCATGGACTCAATGATAACGTCTGTGCATATAATTTTTGCAGAATTGTGACTATTAAAACATATATCAAATCTTTAAAGCAAGGTTTAGGTCATGGTCAAACCCCACTTTTGTTCTACCTACTAGGGCGGATTCTGTCAATACATTTCAGTGGGAATGGATCGTTTTCCTTTTCGCAGAAATCCGCAAATGGCAGCGAACCTCTCCATTCCCATTGAAATGCATTGGCAGAATCCGCCCTCATAGGTAGAATAAAAGTGCAGTGTGACCGTGCCCTTAGTGTGTTTGTCTCTCTCACCTCCAGCTCTCTGTGAAGCATGTACCTCTACATTCCCCATTGATGCCTTTTATTTATTTTTTGTTGCACAAGCAGCGCTTGTTTAAAAGTTGTAGACGGAGTTGCAAAAACGTCCTCATTCTCCATGATGCTGGGTTTGTTTTTCCAGCTGAAAAAAGAAAGAAAGAAAGAAAGAAAGAAAGAAAGAAAGAAAGAAAGAAAGAAAGAAAGAAAGAAAGAAAGAAAGAAAGAAAGAGATTTCCTTGTTATTGCTTTTGGAGGAAGTGAGAGAATGTGTGTGAGATTTGAGATTCGGCCAAAGTCAGGCTATGAGTGTTATCATTATGATGCTCTGCTGGGTACACAGACGCCGGCGCCCACTTAGGAGACCATTTGTAGGATTCGTGTACCATCTCGCCTCTAATGGCTCCAATTGAAATTGCGTATCTTCCTACAGTATATAAAAAAATCTTTGATACAAATCGGTCAACAACTACATGGGAACTTTGGGAAGGCAGGAAACACAAAACAGTTACTTCAAAACAACATGGCGTAGACATAAATGTATTTAGTCAATGTAATTGTCACTGACTAACACACAACACATGGCACACAGTTTACACCCACTTATGCTCACAATGGAAATAAGACCACAATCTTCATATCTTCGCCTGGCTGGGTTGCCAAGCCAAGGCTGCGTAAGTCATGGGTGGCAGCCGTCAGGACCCAAGGAAGCTGTGGGGAAATAGCATTTATGACATAAAGTGCAACACACACACACACACGCACGCACGCACGCACGCACGCACGCACGCACGCACGCACGCACGCACGCACGCACGCACACACACACACACACACACACACACACACACACACACACACAGGTGCTAAAACATAATTTACGCCAACCAGCCTTCTGGAGATGATGAGTTTTGATTGTTTTTCTGGGAGTCCAGTATACCGGTATATGCTTTGAGACACATACAAAGTGGATTGACACAGCATATTACTGCACTGGTAGCCGATATAGAACTGAGATCCACACACAATTATTTCCTTCTGTGGATAACCTGCACAAATACTGCATTCCTCAGTTTGACTCAAATTCAAAGTCTATTGTAATTTTCTTCATTTGATAGCTGATTCGAAGGCTAATATTAATTGAATAGGCCATGTCCACTTGCTAACATAGTCCACACCTAGATAGCAGAATTAATTAAATTAGATTAACTTCAACATCCATCCAGCAGTGCCACTACACCAACCAATTTGGACAGTATTTCATTATTATGATCCATTTACTACTGCCATGCACAAACCTAAGCCCAAGTAAGCTTTTGTGTTTCACTGACTCTTTAGGTGTGGATGGCCTTGGCTATGAACGTCAAACTTTCCAATTTCCTACAAGGAACATTGTTGTGTGCACAGTTGAACCCTCCACCACCCTCATATTCACAGACAGGGACTAATGTTAACAATGCAATCATTTAATTAGGGTTAGGGACAAAACAACCGGACTACCTCACAGCATCACTGAATTGACCATTAACTAATTCACCTGCACAGTTTATGATGTTGTACATGGTATTATTGTAATCATTGACCATCAAAACATACTGTAGGTGTAGACATCACCTATTTTATAATGTTTGGTTCAGTAGTTATGATGCAAAATACATTATTTTTTGCATAATAAAAGCCCTGAACCAATCCTAAGGCATATTGAATTGTATTAAGATTTTGCATGTTGTTTAGATTTGTATACTTTTTTTTTTTAATGTTTAACCCTACTTGCATACAGTAACCATACATCTTTGCATTCACATTGTACAGCCTTTTTATTTTATTCTTGTTGTGTTTGATGCTTGATACCCTGAGCTAGCGCTAGTAGTCCATGGCTCAGAAGGGTAGGGATACACTAGCCGGAGTATCACTCCGGATCTCATGTGTAGGCATGTGTAGGGTCTCACAGCACATGGCTGGTTATACAGACTCCAACTTTTGCACACGGATAGCTCAGTTTGTTTGCCTATATTCTGCTTCCCCTGCCGTTACTGTACAGTTGTATGAAACAAATATTTTTAGTAGAACCGCCAATCCAACCAATATGCTCATATTGGGCATATAGTCCTACTGATGCCACCAGGGATCTCCATATATGGTCATAAAAGGGACAAGGACTCACAGATAGAGAGATCTCCATATATGGGCATAAAAGGGACACAGGTAGACAGACAGATACAGAGATCTATGGACATTGGGCATAAAAGGAACATAGACAGATGCTGTGGGTACAACGGGTACTCTGACAAACCCCCGGGCATTATGACAAATATCAAACATACGGTACATCATTAAGTCAGTAAATGCATGTACGATTTATGTCACACTTTTGCAGTTTACTTAGCGCATGCGTGCCTCAATTTGAAAGTAGGCGCTCCAGTCATGCTGCTTAGAAACCTGCAAGCAGGTCCCGACCGCACTCTCAAGAATGGCACCAGAATGGTGGTAATGCAAATGATGGACAGTCATTGAGTGTGAGATTTCAGTAGGCACAAACAGGGGTGAAACACTCTTTCTCCCAAGAATACCTTACCATGACAGAGGTGATGAGCTCCCCTTCACCTTCTTTAGACAAGTTCCCTATTCGCTTAGCTTTCTCTATTACCATCAATAAGTGTGAGGGCCAAGAGAATGAACGAGTTGGCATCAACATTGTTTAGCGAACTCCTTTAATTATCCAAAGACAATCATTCAAACAGCCTTTTTTTCATTAGAAATGTTACACTGCTGTTACTACTACTGCTATAGAGACACTTTGCAGAATATCTTTTTTGTTTTTATGTTGCTGTTGCCCAATATTTTGCCTACCTCACAGTCACACACAAACTTTGCATTTGCTCCTACTATCTGGATGCATACAGTTTATAGTTTGGCATTTAGCAGATGCTTTTAATCCAGAGCGATTTACAATAAGCAAGGTAATACATCAATACAATGAGCAATGTAGTACATCAATACATCAACATCAATACCGACTAATGACCTTCATTCTTCAACAGATCTTTGCCATTTCCCCCCTGAAACAACACACAAATGCTCCTAATTACATACTGTCATTCTGATTATCATTTAATTTTAGTACTATTTCCTTTCTTATTTGTATATATGTTACAACAAACACTGTCCTATATTACAACATGACAATAAACCATCACATATAATTTCCATCAACAACTGCCCATACGCATTTATACCCAATTGTCCACATGCAGCATCATTCATACTCATTGCTCAAACCAACACCTTCCTTACTCACTACATGTACACAACTATGCAGTATTGTTTGCAGTGTTTGTTTATTAAAACTTAAATATCTAATATAGGCTACTGTATATAAGTAGGAAGAGTATCAATAAGACTGAAAATATCCAGTAGTGGTGGCTGATTAGTTGGAACCAGCTCAGTGGCCTTGTGGCCTCCTCTACACTCCAGTGACAGGAGATACAGTAGGCTCCTGACCTATATGGGCCTCATGGCAAGGCAAATGCTACTTACTGTACTTACTTAAGTACGACTGAGTGCTGGTTGTGGAAAAGCCTCTAGGTTCTAAGCTGACCTATACAAGGAAGTTCAGAACCTTTATGTTGATTTATTGTCCATTTGAGCGCGACAATGATATCATAGCTCTTTGAGTCCACAGGCCTGACTGGCCTCACTAACTCTTTGCAGACCTTCCTGGCACAGGAAGTGTTGGGACCACGGCTGACAAATGGTACTGTGATATCTATGACTGATTAACACTAGCTTCCACCGAGATTATGAATATACATGTGCTGATAAAAACATATTGGCCTATATCAGTATTTATATTTGCATGCCCGTTGACAGACACATGCAATATGCTCTGGGTAATCCCCCCCCCCCCCCCCCCCTTTTTTCCCTGCAAAGCCACGCTGCAGCTGGCAATGAATCATTGCCAATTTTGCCAACATTTCTGGAATACAAACAATGTATAATATTCTCTTGTGCTGCATCTGACAGTTCCTAGAGTTTACGCTCCCAGTCGGTATATAAGTCATCTTACTGTTTCTCCTGCACTTTTATGCCCTCCGCCTATTAATATTCCTGGCTTATTGTGTTGTGCTTGGCATCAGATCTCTCTCTCTCTCTCTCTCTCTCTCTCTCTCTCTCTCTCTCTCTCTCTCCTTCCCCTTGCCCCTCTCTTCCCTTTCTACTTCCTCATTCTCCCTCTTTCTCTCTCTCTCTCCCCCTCTCTCTCTCTCTCTCTCTCTCCGAGTCCCCCACCTCTTCCTCATCCTCCCCCTCCCCCCCTTACTATTCCCTTCTGAATCCATTCCTCTCTGCATCTCTCTCATACACCCCCCCTTCCCCCACCCTGCATTTCTCATACGCCCTCTATCTATTTCTCCACTGTTCTCATGCTCCCTCACTTTCCCTTGCACGCACGCACACACACACACACACACACACACACACACACACACACACACACACACACACACACACACACACACACACACCTCTCCCTCCTCCTGCCTCCCCCTCCCTTGCTCATGCTGGTAAAAATATCTGCAGACAGCAGGAGCAGAGGCACGCCTGAACTCTCTCTCTCTCTCTCTCTCTCTCTCTCTCTCTCTCTCTCTCTCCCTCTCTCTCTCTCTCTCAGACATCCCACCCATGTGATCTCACAGGCTGCCTCTGCTCCACTCCACTCCCGCTCCAGTCAGGCTCCTGCCTTTCAGCTGGCTACAGCTAATGAGCCTTTGTGTGGCCAGAGAGAGAGAGAGAGAGAGAGACTCCATCGCCATGCAACAATAAATCATATGGTACCGGCAGTGGAGTCTGAGCAGGAACATTTTTAAAGTCTCTCCCACACTCCTGCACCCGCATTCATTGTAAGCCCTCCCGATGCACTGGGGTCGCAGCAAGTCAGTGGACTAAAGCAATTTATTCATCATGTTTCATCTTTTATTTCGTTTTTTTTAGTAGTAGTAGTGACATTTGAGTATTATTTGCCGGGGCTGTTGTGAGGAGAGGTGAAAGGAGTCGCGGGGTCTGCCAGTGGACACACGCACACACACAGCGACACAGGTTAGTTGTACCAGTCCAGAGCTGACACACAGAGCAGCGTAATGGATTCATTGTAGGTGTCATCCTGATGTGTCATGACTCGCTGTAGATGCCACGGCCTCGTTGGCATCACTTTACGATGAGTATTTGTGTTATTGTGGCTGTCTAAATTAACAGGTCTGCAGCATGAAGCTTGTGTTGTTGTCACAGCAGTTTATTCATTGTGATTGTGGGAGCCAAGTGAACGAATGAGGAGGTAAAAAGCAGGATTTGGACTCAGAATGCAAGTGTGCTGGAGTGCTGCTGCTGTGTGTGAATGCTGTTGATTAAGGACTGGAGTTGGTTTCCCCAGTGCATGTACTGTATGTGTGCTCAGTGAAGCCAACACAGGGAGGGGCTTTCCTAAGCAGGCTTTTGCTGCATTATTTTTTGCCCAGGATTTTCTCTCTCGCACCGTGGTGTCGTGTGCTGCCCAGCTATGATTAGTGGTAAGGCGACGTTGAAGAAGACAAAGAGCGAGCTGTACGGTGGAGAGGAGGAACAATCTCTGATCTCTGGTTTCTATTAAGCCCTGAGGATAGCAGACTCGGCCTACATTACCCACAGTGCTGTTGCACATGATGTCATGTCCGTTCAGTGTCAGGGGGATGTTAACTTTTCAAATTAGTTCTGTGTTTTATAGAAAGTCCTATCTAGATAGGAGCTACATAAAAAGCTTACAACTTGAGTGAATGTGTTGTACAGTATATGCCATTAATGTACATAAAGATAATGCATAAAGATATTATTTGTTTTTCATCTGTATGTTGTCTTAATTCACCCTAATGTTGATGCTAGTACAGTATAGGGTCTTTATAAACGATGGGGAACAATAGGATTCACTGTCAGATGGGAAATCACTAGTTGAGATACTTTAGAATCTCCATGGAAACCGCTTTTGGATATCAAAGCCTAGTGCAGCATCTGCTGAGGTCTAAGTATATCCTTGGGTTTCCAACAATGTTATCCAATTAGGACCCTTGCAAGGAAATAGACTACAATTGCACAGGTAATTTCCATGTGGAATTTGCCATCCATGCCAGAAAATTAAGTAGCTTATGGAAAAAGAAAACGAAAAGAAAATAACCGTATTGGAGGCGCACATTTGGGGTTTCAATTTAATTTCCGATACACGTCATGAATATACAGTATGTGACATATCGGCGAAAGGTTCAATGTTGCTTATGCCTTTGTTGTCGTCATCATTATTCATAATCTATATTTGGCAAGTCATCTGCCCATTTATTGGCATTGGCCGGACGAGAACGTTGCTCAGCCAGACGGAGAGCTCGGGGTCAGAAGAGGTTACCAATTCATTTGGTGAGGGGGGAGCCATTACAATGGGTCTGTCCTGACGGGGACCTCTCTCCTCCGCTGTCTCCTCCACATTCCTCAGTTCTAGGTAGTAGAGCTCCTGAGGCTGGAGGCTGACACTGGAGCGTCTCCAAGCGCTCACAGTGCCATGTCACAGTACTGAACAAGCACAGCCTCCTGGGAACAATGACCCTCTGGCTGGCAGGCAGCACCAGTTCCTCCCATGAGCTCCGCGCACACAGCCTCGGTCTCTTCTCAGGCAGCATTTGCATCTGTAATGAGTTGATAGCAGAGCCCCTGCTCTAAGATGAAACGGCATGGCTCTCTCTGAATGGAACTCGCCCACAAGCTGCTCTGGCAGATAGACAGACAGACTGGGACTGGTTGAAACGGTATGCGGTCTTTTCCTGATTTCGGCTTCCAAGAGAAGTGGGAGTGTGTGTGTGTGTCTGTGTGTGTGTGTGTGTGTGTGTGTGTGTGTGTGTGTGTGTGTGTGTGTGTGTGTGTGTGTGTGTGTGTGTGTGTCTGTGTGTGTGTGTGTGTGTGTGTGTGTGTGTGTGTGTGTGTGTGTGTGTGTGTGTGTGTGTGTAGTGTGTGTGTGTGCGTGCGTGCGTGCGTGCGTGCGTGCGTGTGTGTGTGTGTGCCAGGCTCCTAGCACTCCTTGCTCTACTCCAGTGGCAGTGTTATGGTTATGGGTTTATTTCAGAATGTGACATGAGGTTCCAACTGCTGCTGTCACAACACACAAAAAAAAGAACACTTTGTAATGGACGTAATAAACATTAACTAAACACAATTCTGCAACACATTTACACTGCATATGTTCATTGACACCTAACACTGGGGGGAGGGGGGGGTGATTAACATCAAAATAATTGCTGTCATATTACAAACCATTGCGGACTGCAGAAATAATTGCAGGATATTATTCAAGGGGGGGTGGGAGAGGCAGCAATCAAAGTAATACATTGTGTGACAGTTACAATGCACCACTCATTCAAGTCAGTTCCATTATAATGGTGATTAGTATTAGTGGAGTTGACTGATGAGCTTGTTCTTGTTTATACGTCTAATTGCACCATCAGTCAGGAGGACTTAATGACCGCTCTCTCGGTTGACTTTGAAGTGATCTGTTAAGACTTCTTCTGTAACACGACCAACAAAGTGCAGAACCACAAATGTAATGATATGTTATTTGCACCTATATATACAGATGTGCCATTTCAAAACTTCACATGTCCTGCCATTGGCAAGACAGTAGATTTCCAGTGGATTGGCAGAACATTGAACTTGTAGATCAGCTATTTTTAAGTTTAAATCTACCTATGAAGGTAGATTCTGCGTTTTAATGGGAATGGAGTGGAAACCGGTGGAAAAAATGCATTTGCAGGACATTTTCAGGAAAAGAGCAGTAAAGCATGAAGACTTGAAACGGCACACTTGTACAGTCATACAACATAACAATAATTATAGCAGCATCAGGGATTAGCAGCATTAGGGGTTATTGGTAACAACACTCTGGTCCTTTGTGTCGTCTATGGTTTATAACACTTGACTTGAATTATTGACCATATCTGTAAACAATTATAGTTGACGAAGATTATTATGTTATCATGATTGATTATGTGTGACGTTATTAGAGTAGATTATGTGTTCATTGATTATATTAATATCTAGCTCTTTATGATACATTATGATACTTGAATAACTATTGTTTTATTGGTAAAGCTTATCTTGTTATGGTTCAGCTTGTCCTTTTAGTAGATTATAACTGTGATCCCTGAATTGTGCCTCCTTGCAGAACCTTCCTTACCACTGACATGAGTGTTAAATGTACTTCTGACCATGATATCATGTTTACATAAACCTAATCACCACCACCTAGTATATTGTCTTGTCTCCTAATTTCCTCATTGATTATTGATTGATCAGAACGAGCACAGTGTACTGGTAATAGCAAAGCTATAATATAGACCCCCCCCCCCCTCCCCCTCCAAAGGTATGCTCTGATAATAACTAACTGCATCTACTGTAGCTGATATCTCTGATATGACTGTATCTCTCATATGAACAGCTTCTTAAAAACCTACTGTAGAGTGTGGAGGATGCCTTGCATAATTTCTCTCCACAGCTGCTTCTTCTATTCTTCCTCTGGCACTGAATGATTTATTCACTAATCATTTTGTTTTGCGATTCAAGTGGTTGTCACATATATTTCCTGCATTTCAATATGATAACATACTACTGTATGTACAAGGTAACATACATTATATACTGTATGTACAGTGTACACATATTCAAGTACCCCCTCTCCCCACCACACACATACAGACACACAAATGCATGTTTGTATTCTTTGCAATGCCTTGAATAAGCTACACATGGGCTCTTTTAATTTCCCCTAAGATGCTAGCTAATTAATTTTGAAGCCTATGGATATGTTCAATCTGTTTCTTTTTTTTAATGCATTGTGTTTTCTAGGTGAAACAGCAATTAAGTGTAGTCACATAATTCCTTTGTTTATTTGCTACAGGCTGATCTCAAGCTGCTCTGGGCATTTTCTTAGTCATATACTGTACAATTAATTTTTCAATTCAGGCATTCTGGCATTTGCAATTAAACAGATTCTTAAGTGTCTTGCCAAACAGTCAGCTGTCATTTGCCTTTTGTCTACACGAAGGCCACTGTG